>NC_140175.1:23639339-24014339 GCF_963971535.1 Notolepis coatsorum | reverse complement strand
TGCACCTGGCCGAAAATATCATTGATGCCAAGACGAAACGTCGCATTTTGCTGCAATGGGTTGAGAGAAAATGGTGTTTTTTTCAATGTATATTTGGTTTATAAAACTGATATAAAGAGACACTTTAAGAGGGTAATATCATTATCATCACGGGATGATATTGACGGTGGTGGAACCAGTGGTTTCACAGGCACAGGCCGCGTCAGCGAGGGTGTTTGTTATGAATTCCTTGTAAGAACAAAGATAACAGAGCGAGGGAGAGGGGTGACCTCTTTAATGCAACAGTGAATGAGACGTTTTGAAGTGTGTGTAAAGGTTAAATGCGGTTGTCATGACAGCGCGTCGCCCTGACAACCAGAAGAGGGGCGGGGCTATCGTTTCTACGACGAAGATCTATAAGTCGAACAGTGTTTCCGGGTGTAAGGCAGACTAAAAATCTGACTGAGACTAAGAGGGAAGAGACCAAGATACTCTCTCCTCTCATCACAGAGAGAGGGGGGGGGGGGGGAGGATGCCACATCATCATTAGCTTCGGCTACCACGAGGATGGTCTTGGCTAACGAACAGGCCTGACCACTGTTGGACTGAGAGACAGAGGGACAATAGACTGGACTGAAAGATCATTAGATAGACTGAACACACCGAAAGGTCATTAGAATCTTCAAGGACAATACAATCTGTTAACATCTGAGCTGAGGTTTCTGTTTATCAAATAAAACCACGCTTTTCCTTGTAAGGTATTTCACGTTGTCGAAGTGTCGGATTCTTACGGAGGTGGAGAATTATTATGGTTTGCGGATTGTACTAACGGGGAGAGATAAGGATCTTATCTGCCAGTATAGGAGACGTCAGGACCATTAAAAGTACACAACGCAGAGGAATTGGACGGAGAGAGGATAACACAAGAGGACGTGATACTGGCCAGATTGATCAGGATCTAACAGTTAATCTATTATTGAATGCCTTCATTTGAACACTTAATTTGCACTATATATTAAAAGAGTGGGGCTCGCCTCGCATAGCCTAGTGGGTGTGTGTAATGTATATTGACAAAAAAGGAAAAAATTTGCGCGCTGCGGGCGTTATTGCCTCCCCTTCAGCGTACCCGCTGCCTATGACGTTATTATATCACTTATCTCCGCTACCCCAACTCTGACTGACTTCCCACGTCCCTGAAAATGTGTTGGACTATTTCAACAACTTCAGGGTAAGTGTTTGACAAATAAATTTTTCTGAGTAAGTAAAATAAGATTACATGATTACATACTTTCTCCAGGGGATATCTAAAGTAAATGTCACTCTATGTTAATTTGCTCAGTTGTGATATGAAGCAAGCAAAGCGCAGCAGTACATATACAACCAAGAACCAGCAAATGCTAACATACCATGTTGTGATGTGGTCTATTTCATTATTATGGCACTAGTAAAGGAATAAAGGGGTAGAATCTTTGACTCCTAGCACTATTTCCTACTCATCTGACTGATATACCAACAATTTACCCATTTGTGTCTGTTGTATCTCACATCATATAACAAAAATGCCATAAAACATTTATTTTAAACAAAATATATGTATTGGACCTGTTGACTTGACAACTCACAGTGATGAATGTAGTACATTCTTTGATCGAGACAAATTAATTTGTTCAACAAGTGTTTATTTAACCATCAGAAACCACACACTCACAGTTTCACATAAAGACACAGCACACAATTCTTTTCATAAGATTACGCTGCAGTGATTGTGTAACCATTTTATTGACTTCCCTGAAAGTTGGCAAGCAATTAACCTTGATTTGATACAGTCATTGATTCTATTAGACCATGTTGTACTGAGCACTGTGTTAACAAGCACACTTGATAAGGTAAATGCAGGTGTTACTGTATATGTAACTGGATGGTCTTGTTGTGACTGGAGGTTGTAATGAGTCTACCAGCTTACTTCTTACTCTTGGTCTTCTCAGTTTCATCTTTCTTCTTTTCTTCTGCAGCAGGCTTTTCAATCTTTACCTCGGGTTGGGCTTCCTTTCCCTCGTCCTTCTCTTCTTTGGTATCTGCTTTTTCATTCTTTTTGTCCTTCTTCTCGTCTTCTTTGTCGTCTTCTTTGTCGTCCTTCTCCTCGTCTTCCTTCTTGTCGTCTCCTTTGTCGTCTTTCTTCATATCAACGTTATCCTCTTTTTTCTCTTCACTCTTTGCTCCCTCTTCTTCATTCTCTTCCTCTTTCTCACCCTCATCTTTGTCGTCACCTCCTTCTTCCTTTTCTTCTCCTTCATCTGCCTCCTCCTTGCTTTCCTCAGCCTCCTCTCCCTCTCCTTTGTCCTCCTCTTTCTCTCCTTCGTCTTCAGCTGTTTCTGCATCTCCCTCCTTATCAGCATCATCACCGCCTGTATCAAAAGAAACAAAGATAATCTTTTGTTAGTGTCAGATGTCAACAAAGTTATTCAGACTATTTCCTCCTACAAATAAACATGTGTCATGAAGACAGAGGTGCTGACCTTCTTGTTCTCCTTTAGTCTCCTCTCCATCTTCCTTCTCCTCATCTCCTCCCTCCTTCTCCTCCTCACCTTCCCCCTTCTCTTCACCCTCTTCCTCCTTCTTCTCCTCCTCTCCCTCTTCCTCCTCTCCTCCCTCCTCCTTCTCCTCTTCCTCCTTTGCCTCCTCCTCCTCCTCTTCCTCAGGTGGGCTGGCCTCCTCCTGCTGTGCCTGGCTTGTGGAGATGAGGTAGGGGGCGCTAGAGCTCAGACTGCTGAAGAAGGGTCGGGCCAAGGAGGGTGTGGCCGATAGGGTGTGGCTGTACATACTGGACATGCCCCCAGCCACTCCCACACTGAAATGAGACTCCTCCCCCTCCAGCAGCTGCCTGCAAAGGTGGAGATCATAGGAGAGACAGATGCTGAACCAGGGGCGGACTTTCCTACAGGCGATATAGGCGGTCGCCTAGACTAGAGCGCCACCCAGAGGGGGGGCGCCAAAAAAAAATAATAATTATTTATTACATTTTTTTTTCTCTGTGCAGTTTTGGCGCCCCCCTCTATATCTGCAACCATTATTTTTACATAAAAGAAATTCTAACATAAGGGAAAATGAGCCAAAAATCTAAAACGGTCGGTCTCAGCTTTAGGTGTTCACAGTCAGAGCATGCTAGAGCGCTGTGCATTGATGGGTATCGGTCAAGTGTTTATAGAATTGAGCGTTGAGGAAAGAAATACTAACGTTAGAGAACTATGAAGAGGCAAAAGCCATAAAAAAAAATTACAAAAAAATAAAATTACAAAAAAAAATAAAAAATCTTTTCTTTTTTTGGGGGGGGGGGGGGCGCAGTGGTGAATCTCGCCTAGGGCGCCAAATGTGCTAGGTCCGCCCCTGTGCTGAACACTATAGTTAACAGTAGTAGTGGAGTCAAGTTTATTTGTATTGTCCATTATCATGGTTGCATGTCTCAGTGGGCTTCACAGGCCAACATAGGACCCATCATATCAAGCTTTACATACAGTAAAATAGTAATTATTCATTATTAGCTTTGTTGTTAACACTTGAGACAGAATCCTTGAGACAGATTAGAAAAATGTAGTATTTTTCCACATTCGATAGTCAATGGATATGAATGGATATGATCACCTGCTATCACGTTATTACAGTGAAACATAGTTGTTAGATACAGTAAACATTTTGATAATGAATGGAATTCATTAGGCACCTGTTATCATGTTAGTACAGTGAAACATAGTGTCATTATTGCATTTCTTAGATTGCAATCATCAATAATGCCAATATCTCTCAAAATAACTTTAGCAGTCCTTCATTCCATGCCTCTTACCTATATGCAGCGATCTCAATGTCCAGGGCCATCTTAACATTGAGAAGGTCCTGATATTCCTTCAGGTAATGGGCCATCTCCTGCTTGGTGCCTCCTAGTTCATTCTCCAGCTGACCAATGGTCTCCTATATAGTAGGAATTAGAATATGTAATTTTTTAATAAAACATTACAATTAAAAAAGAATAAGAATAATAAGAATACTTTAGGTAATTGATTTTAGAAATGTTGTTACCAAATATACATTATTATTTGTATGACGATCATGAAAGGTTCCTATTTTACATTCTAAATGCTAATTGAAAAACACCAAAAGTACACATAATGCAGTCATGCACCTGCAGTACCACTACTGACCTGCATGTCGATGACCTCTGCGCTCTGCTTGTCTTCTACATCATGTAGCTGTTTCTCCAGAGACTCGTTGAGACCTCTGCAAGCATCGATCTCCAGGAGACAGGACTGAAGCTGACGCCGGAATTCTCCAGCCTCATCCTTGGATCTTTTAACAGTGTCAGTGTGCTGGGAAACACTCTCTGTCAGGGAACCCACCTTCCCTCTGAACCATTCTTCAGCAGACTGCATGTTCCTGCCTGCCAGCCTCTCATATTGGGACCGGATGTCCTTCAGAGCCCCAGAGAGGTCTGGTGCAGTGGCCTTAGTCTCCACCGCCACCTGAGCCCCCAGCCTAACTTGGGCCTGGAGCTCCACCACCTCCCCCTCATGGATCCTCTTGAGGAACGTCAGCTCGTCCAGCAGACTCTCCACCCTCTTCTCCGTCTCAGCCCTGGCTAAGGCAGCATCGTCTGCCCCACGTCGGCCCTCCATCAGCCGGCCCTCTGCCTCCTCTCGAGCCAGTATCTCTTCCTCATAGTGGGCCTGCAAGGTGCTGAGAGTCTGCTCCATGTGCTCCCTCTGTCCTAGGGCTGCCTGCTGCTCAGCCCTGGCCTCATCCACAGCGCCCCTCAGGGCCCGGGCCTCCTGCTCGTACAGCGCCCGCAGGCAGGATGGCTCAGTGTGCCTCTGCCTGAGCACCAGGAGTTCTGCCTCCAGGGCCCGGTTCTGCTGTTCCAGGTCCCGCACACGCTCAATGAATCCGGCGAAGCGGTCATTGAGGCCCTGCAGCTGGGCACGCTCTTGGGTACGCACGGTGCGGAACTCAGAGCTGATCTGGGCCGCCTGGCTGAGCTGCAGCTCCACGGAGGAGGAGGAGGCCCGTGAGGAGGAGAGCAGCGCCCGGCCGGGAGAGGAGTACTGCAGACGGGAGGAGGAGAGGGGGGAGGTGTGGGAGGAGTAGGCCGAGTGGGTCATCCCCCTGGTCCCCACAGCTCGGGGGGTGGCCTCTACATACCATCGTCGGTATGAGGAGGTGGCGTAGTAGGGGTCATAACCGATGCTGCTCATGGCTGTGTGTGATGTGAGGATAGGCTGCTCTCCTTCTCCTCTCTGTCTGGATGTGAAGTTGTGTGAGGAGCTCAAGTTGAAGCCAGAACTGTTCGCTGCTGCAGTGGCTCCTGCTTATATAGGAGGAGGAGGAACTCTGACGCAAGAGTTTTAGCCAAACACTGACAATGCAGGATCGGTAGGCTTACCCTGCAATAGAGAGGGAAGAGAGGGAGAGGGGGGGGGGGGGGGGGGGTGCAGACGAGGGAGAGACAAAGAGAGAAATGCAGAAAGGCAGAGAAGAGGTACAAATGATAAAGTAGCCATAGAGGAGAGGAGAAGCTGTTCGCACTGTTAGGAAATAGGTTGCCATATGTTTCCGTTTGTCTTGTCTTGTATTTGGCAAGGATAGCAACCATAACCACAACATGTCCATTCTGATGCTAAGGGAACTTTCTTAAAGTTATAGATAAACTCTCAGCCAGCTGGGGATGTTTTGAGCACGAAGGGCTTCAAAATTCTGTGGTTGGAACTGATTTGAATGCAGATCCTGCCATCCTCTCTGCAGGAGGAGAGAGGGATGTCCTTGATTTTACAGTACAGAGACACACACGCCGCTTGGTTGTACTGTGACACAGCATCTCCCCCTACTGGCAGAGAAGAGAACTGCACACATGACCTCAGATGCCCTGCAATGATACAGAAATGGAAACATAAACCCCTTTCACACATGCACTGGACTTAAAGTTAAAGTTTAAAGCAGTCATATGGCTCAAAGTCATTTGATGTTCTGAGTAATGCAATGTAACATGTTTATTTCACGAGCCTTTCGTCTGACGTTTACCGGAACACGCCAACATTTTGGGAAATCAGCTTACCGTCTTCTCCAGAGAGAGACAAGAAGATAGATACCAGTTTCCTCTCTGTGCGTTCAGTAGAAAGCTATCTGGCTGCATGTTAGCCTAGCTTAGCACAATGAATGGAAGCGGACAGTGCCGGTTAGCCTTCGGGAGAGGTGTTAGTTAGACAATGCCTAGGCTAACTGGGACTGTCCGATTCCATTCATTGTGCTAAGCTAGGCTAACGTGCAGCTAGATAGCTTTCTACTGAACGCACAGAGAGGAAACTGGTATCTATCTTCTTGTCTCTCTCTGGAGAAGACGATAAGCTAATTTCCCCAAATGTTGGCGTGCTCCTTTAAAGGCCCAATCAGTCATCCAAACAGATACAAATGGTTAGCCCAACCACACAAAGAATGACTTACACTAGAGTGAACAGGTAGCATAAATATAAAAAGCATATACTTTTTTGCCTGTAAAAGGTTTGTTTATATTGGAAATGTTTATAAATATGGAAATAGAACAGACCTATATTCTGAGAAAGTTTAAAAAAGCGTATTTTCCATCTACTGATCAATAACAGAGACCCCACGTGTATAGGCTACAAAAATAAATCACGCATTGAGCCTTTAAGTGGCTCGTGAGCTACACCTCGTCAATGATACATGAGAAAGAAGGAGGATGATCTCAGTCAGTCGCGTGGGATGTTTCAATCTGTTGGATTTGTTCGTATTCACTGAGAGACAGAGGAAACTTGGCAGTTCATAATAAAAAATGCAAATTGTTCATTATGCTGTTCTTTCTAACAACATCTACAACAGCATCTAAAACAATATATTTATATGTATATTTATATATTGGAAGAGTATATTTATGAGACAGTATATTTTGTACATACTGTATGTAGCGGTTGTGACAACGTCACCTCAAACTTCGAACGCCGCGGGCAACAACACAGACCGCTATACCAAGAGGTGAATTCACTTCTTTGTACCGTGTCTATGCGTCTTTTGAGGATGTGAGAGTGAGGTTAACCCATAGCACCGCTGCTCACCCCAGCCCTTCGTGACTGTGCTTCACTATACCATCCTGGCACCGCTACTCACCCCAGCCCTTCTTGACTGCGCTTCACGATACCATCCGTTACACTCACCCTCCTTAAACTCACTCCACTCCACCCAAGGCATCCGGGTCAGTCGGCACCATTGTAACGGTTGTGACAACGTCACCTCAAACTTCGATGCCCCGAGGGAGTTCCGAGGGAGTTTCAAACCCGGGTCTCCCACGCCGCGGGCAACAACGCAGACCGCTATACCACAAAATGTATTTTAAATTTTTTACTTCACTGTTTAACTTGACTTTAACTTCATAGTTACCTTGTTTTCTTTTTTGAACAAATGTTTTTTATTTTCCCTTTTTTTACATGAAACAAGACAAACAATACAGTAACAGTAATAATCAACGATAAATCACAGAAATAATAATAACAATAATGACAGTCCAGTAATTAAATCAGAATGAAAGTAAAAAGAATAAATACAATACATGTGCTCTTGCTTAAAGTCTATTTGTTGTATTGCACTGTATTGCACACTACTACGGTTGAGGAGCCAAGGCAAACAAGCATCTCACGTTTTCGGAACTATGTAGGCCTATATTTTAAAAGCTGTGACAATAAAGGAATCTGAATCTGAATCTGTTCTGTGTTCTTGTGCACTGCGCAGTAAGTGACATTCTGGTGTATTCCCCTACATTGATGAATAAAGTGATTCAGATTTTCTTTTTTATGTTCCTGTATTTCTATGGGATGGCCTGTAGATCTCCATCAGTCAGGAGGACAGCAGTTAGGATTGGAGTTGAAGCTCACATTGTCCTGTTAATTCCCCGACAAGAGAAGCAGTCCTCCCTTCCTCTCTTCTTTCAGCTGCAGCATGCAGACCATGACAGCTCAATAACACTCAGGTGCTCACACACTCTTCTTCCCCTTCCTGTGTGTGTGTGTGTGTGTGTGTGTGTGTGTGTGTGTGTGTGTGTGTGTGTGTGTGTGTGTGTGTGTGTGTGTGTGTGTGTGTGTGTGTGTGTGTGTGTGTGTTTCATCAGGCTTTTTGACCACAGTGCAAATCTCACATCCTCCGCATTTAGTACAACTGTGTTGCAGTGATGCAAATATATTTTCATGGTAGTCTCTGTGCATGTGTGTGTGCGTGCGTGCATGCGTGTGTGCGTGTTTGTGTGTTTGTGTGCGTGCGTGTATGCACTGTGCGTGTGTGTGTGTGTGTGTGTGTGTGTGTGTGTGTGTGTGTGTGTGTGTGTGTGTGTGTGTGTGTGTGTGTGTGTGTGTGTGTGTGTGTGTGTGTGTGTGTGTGTGTGTGTGTGTGTGTGTTTAGTTTCTATAGTTTGCTGATGCAGCAAAGTCCCACCATGTTTGGGAAGAAGATAGGAAGAAGTTTAGGAAGAAGTAATAGTCCAGTATAACATGAGGGAGGCGAGGGGTTTAGTTAGGTACTGTAGGTGAGAACTGGAACACTGACTGGAACACTGCTGCAAGCTGAGTCATCCTTATAGTCCTGCTCCCCCTCCTCCCCACCACCATCACTGTCTTTCCTCTCTCCACCTCTTCTCATCTCACACTTTCCTCCCATCTATCTATCTATCTATCTATCTATCTATCTATCTATCTATCTATCTATCTATCTATCTATCTATCTATCTATCTATCTATCTATATATCTATCTATCTATCTATCTATCTATCTATCTATCTATCTATCTATCTATCTATCTATCTATCTATCTATATATCTATCTATCTATCTATCTATCTATCTATCTATCTATCTATCTATCTATCTATCTATCTATCTATCTATCTATCTATCTATCTATCTATCTATCTATCTATCTATCTATCTATCTATCTATCTATCTATCTATCTATCTATCTATCTATCTATCTATCTATCTATCTATCTATCTATCTATCTATCTATCTATCTATCTATCTATCTATCTATCTATCTATCTATCTATCTATCTATCTATCTATCTACTGTATCTATCTAACTATCTTACTGCATCTCTCCTATTCTCGCCCTGTTTGTGAGGTCTCTATTTCTCTGTAATGCAATAACTCTACCTCTTTGTGTGAGCAAATGATACAGGCTGGCCTTATGCCTGCACATCTGTCTGTCTGTCTGTCTGTCTGTCTGTCTGTCTGTCTGTCTGTCTGTCTGTCTGTCTGTCTGTCTGTCTGTCTGTCTGTCTGTCTGTCTGTCTGTCTGTCTGTCTGTCTGTCTGTCTGTCTGTCTGTCTGTCTGTCTGTCTGTCTGTCTGTCTGTATGTCTGTCTGTCTGTCTGTCTGTCTGTCTGTCTGTCTGTCTGTCTGTCTATCTATCTTACTGCATGTCTCCTAGTCTCTCCCTGTTTGTGAGATCTCTATTTCTCTGTAATGCAATAACTTTACTCTTTGCGTGAGCAAATGGTACAGGCTGGCCTTATGCCTGCAGCTGTCCCGTTAAATTAGTCTTAGGGATATTTATTTTCTCTTTTGATCAATATATGTCTCAAATTGTAATTGGTCGCAGGCATTGGGGTATTGACTCTGCATTCTGAGCTCATATTAGGCACTCTGAGCTACTTTCAATGCTTATTCAGCACTTGTACCCAGGGGTACGGTGAGGTGAGTTTCAGTGGGTCTCTCAGGCAGTAGAGTCTGTGTCTGTTAGGACAGAATGAGAGGAGCCCCTAAATAGAACGTCCAGTGACTGCAAATGTCTGTGATGTTAAAAGAACACGCCAACATTTGGAGAAATTCGCTTATCGTCTTCTCCAGAGAGAGACAAGAAGATAGATACCAGTTTTCTCTCTGTATGTTCAATAGAAAGCTATCTGGCTGCACGTTAGCCCACGTTAGCCACAAAGAATGGAAGGCCGGTTAGCCTAGGCATTGTCCAACTAACACCTCTCCCGAAGGCTAACCGGCCATGTCTGCTTCCATTCATTGTGCTAAGCTAACATGCAGCCAGATAGCTTTCTACTGAACGCACAGAGAGGAAACTGGTATCTATCTCCTTGTCTCTCTCTCTGGAGAAGACGTAAGCTAATGCTGTGCAGTCTGCCACTTAGCTGATATTGTCGCCGTACATGTGTGTGCAGATGCTACACTTTAGACGACATGGCATGCCATTATTTACTGTAAACCAACCGTTGTGAAAGGAGTCGCCAGGTTTAACCCTGCGAGAAAGTCTCAAGACACCCCAGGCTTGAAAAGGGAAAACACTGTTATACAGCATAAGATACATCATGAGTCTGTGTTCTGTGTACAGTGATGTAATGCGTACAATAGAGAGAGTGAGACAGTGTATGGATCTGTGCATGTGTTTGATAGGATAACTTGTGTGCACATGTGATAAGTGCAATATGATACTACACTGTCTTTCAGCAGTGTTTTGGCAACAGACCTGTGCTCGAGAGCATTCGTGAGTGGCTCAACCTGAAGAACACATTTATTACTGTTCTATCTTACATATACGGTTTCCTAAACATACAACGGGTCTGCACTGTGTTATGTGCTATATTGTCTCTCATTGATGAAGTTGTTCCTCTCTGAAGCTAACTCTGATCTTTGCACTTTTATTGCACCCCCCCCGCCCCCCCCCCCCCCCCCCCCCCTCAGTTTAAAAGTCATGTTGCTATTCTTGGCTCAATCCCCGACCTCTGCCCTTCCCCGCCAGCCAGGACGCGTCCCGCCGGCTGACCACAGGGCCCATCTCGTTGGCTGAGCCTGGCTGTCCATCAGAGGGTGAGGCCTCCACATTGGTGGCCACTCACGAAGGCCCGTCTGCTTCTCACGACCACATGCCTGGCTGCTATAAAAAGAGTGTGGCATGTGAGCGCAGTGCTCGCTATATCGTTCAGTACGTGTCTGTGCACCACTTGGGAGGACTGTGTTTGGTCAAGTGTCAACTTCAACAGCCACAGGGAAAAACACTATTAAAATGGCTGGAGTCCATCGTCTGGTTATCGTCCGCCACGGCGAGAGTTGCTGGAACCAGGAGAACCGCTTCTGCGGCTGGTTCGACGCCGAGCTCAGCGAGAAGGGTCGGGAGGAGGCCAAGCGCGGCGCCTTGGCCATCAAGGAGGCCGGCATGAAGTTCGACGTGTGCCACACGTCCGTGCTGAAGCGCGCCGTCAAGACCCTGTGGACCATCCTGGAGGGCACGGACCAGATGTGGGTGCCCGTCCACCGCACCTGGCGCCTGAACGAGCGCCACTACGGCGGCCTGACTGGCCTCAACAAGGCCGAGACGGCGGAGAAGCACGGCGAGGAGCAGGTGAAGATCTGGCGTCGCTCCTTCGACACCCCCCCTCCTCCCATGGAGAAGGACCACGCGTACCACACGATCATCAGCGAGGTGAGGCCGCTCTCTGACCCTCTCCAATAGGTTGTGTACGTGGTGCGAGACGCGAACGTGACACCGACTCTGTCGATCCTCGTCCGCGTCTGAATCTTGACTCTGAAGGATAAAAGATCTCTGATCTTTAAAACTAGCAAAGTTTTAAATCGACTTTTGAATGGAGACTACAAATAATGAATAATTGCTCGTTATTCCTTGAAATGTTTTAAATTAGTACACTCATTTGAGTAGTGGAAAAGGGGTAGGATTTAAATAAGTGTATACTTCTTCCTACTCCTTCTCGAACATGTAAATCGAGTTATGTTTTGCTTTTGTTTAGTTATTTATTTTGTGTGAGTTATGTTTTGATTTTGTTTAGTCATTTATTTTGTTTGTATTCATTTACATGTTCGAAATAAAGATTTCAAATAACTATTTCAAAAGAGTCTAAATCAAAAGAACTATCCGTGTATGATGTATGTGTTATATTTGCCATATTGTAGATCACAATAAGTGCAGTATGAGTTTTCAGTGGCTTCACAGCCTGTTATGTAATACTTGTCAGCAGCTGCTGGTTGTGGTAACAGACCCTGTGTACACTCTGTCGTTCCTCCCCACCAGTCAAGGCGCTACAAGGGACTGAAGGCTGGTGAGCTGCCCACCTGCGAGTCCCTGAAGGACACCATCGCCCGCGCCCTGCCTTACTGGAACGACGTCATCGCCCCAGAGATCAGGGCCGGAAAGAATGTCATCATTGCTGCCCATGGCAACAGTCTCCGTGGCATCGTCAAGCACTTGGAGGGTATGCATTATGGGATGTTGGCGAGACTGAAGGAGAGAAGAAGACAGGGATATTCAACGTTTTTAACACAGTTTCAGGAGGACTCGTGACCAACGACCACACGACTTACATGGGTCGTCAACCCACTTACAGTATTTATCTTCCGTGCCGAGAGCAAGACTTCACACCCAACATTCTCAAGTGGGCCAATTAGCAACACACACACACACACACACACACACACACACACACACACACACACAGACACACACACCACCACCAAACTCACTATTTCCTTTTGATTGCTCCCAGCTGCTCCCTATCATTTAATCCGAGATGGTATATAACCCTGTCTCACCATGTGTTCCACTGTCAGTTCCACAAGCTTCTCAAGCTTCACACAAGCTGTGTGTACTTTGAGATGATAGGGCACCAAAGGTCAAAGGTCAGAGGATGTTTGTTTTAAGAATGTCCTGTATGATGGTACCCCAGGAATGGCCACAAGTACAACACAGGAAACACAGAGCAACAGTGATGGAAATGAGCTATTTCTTAGTATAGTAAGTATTTGTACTCAAGTACCAAGTAAAAATCAGAGGTACTTTACTTGAGTATGGAAACTTTGTACTTTTACTCCACTACATTTCAAAGGAAATATTGTATTTTTTTTTACTCCACTACATTCATCTGAACCCGTCAGTTACTAGTTACTTTGAAGAAAAAGATTTTGCATAGAAAACATGGTAAGGATTTATAAAGATCTAATTTGAAGCCTGTCAACTTCAAGAGGACATAATCAGAGTAGCATAACTGGACCACATACGACTTTAACACAACCTGGTCAGTGGTTTGAGGTTTAAACACTCCCAAGCATTGGAATACACAAACATCATGTAGAATGCATACTTTAACTTTTTACACGTTAGTACATTCAATATAAAAAAAAACTACAGTATCTTATTTTACTTAAGTAGAATCTTGAATGAGAACTTTTACTTTTACCAGAGTACTATTTTATCTTGGTATTTCTACTTTTACTCAAGTAAAAGTCCAAACTGTATACGTCTTCCACCGCTGCAGAGCAAAGGATGCACAACTACTCTGCAAAGTACTGAGAACCCACACTAACAAACCAGTTAGCAATGTAATTATAGCAATTATAGCAAATCAGTGAGGTACACAGAAGGTTTTTAGGTTACAAATAGTTTGTAAACAACATCAAATCCCATTGGCATAGTATTATTGGCACAATATAACACACACATGTCATACAAATGTACGTGTGCCCACACACACACACACACACATTCCCAGATTACAGTCTAAAAATACCTGGGTGTCCCGCGCACCAGAGCCCAGAGACAGTGGAAAAGGCCAAGAGCTTGGTTCCCGTTACAGGCGTGACCTTTCTGCAGAAAGGTCGTACATTCTCTTGGGGTGGCAGGACGTGGACATGGCGGTGATACAGGCGGAGGCTAGAGGTCAGAGGGAAAGGTCATGGCTGTGGACTGGGAACAAGCGACTAAACCTTGTTCCCCTGAAAGAGGAGCACACATGACCCCCACCTTCGCCAAAGGTCAAGTGACCACGTTGATATTAGGAGTAATGTGCTGATGCTACGCGACGACCTCATAACTCCAATTAGGCCGTTCATTTTGAAAGACTTGCTCCTATTTTGTTGCAAGGCGGGTTTCAGGGCTGTAGTAAGGCCTGGAAAGAACACTTTCAAACGCCATTGTATATTTTCACACATGGAATGTTGGGAACATTGTAAATGTCCTGAAAAGCGGACTTTTTGGAGATACAAGGTTTTTTTGTGACACCAGCTAATGGTTCCCGATGAACTCATTCAACAGCTTTCAAGTTCAAAGTTAGTACGTTTCATTCCTAAGGAAATCCCTCAAGGGAAGGAACAGTATATTACACCTAAATCCATCTGTATCCAATTCACATAAAACATAATCCACATAACGGTTCAAAATGAGTCTTTTTCACTTGGGGATACCGTATTACATAAGATCAATGGCGTCTGCCTGCCTGTAAACTCAGGCTGAGTTCCCCATGACTTAACACTAGCAGCACTGTGTTGTTTGCACCTGTTCTCGTCTTATGTGCCTATAGCGAGACTTATCTCGTCTGTCGGTCTGACCTTCTGCCCGCCTGTCTGTGTGTCCATCTGCCTCGTCCGTCTGTCCCTTCCAGGTATGTCCGACGCTGCCATCATGGAGCTGAACCTGCCCACGGGAATCCCCATTGTGTACGAGCTCGACGCAGACCTGAAGCCCGTCAAGCCCATGCAGTTCCTGGGCGACGAGGAGACCGTCAAGAAGGCCATGGAGGCCGTGGCCGCCCAGGGCAAGGCCAAGAAGTAAGCCTGCCCCCCCTCCCCCCCCCGGAGAGCTCCGCAAGGAGGCAAAGACAAAGAGACTGCTCCCCCGTAACCCTAAATACCTCCATCCTCCCCCACCCCCGATCCACCCTCACCTGGAAGCCATTCCATGATCCCAGGACGTTATGCTGCTCCCATTCGAGAGAGAGAAAGGCAGTGTGTGGCTCACTATCCCCTTGTTTGATAAAAGATTACAGTATAAACGTTGTCTTAGATATGGGATCAGATAGATAACCTGTCAATCAAAGCAGGGGGCCCTAGTGCCGCCTCTTGTCAACTCACTCAAACACCCCCCACGCACTAATGTGGAGGGAAACACAGCCTGTTTGCGATTGGACAGCTGAGGGCACCACCGCTCTGACACAACCAATAAAGAACCTTTTTGTGTATGTCTTTGTTTCTCCCTTTATCAACCCCCGATTCTAACGCGTCCTCTCTCTCTGCTCCGTTCACATCTTTCTCTCCCGCTCTACTCATATTGCATCGTCATCCCCATCACCTCCTTCCACTCCTCCATTACTCGCTCTCGCTCTCATCTGTAATTCAGTGGTTTCAGCACAGCGCGGGGGTGCTGTGTAATCCTATCTGGCGAGAGAGAGAGAGAGAGAGAGGGAGGGAGGGAGGGAGGGAGGGAGGGAGAAAGAGAGGTAGAGGTCACAGGGTCCATCCTGGCACTGTTCCTGTGGTGCAGGAGAGGCTTGGCTGACCGTCCCTCTCCTCCTCTTCAGACATGGCAAACTGAGCGTGGCAGAGGGCCGTGTGTGTGTGTGTGTGTGTGTGTGCGTGTGTGTGTGTGTGCGTGCGTGTGTGTGTGTGTGTGTGTGTGTGCGTGCGCGTGCGTGTGCAATTACATAATCTGAGAACCAATCATAATCAATCAGTGCTGCTAATTGAAAAAGTTTCCATTGCCTCATAGAACAGATAAAGTGCTGCGTCCATCAACTGTGTTGTTGTGACAGGGGGTCAGAGGAGGCGTCGGCACTAAAGGAAATTGCCTCAGAGAGGTGCCGCACTGGGTCAAAGGATAGGGCTAATATTAGATTCGATTAGATTAGATTCAAATGTATTGCCATTATACAGCACAAGTACAGTACAGTGACTGTCCAGTTTACTGAAAAGGAAGTCCATGGTAGAGGTTGGCAGCTGACTTTCAATTTACAATCAGAGTGCCTCGGATTATTCTTCAGACTGCCAACCTCTACCGTGGACTTCCTTTTAAGTAAACTAGTCACGGTCACTCTATTCAATCTTGCCTTTTGATTTAATTGAACAAAGATAACATTATACACCTACGCATCTGGTGCAATAGTTTATCAAATGTGCTTTTGTTAGAGTTTGGACTCTCAAACCAGCTGGGTCATTAAAATAAAGCATCTATTATTTGGGTGTGTGTATGAGGGAGGGACAGGCCTGAATAAATTGTTTAAATTGTTTTTAATAAAAGCAAATTGTCTAAAGTAGGTTTTGAAAAGGTACACTTCAAGCGTAGAATGTCTCACTAAAATATGAGGAATATAGGAATATAAAATATTTTCTCAATCTTATGTCAGAACTAGCCAAATCGTTAGCCTAATTTAACCTTGTTGTCTGTAAATTGTAAAAAAAAAAAAAAGTTAAATACATCATCATCATCATGCAATCAAAATATAACAAAATATAACAAAAATCTGTTTTAAAAAAGATCCACTGAATGACATTCCCAGTTTAAAATGTCAATATGTTTGTAAGACCCTGAACATTAATAAAACAAGCCAGAGCTGGTGACGGAAAGTAGCCAGCGATTACCTCGGGTTCATCTATGTTTCAGTCCAACCCACACATCAGACCAAAACAAATTCTTTTTTTTACAAAGTACAAAGTGCAGTACCAAGTAGTACAAAGTGCAGTACCAAGTAGTAGTACAAAGTGCAGTACCAAGATGGCCTTTTTACCTAGAGGTCACTGGTGGCATTCTACCTATTGTTTCACCCTATGTTTCCTCTGTCATTATGTGCCCTCAATACTTTTGCTTGTGTGTGCAATTTCAGATCCAATTTTCCCTCTGCCCTCTGTCAATTATTTTGCGGGAAGATATAGCATTGTGTCGAGGGAACATTGTGTTGAGGGAACATTGTGTTAAGGGAACGATGTATTGAGTGAATAATGGGTTGAGGAAGCATAGATTTAGTTTAGTTTAGTTTAGTTTATTAGGATCCCCAATTAGCTATACAGCATTGTAGCTATTCGTTCAGGGGTCCACAAAACAACATACATTGTGACTGTGCAACATAATACTTCATCATATAACATGACATTATGTGACCGATCGTCACCTTCTGCGTTGTGTTAGTTTTTTGATGCCCGAGGGAGTTTCGAACCCGGGTCAGCCGCACTGCGGGCGACAACATAGACCGCTATATCAAGAGGTGAATTCACCAATGTGTCTTTTTTTTAAGAGGAATTGAGTTTAACTCGCAGTACCGCTTACTGCCACAGTCACTTCACAACACACGTCCATCATGACTGTGGTTATTACTCACGGACCTCCGTACCAATTACAAGTAAACAGGACAAAGGACTAGTATACACACACACACAGACATAATACTTACATCATAATATATAATGTTAGAAGTCATCAGAACAAAGGACTAGAGACATGGACTAGTACACTACACACACAAGACAAGCTCCAATATACAATAATCCAATATAATGAATAATGTGAAATAGCTAATAGATAGATAGATGATCCCCACACGGACAATGTAATAGTTGAGCAAGCATTTTTGCAGGCTAATCTGGCCTGTTAATCTATGAACTGTGTCATCTAACATTAAATAGCAGCTATGACCCATTCTTCTCCAAATTCCCAAATTAAGAAATGTGTATGCGATAAGCGTGTATGCGTGTAAAGGCCCAATCCGTGGTCCAAACGTAAACAAATAGGAAACCAACAAAAAATATAAATAGGAATGGAGACATGCAGCTCTTACGAACAGATAAATGTATTATGTAGTGTGTGGTTGTAAAAGATGTGTTTATGTTGGTAGAATGTGTAAACATATTGGAGTAAAAATATAGTCCTATCTATAAATATATAGATATAGTAACTTATTACACTGTGGATTTCTCCAGACCTCTCTTAGCTTATAGCTGAGGTGTGGCCAGCAATACAACCACTCCCCTATCCCCACTCAAATACAACCCACACATTAGACCAAAATAAAATATTTGAACAAATTGTGATACCAAGCAGGGATTGTTTGCCTAGAAGTTGCTGTTGGACGGCATAACAGATCCCTCTTGTTCAGTACTATCTCTGTATGGGAGGCCTCTGCCACAGTATTGGATGACTTTGATGACCTAAATGTACGGTGGGTATCTGTTCTGCATCAACATCAATAGGCTGGATGTGTACTAGCTAAATATAACTCCTAGGAAAGGGAATAAAAAAAAGTCTGGCATTGCTGAGGCACTGGATGCATTTGAATGAATGAATAGTTTATTTCGAACAATACATATAAACAATAACAATGTAAAAAAGAAAGAAGATAATTTGCTGTGAAAAGAAAAGAAAATAATAAATAATAAAATAAATGAAATAATAAACAAAAAGGAATCCGAAAAGGAATAGGAAAGGAAGAAACAATATCTATTTAAAGAGATATTTCACTTTCATAGATGTTGCCATTTTCAAATGATCAGTCAAATAAATATTTCTTACTTTGGGTGTAGTTTGACCAACTTTCAACTTTTCACAGAATGTTTAGAATCTTTCTTTCAGCAAGACAGCACATAACTATAGGAACCACTCCCCAGACATTCCACACAAGGCAAAGATAGACAGCACACTCAAACCTACAACACATTTACAGGATCTGCTTTTATTTTTCCAACTGATAATACATTTGTAAACACACATCAAATGCCAAAACAAAACATACTGTTTTATTGAAATATGCACAGTAGTAGTTTGTTTATACTTCAGATATTTAGACAAGGCCCCTAATTGATGGGATGGAATCACCCATGAATGGGTGTAAATGGGAAACCTGACATCTGGTAATGATGGTGTTGACAGGAGACAACAGTATATCTTGATGCATGAATGAATGAATGAATGAATGAATGAATGAATGAATGAATGAATGAATGAATGAATGAATGAATGAATGAATGAATGAATGAATGAATGAATGAATGAATGAATGAAAACTTTATTCAAGAGGTTGCAGAATGGGTACAATACAGTACGGCTCACTTACATAGAGGTAAGACTGCTAAGTTATACTAAAGTGAAATATCCCTTTAAATTAGTCAAGTAGTCATGTGGAAGACAAGACAGCTGGATCTGTAGCCAGTCTGATGGGAGAGGGGACAACATGCAGAGATATCTCAGAAGACCATGTTGGCGGTAAGAAAACCTAAATATTTTATGCTACTCTCTTACAAAGTTTTAAAAATGTCAAATAACATTCTAAAAGGACCCAAATGTATTTCCTGTTGCAATGTTTGCTAATGCAATAGTTGCCAGGGAATACATTTGGGTCCAAACTGTTCCCTAGCAACATGATTCTAGTGAAACCGTTAAACATCCCACATGATTGGGATCAAACACAGAAACGTCATATGCTCACCGTGACGATTGACGATTAGCAAATCTCAGTGCAATGGTGACCCCATGTGGTCACCAATAGACATTACACACTGACTTTCTTTCCGAAGAGGGAAGGCAGGAGAAGACCAGACTACAGACAGCTGTACCCTGTTGATTGATTGATTGAAAACTTTATTAACAGATTGCAGAATGGGTACAATACAGTACAGCTCAATACACACAATTGTTAAGGGGATGCAGACCAGAGAAAGACTTTCGTCTTGTTTACATCAGGGTCCCCCATTTTCAATTCATCATAACATATGACATACAGATAGACAGTACTGTTACATCTAGACATTTATGACATACCAGATCTACAAATATACAGTACTGTTTAAGAGTACAAAAAGAGTCTATAAAGAGAGTATATAATTTGAGGGGGAAGAAACTGTACATTGGAGGAGGTTGGGTGGTGGTCCACCAGTCACCTCTCACTTTACCATGACTGCACATAAACCTGGCACACAACATACTTGTTCACATATATCATTTTTCTTTCACTCTAAAGGAAATATGTCTCACATACAGTAGACCCCCCAGTACTTTGAGGAGACGAAGATGGGAGGCCCGTCTGTGGACCTGATGATGAGTACCAGTCTTCTCCTCAGACATATAAAATCAGTTTTTCACATTAGGATCTAACATCCCAACAGGCCACCTTGTTTATGGTTTGATTCAGTTTTAGTAGAATGTGAAAGACATTAATGATGTGACATACTATAAAATCTGTTTATTTACAGTGCAATGAAATAGTTCTGGATTTGTACAGTATAATCTTTACCTTCTGTTTGGTATCCACAGTTTAAAACCTGACAGTCTTCCCTCTTGTCTGACACCCACTCTTAATGGTTTATATGGTATATATCAGTAAAACACAATGGGTTTGATAAGCGATTGTTTTGATAAGGACCCCACAGAGATGCAAATATTCGATTAGAATCCAGGTACTTTCTGTGTGGAGTTGGCATGTTCTCCCTGCCCTGTGTCTTTGTGGGTTTCCTCCAGTTTCCTCCCTGCAACTGACTGTGGCGTTTTACAGTTCAGACCGATCTGATACAGTAGCTCTGACTGTGGGGTTTTACAGTTCAAACATACACAGCCTCCATCAGAGGAGAGGATAAAGGCTCTGTCGGGCAGCTGACCATATTTCCTCCATCACACACAGATGACCAGATACACATTATTCCACACAGGTTCAAGTTGAAGAAGTTTAATTTGAATGTACTGAATAATACAGGTACTTAAATGAATGTTCAATTCATCAAGACATTTATAGACATACAAATATATAGTACTATACAATAAAAGAGAATGTGAAGTTGAACACCTTGTGAGAATGGTTCATGTTTAACATAACTTTAACATTAGTTCAACATTAATAAAGTAGTCAAAACGTGGGCCAAAATAATAGCAACTTCACATTCACATAGCGTTAGTTGGGTGTTTACAGGTAATATTAGCTAACGTGCGTTAGCTAGCTAACGTTAGGTTAGTGCAGAACTAGCCCCCAGCAGTGCAGTTGCAATCCCGGAGTGTGCGTTAGCTAACGTTAGCTCACCACTAAAGCAGATTTCAGACAGAAAATAGGCCCTAATGTCCAAAATAGCGAAGGTGCCCCGGCCTAAGGTACTTACATTTTCACTGAAAGACATATTTGGTTATTTTTCAACGAAGAAGAATGTATGTTAAACCAGAGCTACAAACTCATACAATAGAAACCCCCACCTCCAATGTACAGCCCTCACCCAACCCCACCCCACCCATCCAACCTCCTCCAATGTACAGTTTCTACGCCAAATGTATATACACTCCTTTTCTGGACACTTTTGTATCACAAACAGTACTGTATTTGCAAATCTGATATGTCATAAATGTATAGATGTAGCAATTCCTGATGAATTGAAAATGGGGGACCCTGATGTAAACAAGACGAAAGTCTTTCTCTGGTCTGCATCCCCTTAACAATTGTGTGTATTGAGCTGTACTGTATTGTACCCATTCTGCAATCTGTTAATAAAGTTTTCAATCAATCAATCAATCAATCAATCAGTACTGTCTATCTGTATGTCATGTATGTCATATATGTTATGATGAATTGAAAATGGGGGACCCTGATGTAAACAAGACGAAAGTCTTTCTCTGGTCTGCATCCCCTTAACAATTGTATGTATAGAGCTGTACTGTACTGTACCCATTCTGCAATCTGTTAATAAACTTTTTGATATCAAACGTTAGCTAGTTAACAATGCCCTACCCAAAGCTGTAAAGGAATGTGAATCTCTACCCACTTTCAAAACCACTCTATACGGGAGGCTGCAATTCGAAACTGGCCCCTGTAAATGTCCTAACCAGTTGTACAGTTTCCCCCACCCACCCCTCCTACCCAACCCCCCACCCACCCAACCACCTCCAATGTATAGTCCCCTCCCCCCCCACCTACCCAATCTCCTCCAATGTACAGTTTCTATGTCAAATGTATATAATACTCTCTTTTCTAGACTCTTTTTGTATCACAAACAGTACTGTATTTGCAAATCTGGTATGTCATAAATGTATAGATGTAGCAGTACTGTCTATCTGTATGTCGTGTATGTCATATGATGAATTGAAAATGGGGAACCCTGATGTAAACAAGACGAAAGTCTTTCTCTGGTCTGCATCCCCTTAACAATTGTATGTATTGAACTGTACTGTACTGTACCCATTCTGCAATCTGTTAATAAAGTTTTCAATCAATCAATCAACCAAAGCAGCAAATTACATATTATTGTGACATCCGAGGTAATAACCTGTTTAAATGACTGTCATAAACGAGGAGATGGCTGATTCCATTCAAACTCAATGTCGGCCGAACTGAAAGTTTCCACACTTTGTTCACGCAGTGACGTAATGACCCTTCCTTCTTTTTATAGTGTCCTTGCCCACAACCAGGATGTGGCCAGCTAGTAGCCAGCTTGTAAATTGATGCATTTTTTACACTGACGTTATATTTACAGTGGAAGAACACAACCAATTAACAGCTGAGGATTAGTGGACCTTTGTTTTATTCTGGAAGGCACGACCACCACAAAGACGACGGTAAGAGTTGCAACGTGTATGGCAATAATAATGACTCCATAATCTATTTCGGTGTGATCTGGAATCGGAGCTAAAATCGTTAGCGAGACAGAGCTAGTTGACATGTTATGTCTGTGGGCGACTGGGCGTAGAGAGACTAATACCTGGAACAAAAACAATGATTTGAACGATCAATGTTTTCTCAATGCATTGTATAGCTAACGTTACGGTTACAATTGTGGAAATAGCCAGAGCCAGTTGTTTTTTACGTTACGTTTCCTCACGTTAACCTAAACAAACAACCCGTAATGTTAGCTGCCATTTTGCCCATTATTTTGCCTAAAGCGTTACCACAATTAACTATCTTTATATGTAACGTTATTAAACCAACATGACGTTTGACATAACATATTCGTTCAACTAGGATCCCACACAAGGGTTCGTTAATGACTCCTGTCTTGGTTTCCTTTTGGCTAGTAAGCCAAGTAAGGCCACTGTAATGTAAGTGAAATGCCAAAGTTGTATGTTATTTAGATGTTATAAAGAGTCTTTTCTGGACTCTTTATCACAAACAGTACTGTATTTGCAAATCTGGTATGTCATAATGTATAGATGTAGCAGTACTGTCTATCTGTATGTCATGGTATGATGAATTGAAAATGGGGGACCCTGATGTAAACAAGACGAAAGTCTTTCTCTGGTCTGCATCCCCTTAACAATCGTGTGTATTGAGCTGTACTGTACCCATCTGTTAATAAAGTTTTCAATCAATCAATCAATCAATCAATTTGTGTATGACCTATGGTCAGAACATCGAGGACCCTGCTGGAAATATTGTGTCTTTGGATCCATAAATAAAATCAATCAAAGTTAATGTTACAAGATGATTTGCTAACGTTATTATAGAGTGTAGCATGCTGTTTCACACACACACACACACACACACACACACACACACACACACACACACACACACACACACACACACACACACACACACACACACACACCAGATCCAGTAAACTAAACTCTTTATTGTCTTTGACAGGGTCATATCAGTGCTGTTATTCTTAATTTGCTTTGTAAATATTTCAGCAAGGCTACATGCAGAGCAGAATGTTCCCTTCCCACGCATGCTACAAAAGAACAAAACAAAAGAGCCTTTTCATGGCTGCACAGGTCAACAGAGCTCTTGTTGAAGAGCAATCATATCTGTCGCTTGGTGATTGTGTGAGTGCAGGAAAAATGCACTCATTATTAGTATCCTGAACACTACTAGTAATTGAGTGAGACACGTGTCTCAGCTGTACTACTGATCACCACACAGTACTGCAGTTCCATGGTGTAGATTTACAAAGTGATTGTTGTTACTTCCAGGTTACTGTCGGGCTGTTGAGGGCAGAGCGCCGGGATGAGTGGGGCTGCGTTGGGTATCGAGATAGTGGTGGTGTTCTTCTTGGCACTGTTCCTGCTGCATCGCTATGGAGACTTTCGGAAACAGCAGCGTATGGTACTGTTTGGCACCCTCCTGGCCTGGTACCTGTGCTTTCTCATAGTCTTCATCCTGCCTCTGGATGTCAGCACGGTCAGTACAGTACACTCCACAGACAGTAGAAGGATTTTTTCTCCACTAATTTTACGACTTTGACTGCTTTAACTTTGTGTGTGTGTGTGTGTGCCACTGTATATTTGTACTACAGACCATCTATAAGCAGTGCAAGCTGGATCATGAGCTCCACGCAGCTGTTTCAACGGTCAGCCCAGCATGGCCCAATCAAACGACAGGAAACACGTCACACACTGTCGCCCCCACGAAAAGGTTAGTACTAGTACCCCAGTGGGAACGACTGATGTCACACCATATACAGTACTACGCACGCTGTCTTCACTATTGTATCAGGTGTTTTTTAGTGGCCTTTGATTTAAACATTGAGCATTGACAACTAAAGACATCGTCAAGCACTAGTAGGGAGCGCTTGTGGCACAAGTCGCAACTGCTTTGCAAAGCCTGAGATGAGGTTCAACCGTTCTGCCTATTTCCATAACCACACAGAGAGGTCAAGCAGGGAGACTGATCTATAAAGATCACAGGGCAGATGATGTTAGTCTGGTGTTGTCCGTTGGTTTACCACAGCTATATAAAGGCTAACTCAGTTATTACAGATAATAATACAGCTGTGTGCAGTGTAAACCATTTACCACTCTCACACACATGCCTTCTCTTCACCAGTGCTCCAAAGCCTTGCTACAAACCATGGAGCTACATTCCCGATGGGATTATGCCTGTGTTTTGGAGAGTGGTGTACTGGACCTCCCAATGTCTCACATGGTCAGTATTGTTGCTCTGGACACCAACCAAAATATGTTGTTGTTGTTTTGTTATAGCTTTTAACCCTTTCACTACCACACTACAGAAGGTTAGCCCTTTCACTACCACACTACAGACGGTTAACCCCTTTGTCGTGTGGCAGTGAAAGGGTTAACCTTCTGTATTGGTAGTGAAAGGGTTAAGAAGCACTGACGTTTAGTTTCCTCCTCAAACCGATGCGCTGACCTTGTGTCCTCAGGCTCCTGCTGCCGTTCATGCAGTCGTACGCGCGCTCCGGCGGTTTCTCCATCACCGGGAAGATAAAGACGGCGCTGATCGAGAACGCCATCTATTACGGAACCTACCTGCTCATCTTCGGCTCGCTGCTCATCTACGTGGCCATTCACCCCAAGTGGCAACTCTCCTGGTGAGTGCGCCGTGTGAGACATTATGAATACAGGGTTCGCACAAGGTCCTTGAAGTGCTTAAAGTGCTTGCTTTTTGACCAAAAAAAGTCACGGCCTGGAATTCCTTGAAAACAAACCATTTTTTAACAAGGTGCTTAAAAAGTCATTGGAATTCAAATCAACCATTCGCATTGAACGTTTTGTTCATCCATGATAAAAAAAATTCTGAATCAAGATTATTTTTTTTTTAATTTAAAGTGTAACTAATTGTCGGAAATTGGTTTTAAGCCATAAATATTGGATCCGATTTCTTTTACTATAAAAAACAACATAAGTGAATTGTATCCTTTTTAATTGCCCGTTTAAAATGAAAAATAGTGCTTGGGAAAGTACTTGAAAGTCCTTGAATTTCATTTTGCAATGTCTGTGGGAACCCTGCTGCCTGGGAGAGTTGGCAGGGCAGGGAACTTAACTTCGTCATCCAACGGCCACAGTGACCTTTTCGGAGGCGTTCATAATTCACCAAGCGCTTTGATTATTCTACAAGCCTGACTTGGTTTTGGAAAATAAAAGAGTGTGGTTGTTTACCTGCTAAAGTATCTAGTAGAGGTGACAAACTTACAAGTTACAGACAAGATTGACCAGCGTTTGGCTGGTGGTTGAAATTGATTCCACACCCTTGTTCTTGGTTAGCTGTTGACTCCTGAACGTCATTTTCAGTCTCAGAAAACAAGAAAATTCCCTTCCCTCTCACGGAATCTGGCTCCGTTTACACCACCCCCCCCCCCCCCCCCCCCCCCCGACAGGTACGAGTTGCAGACCATCGGCATCACCGCAGCCAACACCTGGGGCCTGTTCCTCCTGGTGCTGTTGCTCGGCTACGGCCTGGTGGAGATCCCGCGCTCGTACTGGAACGCCTCGAGGCGCGGACACCTGCTCACCAAGACCTACTTCAAGGCGGCCAAGCTGATGACGGAGAAGGCGGACGCCGAGGAGAACCTGGAGGATGTCATGGAGGTGAGCGGTGGTCCTTCTAGTCACAGGCGACTTGGAACAAGTGGGAAATGTATAACAGCAGAAACTCAATGCTCCACTCTCAGCGTTCCCATAACTCAAGAGTGTGTTAGAATCAACCTGCACTTGGAAGTTTCTATGTTCTTTTGTTTGTTCTTGTGTTATTATTCAATATTATGCCAGCACCATGTGGTTTAATCATTTATTTTTAATAATTGTAAGTATTTTATTTAGTTTTTTTTGTGAAGGCTTGGCGCCAGCTTAGAAACGGATGTATCATTGTCTAATATGTGATTGCTCAGTCCTCTGTTCCTTTGTTCCAGTGTGTGTGTGTGTGTGTGTATGTGTGTGTGTGTGTGCATCCATGCATGTGTTTTCATGTTCAACGTTAAACTATTGTGTACAACCTGTACATAATGTGTTTAAGTTGCCCCGAAATGGGGGGCATAGCCGGACCAGCCGCTAGTTGAGACTCGGCACCATCTTGTTTGAAGGTCCTGGGGAAAGCCCTGCACGCACTAATGGGACAGTATGCAGTCTACCTCTCTGCATAGGCCTGGGCAATATATAGATATTATATCGATATTGTGATATGAGACTAGATATCATTTTAGATATTGTGTGTGATATGGCGTAAGTGTGGTCTCTTCCTGGTTTTAAAGGCTGTGTTACAGTAAAATTATGTAATTTCCTGAACTTACAAGACTGTTCTAGCTGTTCTATTATTTGCCTTACCCACTTAGTCATTATATCCACATTACTGATGCGTATCTCTCAAAAATCCCATTGTGTAAATAAATATGCACCAGTCAATCATCATTCCATACAATATTCTCGCAATATCGATACTTATGAGTTATTTTCTCAAAGGTATTGTGGTATTTGATTTTCATCCATAACGCCCAGCCCTCTGCACACTCAGGGAGTGGCTGGAGAATGCTTAGAATGGAGCTTGGATTACAGCTTGTTGTTTTTGTTTTTTTTGCTGTACATAGGAAGTGAGAAAAGTGAGTGAATCCATCAAGTACAACCATCCACTGAGGAAGTACATTGATACCATTCTCAGAAAAGTAAGTGCAACCCCCCCCCCGCGCCTCACCATGACGAAGTGTGATGATGTCAATAAAATATATTTAATAGAAATGCTCCTGCCTGGTAAGTGGGCTGATCTCCTCTAATCATACTGTGGGTTTCCCCCATAACAGTGTCCTCTGGACTACCAGGAAAAGATGGGCAGAAACATGGATGACTATGAGGATTTTGACGACAAACAAAACACTTACCCCAGTGAGAAGAGTCTGGTGAAGCTTCATAAACAGGTGAAACAACTACTCAGGACCCAAGGCTATTCCTTTATTTAGATTAGATTAAAATGTATTGTCATTATACAGCACAAGTACAATATCCATCCAGTGTGTGCAAATGGAACAGTAAAGTACAATAGTAATATACAATGTACAGTAGATTAAACTGGGTATAAAATATATAAATTAGTACTACTGAGTATAGTGCTAATCAGATGTATGTACAGAGTTGTAGTATTAATATGTACAGTGATACAGATATTAAGACACTATGGTAGTAGTACTAGTAAGTCATACTGGCCAGCAGCGTAACTAGTAAGAGTAGGTAAGGGATATGTACAGATATATAGTATCTACAGTAGGGCTGTCCCCGACTAAGGATTTGGATGGTCGACTATGATTGGCCAAAATTTGTCGTTAGTCGACTATTGGTCGACAATTTTTTTTAATTTATTTTTATTTTTTATCATTCCGTTTGGGCTGTGGGGGTGCTTAATGTCTGAAGGAGTCGACTGAAGGCTTCTTGTCCTCTGCAAAAGCATGCAATTGGTCCACTGATGGATACATCTTGATATTTGTCTAGTCTAGTGTGTTCATTAGATGGGTGAAATCCTCTTTCAGTGCCTCTGTGCCTGTTTTCGTAGGCAGTTAGCCTCTGGTATGCATGCCATTAGCGTTAGCCATGCTTCTAGGCCTCTTTTCTTTTGGAAAGAATGATACAAAAAAAATATATATATATTGTTTTTTTTAATTTTTGTATATTCGACTAAGAGGTTGGCCAGTCGACTACGGCTCCTTTCGACCGATTAGTCGACTAATAGGGGTCAGCCCTAATCTACAGATATGTAAAAATTATTATTATGTACAGACTGATATATATATATATATATATATATATACAGAATTACTATACATGCTATCATACGGAGTTATAATAGAATGATTGTATGCAGGTATATTCAGACGGATATGGATATATGTATGCAGTATATATAAATGTATATACAGCACTATTGTACATGCTATCATACAGAGTTATATGGGTAGACTATAGTAGTATGGGATAGGTAGTTATGAATATTATGGTTACTATATTTACCCAGGGAGGATTTGTAGAGCATGTATGCTCTTTTATCAGCAAAGCCTTTAGTTTTTACACACTCTCATAGTTGCACACATTCACGCCTGGGAGCTGTCCACTACAACCAGTCTGCTACGGTTGGCCACTGGCCTGGGAGCTGCCCGCCCAGTACAACCAGTCTGCTACTGTTGGCCACTGGCCTGGGAGCTGCCCGCCCAGTACAACCAGTCTGCTACTGTTGGCCACTGGCCTGGGAGCTGCCCACTACAACCAGTCAGCTACTGTTGGCCACTGGCCTGGGAGCTGCCCACTACAACCAGTCTGCTACTGTTGGCCACAAGGCCTGGGAGCTGCCCACTACAACCAGTCTGCTACTGTTGGCCACAAGGCCTGGGAGCTGTCCACTTACAACCAGTCTGTTACTGTTGGCCACTGGCCTGGGAGCTGCCCAGTACAACCAGTCTGCTACGGTTGGCCACTGAGCGGCACAACTGAATGGTGGAAATGGAAGGAGAAAATCTCATGGTTATGATATTTCTTCATCATTTCACTGAGCTGTATTTATTACTTCCAGGTATATGTCTGGGATCATAAGAGGACAGGTCACAGGAAGCACTGGGAGACGACGCTACCTCTTACAACACGATTTAATTTCCCGGCGCGCGGTGACGGGGGAACCGTTTTTTGGACGTTTCTATGACGACACTGAGGCCATCCGCTTCTTATAATAATTCTAGGAATATGTCATGAAGTCACATCGCACATTCCATGTCTTTTACTCGATAAAACTCTCGAATCAAATGTACAGACAAGTTTATAGTTTTGGAATACGTGTTAGACATAATAAATCAACTTGTTCTTTTTAGTCAAGTCAAGGGCACTTCAGTGATAGTCGTTAAGGGATGGGAGAGCATTATTAATCCACTTCCCCCTGCCAAGATGAAGTTTAACTGTAACATGTCCGCTTCCATTCATTGTGCTAAGCTAGGCTAACATGCAGCCAGATAGCTTTCTACCGAACGCACAGAGAGGAAACTGGTATCTATCTATCTTGTCTCTCTCTGGAGAAGACGGTAAGCTAATTTCCCAAAATGTTGGCATGTTCTTTTCTTCTCCGTATAATTCACTTGCTAATCTGCAGCCCGTGTGTGTGTGCTGTGCACGCAGGTGATCTACTCGGTGCAGAGACACAACCGGACGCGGGTCCAGTGGCAGATTCTCCTGGAGCAGGCCATCCATCTGGAGGACGTGGCCAAGAACGAGACCAGCTCGGCCCACCAGTTTGTCCACAGCTTCCCCTCCTCGGAGCCTCCCAGCTGGGTCAACCGATACCTGTACACCCCTACTGTTGGTGGGTTCCAGCTGCTCATAGGGGTCAACATTACACCTGCACCAGAACACCGAACACACTGGAGAGATATCCCTTGCCACTAGAATATAAAAACACAAACATTATAAAGCCTCATTTATATTCAAGAGTGTAAAAGCATGGATCCGCCCAGAAATAGATACCAAGGCACTTTATTTTATTCGACCAGCTCGTGTATTTATCAAGCATCCGAAAGTAGGAGCGCTGATCTGAGAACAGATTGACTCATAAGTCACAGTGAGGTGTATATTATGGTCACGTGACCCGAGCAGTGACGCTAAAACCAGTACTCCTATTCTTAGAAGTATGATAAATACAGGCCCAGAAGATTGGGGGGCTTTATTGGGGTCCGGGGTCCTAGTTTTCTTACACCGGACGTTTGTCTTTCCTGGGAGATCGTTGTGGCTTAACGGATTCCCTGTGTTTTGCGTCTCGTTCTTCACCCAGAGTGGTACTGGGAGTGTCTGCTGAAGCAGTGGTTCCACCGGCTGCTGTCCGCAGTGCTGACCCTGTTCTCTGTGGCCGTGGTGTGGTCGGAGTGCACCTTCTTCAGCACCCGGCCCGTCCTGTCTCTGTTCGCCGTCTTCATCCAGCTGGCCGAGAGGGACTATAACTACCTGTACATTGAGGTGAGGCAGTCGCCGACAAAGAGAGAGAGAGAGAGGGTGGGGGGGAGAAAAGGCCTTTGTTGAAGTATTGAATTCCTTGTTTACTAACGGTGTGACTGACAGCTTATGTCAATATTCGGTGTCTGTAAGTAGTCTGTTGGCTCCTGTGTCGGATGTGAATGAAAGATTAATCAGGGGGCTGTCTCTATACCCCGGGCCTGACCAGACTCCTAACGCTGCGAGAAAGAGGGTCCAAGTCACTCTTTATGAGTGCAGTTAAAAAGCCTTTGATACATAGGACATTCAAAGAACAATTGAACAATACACGCCAATAATTTTATATTTGTATTTATTTAAACATGCACATCGAGTACAGTAGAAATAAAACAGCCAGAATCCATTGTAAATGCACACGACAACAAAAAAACTGTTTCGTCCCCCAACAAACATAGTCTTGGTGATGCAGGTATCTTTGAGCCCGACCACTTTCCTAGATATTCTAGTACTTTTTCCCAGAATGTGTAAACAGGTTTACACTCCCAGATTGCATGTAGAAATGTTCCTGTTTCTCTATTACATTTACAACATATTGGGCATCAAGCCCATCCTGTGGAGCTTAGAGGGATAATAAAACCTTTTGTATTGTGTACATTTCCCCCTAGCCTGCTTTATATACTGTATGTCCCAGTATTTGACTGTATTCTTAACCATTCCTCCTCGTTCCATTCACAACCTAGGTCCCTCTGCCAAATGGTCCTTGACAGATTTTTACAAACATGTATTAAAGGCTTTATAACTGAATTAATGACCCTCTTTCTTGACCGTTTTGTTTCATCGACAATCTTATCTTCACAAACTACCCAGATGTAGTACCTCCCTACCCTGGTTTTTCCCACGTGTGGCAAATTGGGATCACTCACTCACTCTCCTACCCACTCACTCTGCATTTTGTCAGGACACGTAAGCAGGTAGCACCATGGGTCTGCACGCTTCTGTGCTTGTTCTACTTTGAAGTTACCGACAACTTGTAAGTCCGATAAGAGGAGGCTGGAGGCCAATCGGAAACACCAGGTTTTGAATTGACAAGGTCCCATATCTGCAAAAACATTTAAATTATGTCACTTGAGCGGACTGGACACGTGAATACTTTCGACAACAAATGTTTGTTTCCGCGTTCGAGTTTTGCGCTCTGATTGGCCAGGTCATGTGACATGTGCGCCAATCGTGGGACAGCAAGTTCTGCGCCTATTTCCGGGTCTAACAGCCTGCAAACTACCTGGCGTTCTATCGCCATGCTCTAAGACAAACTCTAATCTTAACCAACTTCGAAAGAGTGCCTAAACTTAACCGTCGGAATCAGGGCAGGCGTTCTATCGCCATGCTCTAAGACAAACTAACCTTAACCAACTTCGAAAGAGCGCCTAAACTTAACCAGTGTAGAAGCTTGCGGTCCCACGATTGGGCGTACATGTCACATGACCAGAAATTACCTGGCCAATCAGAGACGCGGAAACAAACATTTGTTGTCTAAAGTATTCAGGTGGACTGGACACCGACTGCCGTTTACTTACCAGTTAGTCAGAAAGCTCAAACCATAACCTTATTATCAGAATTTCTTTTTTTATATTATTATAATATTATTAATATATATTAATTAATTAATATTAATATTATCTCCTCACTAGACCACGTTGCAATAATATCAGGCTTGCTGGGCTACGCAACCCGCCACTCACACGGAGGTGCTTTATCATTTCTCTCCACCAGATGGCATGCTTCATCACAATCTTCTTCCTGTGCACCTGTGTGTACTCCACGGTGTTCCGCATACGGGTTTTCAACTACTACTACCTCGCCTCCCACCACCAAACTGATGCTTACAGCCTCCAGTTCAGTGGCATGTAAGTGATCTGATGCAAGGGTTTGGTTTGGTTTGGTGTATGCATGAAGGATTTTTTTTTTTTTTTTTCAGATTGTCTGAATTGGTGTTTTTCCTTTGTCTCCTTGTTGTGTGTCTTCTCCAGGTTGTTCTGTCGTCTGACTCCTCCTCTGTGTCTCAACTTCCTTGGTTTGATTCACATGGACTCTGCCATCTCTCACCAGCAGAAGGAGCCGACGGCTTACACCTCCGTGAGTCATAGGGGTTTCATGGAGGGTCATACTGGGGCTGCTGGCCAGTAGGACTACTACCACTGTCCTTATACCTGTATCACTGTATATTATACTACAACTCTGTACTACATACATCTGATTAGCACTACACTCTGTAGTACTCATTTGTATATTTTCTACCCAGTTTAATCACCTGTATATTGCTGTTGCACTTTACTGTTACTGTTATGAATCTAATCTTAAATTATTTTTTAATAATAATATTTAGCAACACAAACTTTACGGTTCCATATGAATTTCGATTCTTGAGGTCACGATTCGATTTCCTTATGCATTATAATGTATTTATACATTTTATATATATATATATATAATGTACAGCTTGGTTTGATTAAGAAAAATACAAATTGTGTGTATGTGTGCATAGCGTACCCCTCCCCCTCTGCGTTAGTAGGATGCAGGCTGATGCCTAGTTTAGACAACAAACGGGGACAATGAGAGACCCAGGGACAATATGTTGAATGTAAATCTTTTTTTATTTTTATTCTGTATTGAGGTCATATCCGGTCTTTTGAAGCGAATGCATTTCTAATCGGTGTGTTTTGATCTTCTCTACAGATCATGGGGTCGATGCGTGTCCTGTCATTTATTGCTAATGGCTTCTATATCTACTACCCCATGCTAATAGTGATCCTGTGTATTGCCACCTACTTTAGGTGAGTGAAATCTGACAAAAGAAAAATGTGCACAAGGTTTGATAAATGAATTTTTGGATTAAAAAAGAAAAATCAGGTTTTGATAATTATTAAAAACCTATGTTGTGACTTTTCCCCAATACATACATTTTATTAATGAATTTATGTTATAATGAATCTGTTCCTCAGCTTGGGGACCCGCTGTCTCAACTTACTGGGCTTCCAGCAGTTCATGGGTGACAATGAACTGACCTCTGACCTTATTGATGAGGGCAAGGAGCTGATCAGACGAGGTTAGTTCCTTAGATACTGGATAGCAATCACAACAACTCTTTATCTTGGAAAACAGGTTCTGACCTCTCAAGAAATGTTTGTTAAACTTTAAGATTCCACTAAGGGAGTGTCCTTTTGTTTTTGACAGAGAAAAGAAAACGACAAAGGGTGGAGGATGGCGAGAACAGACGAAGAGTGAGTATCTGACAATGTATAACATTTTCTTTACTGTAGATGTTTAGTATTGTTATTTTGGTTGGTAGTGGAGATTATCTTAAGAGCGCACACCATTTTTTGGTGCAAAAGATTTACCCTGTGATAGGAAACAAATATTGTACAAAATCCTAATGCAAAGTGTGTGGGGGGGGGGGGGTCGTATTAGTTGGTTTGATAAACACATCTATACTTTACAATGCAGTTAATGCAAAATACCCTATTTAAATCTCATATTACTAGAATCTTTTTTCAGGAAATAACTCCTTCAGTATAAAAAAAATGTAAACATAAAAACCGTCTCACAAAGACTTAGTCGACTAAGACCAAACCAACCATTTAATTAATGAATCGACTTGTGAGGGGAACGCCCTGTGGACAATATAAATCACATGTCATTTTGGGATATTTTAGGTGATCAGAGATATATTCTATATCTGGGCTGATAAGCAGGGAATAAAAGCAAGGGAATAAGATGCCAACTGAATTCTGGCTTGTGTCTGTTTGTGTCGTAGGAGTGGAAGGAGCGCTACGGCACCCCAAGGGACGACTACGCCACCAGGAACAGGAACGCCCATTCTGAGATGAAGGAGACCAGCTACTCCGATACAGTCAACCCCAGCACGAATAGACGTGAGTGAGCGCTTCAGTGAAAGCGTAAATATATTACATAATACAATACGTAAATATATTGGGTATGGCTATAACATAACGTACATTTTGTACTTTTTTTATTTATTTTTTTGACAGTCAAGTCAAGTGTCTTTTGTCTTTTGTTGAATAGAGGCAAAATACTCGCGCACTGCGAGTCGTCCAGAGAGAGACTCCATAGAGCTCCTCCAGGATGCAGAACCACTGGACTTCAACGCCGATACCCTGTCGGACGACCCTCTCGAGGCAGCAGACTCCAGCAGGTAAAACGTGATTTCTGTCTTTGTAAGAAAGTGTGTTTGTGCCAACAGCAGCATATAATTAAAGGATCAATAGGCGGCCACCGATTTTTTTGATTTCTCATTATATCTCAACAGTAATCAATGGTAAAATAAGATGTTTGACACAGAAATGAAAAGTAATTCCGGTAAAGGGCAGGAGCTAAAACAACAACATCCAATCAAAGGAACAACCAACTCAAATGATTGGAACGAGAGAGCTGTCTAGCGAGAAACCCTCTAGCGACATGCACTCTTGTTATGTGCATAACTGTTGCACACGTACCCCAAGGCCTGCTGCTAACTCACAGCTGATTGCTAGCTACCTAGCGGGGCATGGCTTTGGAGGTTCTGATTGGGAAGGGGGGAATTAAAACGAGGTGATTTGTTGACGATGCCCACTCTGTTTTCCCTCCATTTTGCAGGCACGCAGGAGGAAGGTACCTCTCCATGTCCTCGTCTCGGAGCAAAATCTTTGATGACGTCTGATCCGAGGAGCAGAGAGAGAGAGAGAGACGGGAGGTGAAGGAGATGGATAACCTGGAATGCACATGTACAGTATATATAATGCTCCACACATCCCACCTGGCAGGGAAGAAGACCATGACAGGAAAGAGATAGCCTACTCATGCAACCTCTGTGAATGTAGCGCACAACCACCTCCTCACATGACACTGTGTTGGCATGACCCCCCCCCCCACAGTATATCTGCCCCTCCTAAAGCTTTTCGCCCACCAGTTCATGTCTGTTTTAATTCCTGAAGGTCCTCCCATAGTCGAGCGGACCATACACGGAGCAGACTCCCGTGGGCTCAAAGCTGACCCAAAGGGTACTCAAAGCAGACCCAAAGCAGAGTCCAAGTGCGAAGCTCCTATTTTCTGACGCGCGGACGTCCGCGCCGCTGACTTGGTGTCACACAAAACGCTTAATATTGGAAACGGAGATAACATACTATTTTTTTTTACATCGGATGACGACGACATGACAGAAGTTGAACAGCGTGGGGAAAATTGTGTAAACTGGCGCGAGACATGTAGGAAATTGGTCCGCGGAGATCCGCTCGACTATGAAAGCTCAAAGAGTCCAGTGGACCTCTGCAGAGTCCAGTCCGTGTACAGTCCGCTCGACTATGGGAGCACCTTGAGTGTACTGTACTGCCCTCTTTTTCTTCAAACTAGTGCGCTGCATGTCGGGTATGGCACATCTTGCAAGACTTCTCATCATCACGTTTGCTTATTAGTTGCATCGTTCGAGTTGTCATTGAATCCACATAAATGTCTGCTCAAGAGCCTCCTGTGCTTTTTGCAACCGGTGCATGCATGAAATCTATTGGATTATGGGCCAACAGATCAGGACAATTTAATGGGGGGGGCCTTTTGAAAAACGGTTTATTTGTATTCACTATAAAAGGTTTTGCTGTAATTATGTTGCTAGGGAACAGTTTGGACCCAAATGTCAGTTATATTGCATTAGCAAACAGGAAATAAACGTGGGTGCTTTTAGAATGTTATTGTCACTTTGAAAAGGTCCTATACCTGTTTATGCATTTATTTAACTATGTGCGTCAACCTAATGGAAACAATGGTGGAACATATGAATGACGTTCTAATCAGTTAGTCTTGTGTTGCCAGCCTTTTAGTGTTCTCGTTTAGAGTCCTGGTTTATTGACGGTCTGTTGATGAAGCTTCTGCTATAGAAACTAATTTAGAACATGAACACGACAGGATAGCCCTCAGTTACAAGTACAATTAACGTTGTCCATCCTCACGGTGTCTGATGCGAGACGTCCGTGCATAACCTGAAGTTTTCTTAGATAATGTAGATTTATGTATACATTGAGTTCTGAAGTGATAGTTCACCCAAGGTGTTATGTAGTAATTCAGAAATTAAGTAACAATTATAACATGGTCTTTACATGTTTCCTAAGGGCAAAGAAGTTGGGCATTTAGGCTAAAGTAATGGTCAGGCATTACGGTCTTTAATTACTTTACACTGTTTTGTCTGTTGAAGGATTTGAAGTTACCCATCAACACCATTTATTTGCGAGGCATTTAATGGAACAAATGTAGTTTGTCCTTTCGGTTGCAATGGTGCCATTTTTGTCATCTGCCATATCCTTTTTTGACTTTAATGCGAAAATGGCAGATGTTTTGCTTTCCCCCCAATCTATGAATTGATATGTACTGTGTAAATACTTGGCTTTAAAAAAAAAAGAAGAAAAAAAAACATCAGTAAAGTGACCTTTTTAAATATCTTTTTTGCATTTAAAATTTCTACTCTCATTGGCCAAGAGATCCTGCTGGCAGGTACAGACAAAAAGAGCATCAGGTCAAGTCACAGTTTTTCTGAAATACATCCTCAAAACATGCTTCACTGTGTCCAAACAGTAGGATTTGCACACCGTCAACTGGAGGAAATAAAGAGGGAGGTCAAAGATGAATCGCTTTTGCTCTTTAATTGACCATATTCACACTGCAGCCATTTTGCTCTTATGTCAAAATGGCCGCCGTGTGAATTATGGTCATTGGCATGTACATTAAATGTGTTTAACTACCTGCAGTATGGAAACTGCTGGAGTCTGTTCCAGTTAGCCAGACATCCTGATTAATCCATGTCTTTTGTCAATGATGCACTCTTGTATATATTGTTTGATATTTTTTGTATATGGTCTAATTAATAATGGCATACAAAAGGTCAAATGTGACTTTATATTTATTATATTTCACTCTGCCTGTTCAACAACACTGTTAATATATATCACTGTAAAAGAAAATGCTGAATACAAATTGTCTTGTGAGTTTAGTTAGCCTTTACCTTCCAGAAATGTAGAAGAAAAACACAAATATTGTCTTAGACTGAGATTGCAGTTGTCAAATCATGCTGGTGATTTTGGTGATGATGTGTTCGATTTTGTTTTGTTTTTTTATGTTGAAATATTGTATTTCATTATCTCTGCACATGTTTTTGATGCTGGAAATGTATCTGGAAACAGAGTTATGATTAGTCAATCCCTGGTCGTAGGTTTTTCGGTCTCCTATTGGATTATTGTGCTAAAATATTGTTTATTACGCTAAAATATAGTGTATATCAGTGTTGTGTACCTAAATAAAACTTACTGAAACATTATTCTTTCTACAGTGTTATTTTGCCCAAAGCCAGACATACTATATCTATTTGTGTGGAAATTGCAACATGAACGTATACCTGTGGCACAGAAAAAAGATATTACACAGAATAATATTGCTGTATAGTTTGTTATACTTCAGAAGTATGATATTTAGACTTGGCCCCCAACATAAATGTAACTTTGAGCCTATGACTCCTGGGAGGAATGGTGGTGTTGACAGCAGACTCATGTTCGCTTACCTAGATAGAGGTAGACTGCTGAATTTTGATTAAGTAAAGTGAAATATGCCTTTCCCAAGACTAGGTTAGCAGCAAAAGGAGCCCAGGCATTTGCCACCATGGCACCTAAATTGTGGAATGACCTACCGTTCAAACTTCATACAGCCACATCTCTATCTTCTCGATCAGCTAAACAGTAAGACAATTCTGCTTAAAAACACATATTTTTAACTAGCTTTTAATTGATATTCATTCTATTTTGTTTATTATATTTATTTTATCTTCATAGTCATTGTTGTCACTGTTACTATCATTATTTTGTATTGAGGACTAGTACATTCTAGTAATGGGAAAAAGCAGTATTGATCAATCATTTGATAATCTTGTTTTGACTGCTGACAGGAAACATGTTACTATCACTGCCGAAATAGCTCAGTTGGGAGAGCGTTAGACTGAAGATCTAAAGGTCCCTGGTTCGATCCCTGGTTTCGGCAATTTTGAACGTAGTCTAGGATTATTATGTCAAATAAATTCTAAGATTGTATTGAGGCACTAAACAAATAAGTCCCAGCCTCAGGTCATCAGAAAAATCCATACTTTCAGTTCCCAAGGTTATGTTAGGAAGCCAGCGCCAAAATAGCTCAGTTGGGAGAGCGTCGACGTCGAGTGTGTAGTTTATTTGTGAATATGAAACATGTAGTGACTCTCACCACCCAGAAAGTAGAATAATGAAAGAATGGGGAATAATGACATCGGTTTGTGTAAGTGAAATTCGATTTTTTTCGTAGGTAAGGGTGATTCTCGCTCAAGCTAGTCCTGAATCCGGGCTACTGTACACAATTGTATGGAGCCAATCGGGGGACGGAACACCTCGTTTCTATGGAAACTAGAACGCTTGGGGAGGGGCGAATTTCGACGCCAATGGAATGGATGCTGTTTTCCCGAATTTCGAACTCGATTTTTGTTGGAAAGTTGATATTGGCCTGGTATTATGCCGCTTTATGCGATATAAATACATGCTATACAATTAAGTTAGTCAACAAACAAACCCATACAACACCCAACGGACTGAGATAATCGAACGAGTTGGTAAAAGCGAAACCTTTCACGAATCGGCTTTAACTTCCTGTTTCCACTCAAGGTAATAACATGTTTTCTGACTGCTCATAATAACTAACGTTTAGTTTCCACAGCCGCTTTTGTCTTTCAGTCTATGCAGTAGCTAGAATCTGTAAAATGATGTCTCTTGATATTCTTGTTCATATCCTCCTAATATCACCGGATATAACTGTACTGTTCCATCAATTGATTGATTGATTGATTGATTGATTGATTGATTGAAAAGTGTATTAACGGATTGCAGAATGGGTACAGTACAGTACAGCTCAATACATACAATTGTTAAGGGGATGCAGACCAGAGAAAGACTTTCGTCTTGTTTACATCAGGGTCCCCCATTTTCAATTCATCATATGACTGCACACGACATACAGATAGACAGTAGCCAGACTGCTACATCTATACATTTATGACATACCAGATTTGCAAATACAGTACTGTTTGTGATACAAAAAGTAGCCAGAAAAAGAGTGTATATACATTTGACATAGAAACTGTACATTGGAGGTGGTTGGGTGGGTGGGGCATTTGTAGGGGCCAGTTTCGAATTGCAGTCTCCCGTAGGTGTTCTTTGAGAGTGTTTTTGAAAGTGGGTATAGTGATTCACAATAAAGAGTAGCTTAGGCCCAAGCAAAGATGGGCTGCTTTTAATGAGACTCTGCTGAAGTAAATGAGTTCTGGTACCACCGTCTAGTTCTGTGAAAATTATTTGACATAACTTTACTTTGTGTGTTTTATCCAAAACATCCATACATATTTTTTGCAGTTGTAATATTTTAGGATAATAACAGATGATATGATACACTATTTTGCTATTTCAGGAATGGCAGGCACATCAAGACATGACCGAGAGATGGCTATGAATGCCAACAAGCAGCTGTCTGTGTGCTCAGACCCAGTGGAGCGTCTCAGGCTGCAGTGCCTGGCACGGGGGTCCTCTGGCATCAAAGGCCTGGGCAGGTGAGGGCATCCAATGTGTACTTGTGCTGGAATGAGTCTTATTAAGAGTTCCCATAGTTCCAGGGAACTCCTAATCTCTCCCATGGAGGTTATGTGGTCAGCTTCAAATAACAGCTGACCTGTCATTCAATCATGTCACCCCAATTGCCAGGATGCAGAAGTTGGGCTGAAAATATATTGAATAATTCTCTTCTTAGACAAAGTAGTGTGAATGAGAATTGTCTGGCAGATACAACGTCTCCTCCTACAGTCCCAGAAATACTCTAAACTAAGTATATTATGAGGCGATTTGTCAAGGATGTACCAATGTTTAAAATTATAATCACTATAATAAACGTGCTATAGATAACATTCAGCCACTAGATGTCGCACTAGAGCACCAGCATGTAATTTATCCGATTAGGTGCATTTCACGTGGGGAAATGGTATGTAGAGAGATGGGATACATGCCTGCAACTCTGCAAGCAACATGCCTGCAGCATGTAAACTATCAATTTCATGCAATCACAGGCGGTTCTTGGGCAGAAATTCATGTGGATTCATTGACAACTCTAATGATGCAACTAATAAGCAAACGTACTAATACGCATACAAATCCAAATACATTTTGGACCCGCAAACATTTTTTAAATGATACATTTATTAATCAATAATTATTTTGGGGGAATAAAAAAGTAAAAAGCAATACTTTCATTCTGCACCTTTCTAAAAGCTCTGTGGATGTGTTATTTATTTTGTATTATTATTACTCTACATAAAAATCTTATCTATAGCACCTAATCATCATGTCAAACACTTTTTTTCATCAGAACCTTCAAAATAATGGATGATGACAACAATCGCAAACTGGATTTGAAGGAGTTTCTGAAGGGTCTGAATGACTACGGTGTCCTCATTGAAAAAAAAGAGGCTATGACTCTCTTCACGCACTTTGACCGAGATGGCAGTGGGATGATTGACTTTGATGAGTTTCTGATCACTCTCAGGGTAAATACTATAGAGAATACAGGCCTACTGACCACTTTGATTGATTTGCGTCTGTTAACAATTAAAACGTGCCAACATTATGGTAAATGCGCCTATACCGTCTTCTCCAGAGTCGGACAATAAGATAGATACCAGTTTTCTCTCTGTGCGTCCAGTTGAGTAGAAAGCTTTCTGGCTGCAAGCTAGCCTAGTTTAGCACAAATGAATGGAAGCGGATATGGATTAGCTAGCCTAGCTTAAAACTCTGGGAGAGGTGTTTTTGCCCAACAGCTATAGGCTAGCTGATCTGTATCCTCTTCCATTCATTTGTGCTAAACTAGGCTAGCTTGCTGCCGGATAGCTTTCTATAAAACTGAACGCACAGAGAGGAAATAGGTTTCTATCTTCTTGTCTGACTCTGGAGAAGATGGTAAGCATTTCCCATAATGTTCCTTTAAATATGCACTAAATCAAATAATTTGAAATTACCATGTAAATCATGTACAATTACATGGAATAGGAATGTAATTTAGCCCTTTAATTTAGATACATTTTTTGTTATATCTTGGAATTCTAGAACTTAATAGCTTTCCAATAACCAATAACCACTGTTAACATCATCAATAAAATGTTCAGTTCTGAAAGGGTTAGTCGTTGAGTCCATCTGGTCCTCGTTCCATCGGCAATGAGAATTATAAATATGTATGTTATAATATTTATTTCATTGGGAAACTGGTGATGCATTACATTAAAAAGTATGAAATATGGTCAAATATGTTTTTTTTGTTTTGTTTTTGTTTTCTGTCATCTTTAGCCACCAATGTCTAATGCCAGGAAAGAAGTCGTCATGCAGGCATTTCGAAAGCTGGATAAGACCGGTGACGGGGTCATCACTGTTGAAGATCTCAGGGGTGTGTACAATGCCAAGTATCATCCCAAGTATCAAAATGGAGAGTGGACCGAGGATCAAGTATTTCGTAAATTCCTGGACAGCTTTGACTCTCCATATGACAAAGATGGAAAGGTATTGGCATGGCTTTCTCTCTTCTTCATCATTATCATATAATAGATTATAATGTATAATTATGATAATATCATCGTTATCTTTACCACATCATAGTTACAAGTATATCTGACATGGTTAAGAGGAGGGAGAGGTTGTCTATAGGCATTATAACTCTCAACTCTATAGAGTAGCCATGATCTATTCAGACGGTATCTGCGTGAGATTTTTGTAGTTGTTGGAAACTGAAGATGTTCTTATGCAATGACATATTAATTAGCATGTAACTTCATTACACAGTGTAACATGTTTGCTGGTCTTATTTTCTGAATGCAATAGGTCACTAAGGAGGAGTTTATGAATTATTATGCAGGCGTGAGCGCCTCCATCGATACAGATATCTACTTTATTGTCATGATGAGAAATGCCTGGAAACTCTGAGCCATGTCTTCTTGACTCACCATGGTAACCGGGTTCCGTCTGTACTGGCGTTTCTGGGAGAACAGTGGTTTCTTATCCTCTTCTAGAGATTTCATGGTGTTTTTTTCTTCTTTATGAATCCCCATGTAGTTATACCCCCGCAAAGGTAGAACCCTATTCCACCCTGAACCCTAGTCATATAGTCTAAAACAAAATGTACTTTGTATGGTTTCTCTTTAATAGGCTCAGTAACAATATACAATTATATGTATACACCTTTAGTAGTCCAGATAAAATGGTCAATTATGTTATATAACCACAAAAAATGAATTCGTAAAATGCAAAAAGGTTAAGATTGTAACCCTATTCATGAGACCTATACAAGGTACAAACTGTGATAGCATTTGTTGGAATTTGGCGGTAAGTGTTTTTCTTGCTGTCAGCGAGCAGATGTCAAGGTTTCCCAGCTTTGTGTTTCACTTCAGAGACCAAATAAGCATGTGCTATAGTATACAGTACCATATGTCCAACACTCATTTGATCTTTTATAAAAAAAGAAAAACCCTCATTTAATTACCGGGGCAAATTGACTGTGAAAACATTCTGGCAGAAATATTGAGCCAATATTTCCCTATTTAAGTTGTGAAGCAAGGAAAGTGAACTACAGTACATTACTCTCTCTCTCTCTCTCTCTCTCTCTCTCTCTCTCTCTCTCTCTGTGAACAAAAAAGCACCTGCACTGACGTGTCTATGAGAGGAGGTACCCCAAAACAACCTACTACTATGATCTGCTTCTATGTCTTAAAGATTCAGTGCAATGACAGTCGTGTTTTTCAATCTTGTTGCATTTTCTTTTCTTTTTACAGAAGTTATGTTTGTTGTAAAATTACCCCAAATGTTAGAGCTGTCCATTGATATCTATCCCCCTGGATATCAACACAATTAAGCCATTTCAGATGTCTATAGAACAGAAGGCCAGAGTGGTAGTCTTATAAGCATCTATAGTGTCTAGTGAACAGAGTGGTAGTCTTATAAGCATCTATAGTGTATAGTGAACAGAGTGGTAGTCCTATAAGCATCTATACTAGTGTCTAGTGAACAGAGTGGTAGTCCTATAAGCATCTATTGTCTAGTGAACAGAGTGGTAGTCCTATACGCATCTATAGTGTCTAGTGAACAGAGTGGTAGTCCTATAAGCATATATAGTGTCTAGTGAACAGAGTGGTAGTCCTATAAGCATCTATAGTGTCTAGTGAACAGAGTGGTAGTCTTATAAGCATCTATAGTGTCTAGTGAACAGAGTGGTCGTCTTATAAGCATCTGTAGTGTCTAGTGAACAGAGTGGTCATCTTATAAGCATCTATAGTGTCTAGTGAACAGAGTGGTAGTCTTATAAGCATCTATAGTGTCTAGTGAACAGAGTGGTCATCTTATAAGCATCTATAGTGTCTAGTGAACAGAGTGGTCGTCTTATAAGCATCTATAGTGTCTAGTGAACAGAGTGGTAGTCTTATAAGCATCTATAGTGTCTAGTGAACAGAGTGGTCGTCTTATAAGCATCTATAGTGTCTAGTGAACAGAGTGGTCGTCTTATAATCATCTATAGTGTCTAGTGAACAGAGTGGTAGTCTTATAAGCATCTATAGTGTATAGTGAACAGAGTGGTAGCCTTATAAACATCTATAGTGTCTAGTGAACAGAGTGGTAGTCTTATAAACATCTATAGTGTCTAGTGAACAGAGTGGTAGCGTTATAAGCATCTATAGTGTCTAGTGAACAGAGTGGTAGTCTTATAAGCATCTATAGTGTCTAGTGAACAGAGTGGTAGTCTTATAAGCATCTATAGTGTCTAGTGAACAGAAGGCCACGCCCCCTCAGCCTACTGAGTTGGCTGTGCTCAGAGAGGGTGCACTGAAACAGTTATAACAAATCAAATGACATATTTGGTGGGCGGCTGGGTGACGCAGCGGAGATTGTGCTCGTCACCAATGCAAGAGACTCCGGTCTCGAATCCCGGTGTCAGCATTGCCTCCGGCTTGGGCCAGTCGTCATACTATCTCAATTGGCAGAGGTAGCGGGTGGAAGTCGATGGGTGGGGATTGGACGTTGTGGACAGCGACTCCTACAGGTCGGTTGGGGGACGCCTGCACAGCAGAGACAGGAAGTAGCGGGGTTAGTGTGAGCCTCCCATGCGTTACACCTCGCCACTGAGAGTCCGTGCTGTCTGGTGAAAAGATGCGACAGGCTGCCTCCTCGTGTACCGGAGGGGACACGTGATGCAAGGCTTCTATCCTCCCTACGACCGACCAGTGGGAGGCATAGTCGAGCAACGTTCAAGACAGGGGAGGGGAGAATTGGAAATACAAAATTAGGATGGGAGAAAAATAAGGAGAAAAAAGTGGATACAAAAGAAATGATATATTTGAAGCTGGGGGAAAAAACATACGGTACATATGACATTAACATTCCACAATAACTTATTGAATTAAAACAACATTGTACTGGATCTTTAAGTTTTTCTTAAGTTATCTTTAGATCTAATAGCACATTTTCCAGACACCCTCGTCTGATGGTAGCCATGTGGGTGACGGGTCCCTGATGGTAGCCATGTGGGTGACGGGTCCCTGATGGTAGCCATGTGGGTGACGGGTCCCTGATGGTAGCCATGTGGGTGACGGGTCCCTGATGGTAGCCATGTGGGTGACGGGTCCCTGCGTGTCGGCTGGAGAGCTCAGTTTCTGTCCTCTATTCCGCAGGTCACCAAAGAGGAGTTTCTTAACTACTACTGCGGAGTCAGTGCCTCCATTGACAGTGATGTCTACTTTATCCTAATGATGAGAAATGGGTGGAAACTGTGAATCCGAAAGAACATTTAGTTAAGTATCTAATATGTAATTAAAATAATTATGTTGATGTAACCTACGTAATTCAATTCAGTGCAAGTAATATGCAAGTAAGTATGAAGAAACTGGTGAATGCACCCAGTGATGAGCTTAACTGAAATTGACTGTAATTGAATGTAATTGTAGTATAAATATAACATTTATTTTTCTTTCTAATTGAATGTAGTACATTTCCCATCTGTTCTGAGCGACAGTGATTCTTTTTACACTAATAATTGTATTAGTGCAATGCTTTTGTATATAGGTACAATCTTTTTTGTGCAAAACTTTAATTGCAAGGAAATAAAAAAATAATACATATATATATATATATATCAGTTTACAGGTGAAAACAAAGCAACAGTATAATGTAACAACAACAACAACAACAACAACAACTGAAATTACATTTCATTTTATGATCATGTGTAATGCCATTGATTTAAAGTAAATATTAAAGGAACTGGAAAACATGCTTACAATCATAAATGTCCAGTAACCTCTTAATTACATTATATATATTTTTTTTTGTCATGAATGAATGATGAGCTACAACAGACTTGTACTGTTGGTTCAACTACTGGTTCAATGAGATTAAGGTTGTGGGTTAAGGTAGGGATGGGCACTTATACACAAGATACCAAGTTCTCAGGGAGTCCATGGTTTGGGGTTAGATGCCCTGCTTAAAGGATAACCACAGTTTCTGACGTGTGGGTTCCAAATGACTTCATATAGAGACTGATATTTTTTCATCACTTCCACCAGCATATCATAAGCAGCAGCATTTTAACAATGAATATTTAGCATGAGGACCCCTATGCTCTGCATCTTCCATTCTGCATCAAGACCCCTACGCTCTGCATCTTCATTCTGCATCCTCAAGACCCCTACACTCTGCATCTTCTGGCCGCCGCAGACCCACTCTTATCCGAGCTTGGGAGGGTAATCAAGGAGAAGCCGGCTATTCCTGGTCCTTGCTCCACAATGGTGGAACGAACTTCCCACCACAGTCAGGAGAGCTGAAACCCACCCAATCTTCCATTGTTGACTAAAAACACACTTCTTTAACCAATACCTGAAGTAAAAAAAAAAAAATTAAACTAAACTAACCTTGTAACGTTGTACTGTATTTTACTAGTATGCACTCTCCTAATAAGTAATCTACCTTGCCTATTATTACCTACTATGCTAATTGTTGAAGTCAGAGGTTATATATCGTATTTGCATCGCGTCCCGCTCTGAGCCTTACGAGATACTCCTATCTCCTGTGATACCTAATGTATCTCCCACGAATAAAAACACATGCACCCCACCTGTATGGGGCCCCGCCCCTTATGGTGGCACCACCCATATAACCATGACTCTGGTCATGAAACACCCTTCCTGTGAGGTTTTGCCCGCTGCTCACTACCTTTTCTCTGTCTTCTTTAAGCCTACTGTTAGGAATTCCCTATTCTCTGTCTTCTTTAAGCCTACTGTTAGGAATTCCCTACTCACTCTCTCTAGCCCCCACCCTCTCGTTCCTTACCCTTAGTGGCCACACCTGTTTGATATTCTATTATCTCTCGCACCTGTGGTGGCAGGCTAATTAGTCCCCCTGTGGGCTTTAAATACCAGGGCGCTTCCCCTCGTTTTGGCGTGGGGTCGTGTTGTATACTTGCCGAGTCATATTCTCTAAACATCTAGACTTTTTCGGGAGATCCTCTGTCTGCCTATTCTGTTCCATTCTCCGGCGTCGAGATGTTTGCTCCAGCCTTCGCCAGCTGTCGCCGTTGCCTGTGGGGGAGACTGGTCTGCGCTCCCTGTACTTCCACGGGAGGCACCCCAGCGTTCCACTACAGACCCCCGCGCAGCTGTTCGTCCTGACGCACATCCAGACCAGCGCAGACGCTCCCCAGTCCTCAGCGCGCAACGCGCATCTTCCAAGGACGCTCGAGCTTGGCACGCTCTCCAGACCAGCGCGCAACACGCATCTTCCAGACCCTCGAGCTTGGCACGCTCTCCAGTCCTCAGCGCGCAACGCGCATCTTCCAAGGACGCTCGAGCTTGGCACGCTCTCCAGACCAGCGCGCAACGCGCATCTTCCAGACCTTCGAGCTTGGCACGCTCCTCCGTACCAGCGCACAAGACGCGTATCTTCCAGACCTTCGAGCTTGGCACGCTCTCCAGACCTCAGCGCGCCGACGCGCATCTTCCAGACCTTCGTGCTTGGCACACTCCTCCTCGCAGACGCACCCCGAGGCGTCTCTCTGTTCCGACGCGCACACCAAGGTGTGGCGCGCACTCTGTTCCTCGGCTCCGACAGCGGCTACCCGGTGGACGACATCCTCGCCACCGCCACTGTTCCGACGCGCACACCAAGGTGTGGCGCGCACTCTGTTCCTCGGCTCCGACAGCGGCTACCCGGTGGACGACATCCTCGCCACCGCCGCTGTTCCAGCGCTCTGTTCCTCGGCTCGGACAGCCAGCCACCCGGTGGCGATGCCCTCGCCCCGTTGCTGTCCCTGTACCTTTACGCATACGCCTGGGTGAGTTTTGATTGTGATGTCACTCACCCAGCGTAGTGCTTTTTGCCCCCGTTCCCGCTGCTGTTCCTGTACCTTTACGCATACGCCTGGGTGAGTTTTGATTGTGATGTCACTCACTCAGCGTAATGCCCCTTGCCCCCTTCCCGCTGCGTTTCCTGTACCATTACGCATACGCCTGGGTGAGCTTAGATTGTGATGTCACTCTCCCAGCGTATTGCCTCTGTTTTTGGTTCTCACTTAGAATAGTATTTTTGGACTTTACATCTCCCCCTGTGTGTTTGTCACACGAAGATATTATTACTTTGTTCACTTTGTTATTTGGACTGTTCTGCACCTGCTCTGTTTTTTCCCTTTTGTGCATTAACTATCTCCTCTGTCCTGCAGAGCGGCCCAGATGATTTCCACCAGTCCTCCCAGTTCCTCCCTGTTTCCCAGCCCGCCTCCGCGGGCCTCAGTCCCCTCTGTTCCCTAGTTCTCCCCTTTCTAGTTCCACCTAGTTCCTGTTCCCAAGTTCTCCCCTTCTAGTTCCACCTAGTTCCTGTTCCCTAGTTCTCCCCTTTCTAGTTCCACCTAGTTCCTGGTCCCAAGTTCTCCCCTTCTAGTTCCTCCTAGTTCCTTGTCCCTAGTTCCCCTAGTCCCCGTTTCTCCTGTTCCCTAGCTCTCCTAGTCCCTAGTCCTCTCTCCCTAGTTCTCCTTGTCCCTGGTTTACCTAGTCTCTAGTTCCTCTGTCCCAAGGTGTTCCCTTAACCTTCCCTTAGGCGTTCCCTTACTTTCCCTTAGTGTTCCCTTTTCCTGCCCGCCTCTTAAAGGCACCTTTCCTTCCCCTCATATTATATTCCTGTATTTGTGATTCTCCCTTAAAGGGACAGTGCCCTTTTCCCTGTATTTCCCTGTCGTTCAATAAATATCTGTTTCTTGGCAAACCATCATACCTGTCTTGTGTTGTGCGATTGGGGTCGGTTACAAACCATAACAGTACGACCCCACCAAATCGACGACCCCAGCCAGCACAGACGGTGTATGTTGAGTTTGCCTTTTTTTTTCTTGTCCCCTCTAGCTCCCCTGTTAGCCCTGTTAGCTCCCTTGTTAGCCTGTTACTCCCCTGTTTAGCTTGTTAGTCTCCCCGGTTAGCTCCCCTGTTGCTTCCCGTTTTGCCCTGTTTGACCCCCCTGTAGCTAGCCTTGCCCTGGCAGCTAACCCAGTCCCTCAGCAGAGCCCCAGTCTGCTAGCTTAGCCCCGGCTGCTAGCACAGCCTCTATGTTTTATGCAGCCCTTGCTGCTGGCATGGGCCCTGTAGCTAGCCATGCCAGGCAGCTAACCCAGTTCCCTCTGCATGGCCTCCACTTTTTTGTGTAGTTTATCTCACACAGCTAGGACTGTCCTTCCAGCTAGCTTGTGCTCTCATGCTGGTCCAGCCCTGTCTGCCAGCCTAGCTCCGGCAGCTAGCGCAGCCTCTATGTTGATGTAGCAGTACAGCTAGCATAGGCCCTGTAGCTATCAGTGCCCTGGCAGCTACCCTTTCCCTCTGCTAGTCTGGCTCCGGCAGCTTGCGCAGCCTCTATGTTGATGTAGCAGTACAGCTAGCATAGGCCCTGTAGCTATCAGTGCCCTGGCAGCTAACCTTCCCTCTGCTAGCCCTTTCCCGGTGCTTCCATGGTTACCCCTTAGCTACCCTGCTTGCCCCTCAGTTCCTCTAGACCAGTTGCTCTAGACCAGTTCTCTAGACCCAGTTCCCCTAGACCAGTTGCCCCTCTGCTACCCTAGTTACCCCTCGGCGACCCTGTTTCTTTTGCTAGCCCCACTCTTGTGGTGGCTTCCCCTACTGGCTTGGCCAGTGCCTTTGTTTTTGTCTTGTTTTGCCCCCTGCCACTCTGTCTGTATTTGTTTTGGGTCGCCGGGTGGCTCCCGTTGGAGGGGGGGATACTGTGAGGTTTTGCCCGCTGCTCACTACCTTTTCTCTGTCTTCTTTAAGCCTACTGTTAGGAATTCCCTATTCTCTGTCTTCTTTAAGCCTACTGTTAGGAATTCCCTACTCACTCTCTCTAGCCCCCACCCTCTCGTTCCTTACCCTTAGTGGCCACACCTGTTTGATATTCTATTATCTCTCGCACCTGTGGTGGCAGGCTAATTAGTCCCCCTGTGGGCTTTAAATACCAGGGCGCTTCCCCTCGTTTTGGCGTGGGGTCGTGTTGTATACTTGCCGAGTCATATTCTCTAAACATCTAGACTTTTTCGGGAGATCCTCTGTCTGCCTATTCTGTTCCATTCTCCGGCGTCGAGATGTTTGCTCCAGCCTTCGCCAGCTGTCGCCGTTGCCTGTGGGGGAGACTGGTCTGCGCTCCCTGTACTTCCACGGGAGGCACCCCAGCGTTCCACTACAGACCCCCGCGCAGCTGTTCGTCCTGACGCACATCCAGACCAGCGCAGACGCTCCCCAGTCCTCAGCGCGCAACGCGCATCTTCCAAGGACGCTCGAGCTTGGCACGCTCTCCAGACCAGCGCGCAACGCGCATCTTCCAGACCCTCGAGCTTGGCACGCTCTCCAGTCCTCAGCGCGCAACGCGCATCTTCCAAGGACGCTCGAGCTTGGCACGCTCTCCAGACCAGCGCGCAACGCGCATCTTCCAGACCTTCGAGCTTGGCACGCTCCTCCGTACCAGCGCACAAGACGCGCATCTTCCAGACCTTCGAGCTTGGCACGCTCTCCAGACCTCAGCGCGCCGACGCGCATCTTCCAGACCTTCGTGCTTGGCACACTCCTCCTCGCAGACGCACCCCGAGGCGTCTCTCTGTTCCGACGCGCACACCAAGGTGTGGCGCGCACTCTGTTCCTCGGCTCCGACAGCGGCTACCCGGTGGACGACATCCTCGCCACCGCCACTGTTCCGACGCGCACACCAAGGTGTGGCGCGCACTCTGTTCCTCGGCTCCGACAGCGGCTACCCGGTGGACGACATCCTCGCCACCGCCGCTGTTCCAGCGCTCTGTTCCTCGGCTCGGACAGCCAGCCACCCGGTGGCGATGCCCTCGCCCCGTTGCTGTCCCTGTACCTTTACGCATACGCCTGGGTGAGTTTTGATTGTGATGTCACTCACCCAGCGTAGTGCTTTTTGCCCCCGTTCCCGCTGCTGTTCCTGTACCTTTACGCATACGCCTGGGTGAGTTTTGATTGTGATGTCACTCACTCAGCGTAATGCCCCTTGCCCCCTTCCCGCTGCGTTTCCTGTACCATTACGCATACGCCTGGGTGAGCTTAGATTGTGATGTCACTCTCCCAGCGTATTGCCTCTGTTTTTGGTTCTCACTTAGAATAGTATTTTTGGACTTTACATCTCCCCCTGTGTGTTTGTCACACGAAGATATTATTACTTTGTTCACTTTGTTATTTGGACTGTTCTGCACCTGCTCTGTTTTTTCCCTTTTGTGCATTAACTATCTCCTCTGTCCTGCAGAGCGGCCCAGATGATTTCCACCAGTCCTCCCAGTTCCTCCCTGTTTCCCAGCCCGCCTCCGCGGGCCTCAGTCCCCTCTGTTCCCTAGTTCTCCCCTTTCTAGTTCCACCTAGTTCCTGTTCCCAAGTTCTCCCCTTCTAGTTCCACCTAGTTCCTGTTCCCTAGTTCTCCCCTTTCTAGTTCCACCTAGTTCCTGGTCCCAAGTTCTCCCCTTCTAGTTCCTCCTAGTTCCTTGTCCCTAGTTCCCCTAGTCCCAGTTTCTCCTGTTCCCTAGCTCTCCTAGTCCCTAGTCCTCTCTCCCTAGTTCTCCTTGTCCCTGGTTTACCTAGTCTCTAGTTCCTCTGTCCCAAGGTGTTCCCTTAACCTTCCCTTAGGCGTTCCCTTACTTTCCCTTAGTGTTCCCTTTTCCTGCCCGCCTCTTAAAGGCACCTTTCCTTCCCCTCATATTATATTCCTGTATTTGTGATTCTCCCTTAAAGGGACAGTGCCCTTTTCCCTGTATTTCCCTGTCGTTCAATAAATATCTGTTTCTTGGCAAACCATCATACCTGTCTTGTGTTGTGCGATTGGGGTCGGTTACAAACCATAACACTTCCTCTATTTTCGTCCCAGCGTATTGGATGCGTGCACCATACGAGACTAGCGGAATGAAAAGATTAAGGAAGATTAATAATGTTGGAAGCTTACCGGAGGTTGCTGGCCCCTGGCATCTTCGACGCATGTTTTCGGCGACACGACGGGCCTGTGTTGATGTTCCTCGTTTGATGACTGCACATCGAGGTTCAGCTGTACAAGGCTGGCTGTCGGGCCAGCTTGTACTCAGGTAGGCCCTGTGTCTTCAGGCATGGGTATTAGTGTTAGTAATGCTGGTTTGTTTTGTTAACACAACCATGTTGTGTGTTGGCGCCGGGGGCAGGATGGTTTGGTGAACGTTCTCTGCAGGGAACGGTTTCCAAGCTGTCTTGGGCGTGCTGCTAAAACATCTAGAGCTATGCTACATGCTATCGCTACTGCCGCATGCTATTACTACTGCTAATTGCTATGCTGTTTTAATGTCTCCGCCGTGAGATGTTGTCACTCTCCCGCCTCTTGCCCGGTTCATCAATGAAGGTCAGTCGGTAGCTGTTGTGGGTTTTTTTTTTTTTTTTTGTAAACATGTTGCGTGTCTGTGCACAGGCAATTGTTGTCTTGGGTCCCACATTGCCTGGCGTTAGGCTGCAGTAGTATAAGGGCAGGGCCGCCTGGGAGAAATGTGAGGCCCTGTGCGTTTTTAGACGCGAGGCCCCCACCTCCTGGGGCGGCCCTGTGTAGGGGGCTATTGTTTCGTTTTGTCACTCTGCTATGAGAAGGTCTGTCTTGCTACAGCTTTCTCTCCTCTCAAACCATTCATACTGACGGTCAATCGGTATACTGGGGGAGTAGTGCGGGGGGGGGGCTTTGTTTACCTTTTTTTGGTAAATGGGCTAAACTAGGGCTGGTGTTCTGTTGTGAATATTTTGAATGAAGACGGGTCTGGTCCGTCTCCCCTTAAACTTTGTGTGTATGGGTTTGCTCATTCTACAGTTTTTTGTGGTTTAGCTCTTTTATTCATTTAACCCTTTCATGGTGCACACCACAGTGGAGGGTGCTGTTTGCAATCACCACTGGTGCTCCATGTTAACGTCAGTCCTTTGTTTTTGATATATTGAAACAATGCCCCGCCCGGCCGACACCATGGGTGGGTCGGCCTGGCGAGTGGCTGGTGGGCTGTTAAGGCTTGTACCGCCACGGTATGGAATTGGCAACGATTAGAACTGTGTTCGAATTGCTGTTTTTTCTATTTAAAAAAATGGTGTCTGGTGGAGGGGCCTTGAGGGCCAGCCGACGTCGACACATCGCGCGAGGTTGTTGACGTTATTAGCTTTGACCCAGCCGCAAGCTATAACCGCTCAGGGTTCCCCTCTCCGCAGGGGATTTTGGTCTTCTGCTGGAGCGCGGGCGGTATTGTCCTAGGCCCTACACCGCCTCACACCGCGCAGCCAGAAGAAGAGAGAGCACGGCCTCGTCAGCGGCGATGACGGGGCCCTCGACAGGCGGCCATGTTTTTCCCCCGCCAGAGGTATCCTGGGCGTTGATTCGACAGGTGTCCACAAGGCCGACAGCCTTGGCGGCCGAGGGATCGGCCATGTAGGATGGGTTCGGCTTGAACAAACAAGCCGTCACCGTCCTGCCGCGAGCAGCCCGCTCTCCGATCACTCCCTTCCCCAACACCAGCGGAAGAAGTGGGCTCTGATTGTTTCCTTTGGCTGCGGGCCGCGTGCCTTCGTTGATGCGCGGGCGGCCCCCCTTTTCGCTTCTCATGGGGACAGGGGCTGACACCCAGTTGATGGCTGAGCCTGGGTCTGTCCGTGAGAATGTTGTGCTGTCAAGCGGCTCCCACACCTTGAACTGTGTTGGTTGAGCCTGGTGTTACGTCTGTCAACTTAAGTGTTGTCAGCAGGGGGGCTCGAAACCTTTTGAGGCACACAGTGCGGGCTTCCCCGGCCTCGCCTTCGCCAGGCCAGGTATCATGTTGGTGCCTCCCACTCCTGAAATATTGGCAAGTGGTCGCAGCTCACATGGTTTGGGGTGGTAGTAATATCACTGCAGGGCTACGGTGTGTAGGAACCCATGGGGGCCTTACACCTTGCATGTCCGGCTGCAGAACAACTCCTTCAGCATGTTCTGGAGGGGTGTTCAGTGGGGGGGCTTTTTTCATCGGAAGCCCCCCGTATCAGATCGGCCCTTTCTGTCGGGGTTCCCCCTTGGGTGCGATTGCCTCGTGGGTGTGTCAGGGTCAGGTGTTCCGACACGGAACGCGCTCCTCGCACGGTTCCGGGGTTGTCTACGCACAGCGGGGGGACCGGGCCAACTATCTACAGTTCCTGGCGGACCTGCGCCACGTGACGGCGGGTGCGTTGGGAGTGTCGTCACATATGACTACGGCAGTACCATATGTCGAGGTAGATGGAGAGAACGGTGAGGCGGGGACTTGTGTTTACACAACCCCACCCGTTTTCAGGTTTGGTACAGACCCTGTTGTCGGGGTCTCCAGCAGGGACAGCTCTGGTCAACGAGATCCAATCTCTGTGGACGAAGCAAGCCATCGTCGTGGCGTTCTCCTCCCGGTGTTCTCAGCCCGAGAAGTCGGGAGGGAGGGGTGTAAGACCCAGGCTGGACCTGTCCCATGGGAAGGTTCAGCATTTTTTGGATCGTCTCCTACCTGTCACCTGTGTGAACACTGTCAGGTGGGGGTCTGGTTCTCCTCCATAGACCTGTAGGATGCGTATGCGCATCCCCGATCTTCCATTCTAGGGCTTACCTACGCTTCCTTTGCAGGGTTAGCGTATGAGTACCAGAGGCTGCCGTTTGGTTTTCTCTGGCTCCCCGCATCTTCACCAAGTGCGTGGAGGCCGCACTGGGGCCTCTGCGTCGTCCGGGGTTACGGAGTGTTCTGCCCTGATGACGTTCTGGTCCTTCGCGGTCAAGGTGGATCGTCAGGTCTCATACCAGGCAGGTCTCTACCAGCCTGGGGTTGCTGTAGACTGGATGTAGAGTATTCCTCTTCCCAGTCAACGGTTGGAGGGCTATGGGCATCCATCTCAGAGCGTGTTGTCAACACGCTCGGGAGGTTCCGTCCTAGGACGGTTACGGCGCTGTCTCACGTCGCGTTTTCACCGACGCCTCCCTCGCTGGTGATGCGTCGGGCCAACGCAGTAGGGGGCAGCTGGCAAACCATGCTGCCCGGTCTGCGCTACGTTCAATGTGTTGGTGTTGAAAGCGGTCCTTCTGGTCCACAAATGGTGTTGATCAGGACGGACGATAAGACGTCAGTGTCGTGTATCGCCAGACAGGGAGGAGTGCGCTCCCCCTGTCTGCACCAGGCGGCGGGCGGCTGGCTATGGGCGTCCTCCATCTGCGCGGCCTGAGGGCTCCCCACATCTCCGGCAGGGAGAATGTGGGTGCAGGTGTACTGTTGCGGGGCGGCCCTCATCCTGACGGGTGAGGATTGCGTCTAGACATGGCCAGGCAGGTCTGGGACCGATGCCGTGCCGCCAGGGATTCTTCCCCATACATCTGTTAGGTCAGTTGTTGGGACGGGTACGTTGAGGGGCGCAGGTTCTTGATCCTGATGGTGTTACCATCTGGAATGCGCATGCTCCCTCCACTGTCGCGCTTACGCGGGCAGATGACGTATGTTCCAAGTGTGGTGTAAGGCGGGGGGCCGGGACTCAGTCTCCTGCCCCTTGGATGCTGTCCTTGGTTACCTCCAGTCTCTCCTTGATAGACTGTCGGCTTCGACGGTGAGGGTATATGCAGCAGCTATATCCTCCTATCATGAGGGGTTTGAGGGGATGTCTTGTTCAGCCACCCTCTTGTGAAGCGTTCCTGCTTGGCGCTCCGCTTGCGCGGGCAGATGACGTGTGTTCCAAGTGTGGTGTAAGGCGGGGGGCCGGGACTCAGTCTCCTGCCCCCTGGATGCTGTCCTTAGTTACCTCCAGTCTCTCCTTGATAGACTGTCGGCTTTGACGGTGAGGGTATATGCAGCAGCTATATCCTCCTATCATGAGGGGTTTGAGGGGATGTCTTGTTCAGCCACCCTCTTGTGAAGCGTTTCCTGCTTGGCGCTCGACGCGTTAAGCCGGTGCAACGCTCGGCTCCGACTTGGGATCTTCAATTGGTCTTCGGTCGGTTGTCCTTGGCCCCGTTTGAGCCGCTCGAGCAGGCGCCGTTGGGACAGCTGTCCTTCAAGACCGCGTTCCTTCTGGCTGTCACTTCCGCTAAACGCGTAGGTGAGCTCTGTGCTCTCTCGGTATGTCCAGAGTGCCTGTCTTTTCGGGCCGATTGTGGTGTCACTCTGCGACCTAATCCTGCTTTCGTGCCTAAGAATATCCGGAGTTCCTTCCGCTCCCGGGATATTGTGGTTCAGGCGTTTCGTCCTCCTCCTCACACTAGTGAGTTAGTTGCGGGCCTTCACCTGTCATGTCCAGTCCGTGCTTGGGGATTTACCTCAGCCGTACTCAGGATTTCAGGGTTACCGACCAGCTTTTTGTCTGTTACGGTGGGGCTCGTGCTGGTAAGGCACTGTCGGAGCAGCGCCTGTCCCATTGGTTGTGCGAGGGTGTTACCCTCTGCTACACGTTGGCTGGGCAGGATCCCCCTGGGGGCGTCAGGGCGCACTCCACTTGTGGGGTGGCTGCCTCTGCCGCTCTCCTGGGTGGGGCCTCGGTGGAGGCCATCTGTGCTGCAGCTTCATGGTCCTCCCCGGGCTCCTTTGTAAGGTTTTTCCTCATGGACATGACCGGGGGTTCTGTCTCCCAGGCGGTTCTGGGGTCTGTGGCCTTCCCTGCTTCCCGTCCTTTGGTCGGGTAGCAGGAGTGTATGGGTATGGGCCACAGTGTGTTGAGTCACACGTGGTTCCGCCTGTACGGTGTGTTCAAGGGGTTCTAGTTTCCCTCTTGTTCGCATTCAGGTGGAGTTGACTGCGCCCCCCCTTCATTAGGGAGGATGGGGTGACAGGGCTCCCCGCACCCCTTGATGTGGGCTTACGGGTCCTCAGGGGGTACATCTGTCGGGTCTCGCGCCCGCTCTTCCCCATTATCTCGTAAGGCTCAGAGCGGGACGCGATGCAAATACGATATATAACGATAGGTTATGTAGATAACCTAGTTATATTAGTATTGGCTGAGCGTCCCGCTCTGCGCGGCCCTGAGTTCCCTCTTGAGGGATCTTTTCCTGGGACGGGTTTTGGCGAGGAAGGGTGTTTCATGACCAGAGTCATGGTTATATGGGAGGTGCCACCATAAGGGGCGGGGCCCCATACAGGTGGGGTGCATGTGTTTTTATTAGTGGGAGATACATTAGGTATCACAGGAGATAGGAGTATCTCGTAAGGCTCAGAGCGGGACGCTCAGCCAATACTAATATAACTAGGTTATCTACATAACCTATCGTTCTGTGTACTAGGATTGTTGTTAACTGTCTAACTGCATATATATCTGTTTCCACTAGAGGGCGCTCTAGGCGGAGCCACTCAGGTACACTACCATGTATATAAGTAGATGTTTCCTTCTGTTTCTCTCTCTCTCCCAGTCTCTCAGTAAGAGAGAGGACCGGACCCATGATGTAAATGCTCCCACTATGTGAATAAACATATCAAGCCAGTTTAAGGCCAAAGACTGGAAGCCATGCCTCTTGACCACTTTATTGTTGCCTTTATTCCTGCTGACTTGGAGTACATAACTTGTAAGTCGCTTTGGATAAAAGCTTCAGCTAAATGACTAAATTTAAAATGAGGAGAGCGCTGCTCACTCATTCACTTCTGCTTCAACCAACACAAGGTAGTGATTTCGATACCACCCCCATGGTGTGTTTTGTATGGACTTTTAGATGACTCAAGTAGCCTACAAGAGCAAAGTAGATCAGATACGTTTTCTGTTTCAAGTTCCCCAAACAACTAGCATTATGAGCAATGCCAGACAGACAAAATGGAGTTTACTGTATGTCGAGGTTTGTCATCAGTATCCGATGCAAATCATTTACAAAAGATTACAAAAACAAATGAGCAGCACTTTGAGTGCCAATGACGAGAAATCTCGTTATTTAATCGTTATTGCTTTTATTAGCGATATACATACATTTTTCATCAATCTAGCCTCACGTTACCATTGGGACTGGCTTTGAGCTCGAACAGGGAAAATACCGCCCCCTATCGTCTCCCGGATGGTAATGCACCCATTGGATTGGACTCAATGGAAATGTACAGTATGAGAAAAAAAAATCCGGAATCCACATTGTACTTCTCAGGCATGTAATCGAGCCGATCTTATTCATTGTGGACCCTCAGAACAGCGTGGAATATGTGTTTCAAGTACCTAACGTTGGATCAATAAACGCGATCGATATTTGGAATGGCGATCAGGAATTGGAATAATCTTTTTGCAGAACATCTGATGTGAGGTAAGGAATCTATGTTACCAGTCTTGGGGTAATCAGATGTATTTTTCACATATATCTCAACATGTCTGTGTGTGTGTGCGTGCGTATATGACGTTAGCGCTGACCAGGAAATAGATAAATCGATTTTTCAGCCCGCTTCTCTAGCGTGCATAAGTACACATATACTATCGATAATCTAGCGTTTATTTGAAAACGATTCATAAATAGGCCGGAAAATGACAACGTGTTTTGTGTATTCCACTAAAGAGCTATTATCACAGAATCTATTTTTTTTTGGGGACATTTTCAAAAACGTCCGTTTTTCAAAACGGTATAAAACGGAAATGTACTGATGAAAAAACAATCCCTTTCATACATGTTGACTGCAAGCAAGTCATTGGTAAACGACGGGCGTATTAGACACATAGCCATAATATAGAATATAGAAATAGCTCCGCGAAAATCATGAAATATCGGAAAATCAGTCCAAAAAGGCTGGCATTCAAGTGCTAAATCTGGCGCCCCCTGCTGGCACTCAATGTGTTAAAATCTTTACAGTCCTCTCTCTTTCTCTCTCACTATCTCTCTCTCGCTCTCTTTATCTCTCTCACTCTCTTGCTCTCTTCTCTCTCTCTGGCTCTTGTCTCTCTTTATCTCTCTCTCTCTCTCTGTACTCAATTCTTGATCTGATAGAAGCTGGACATGGTGACGTAATCCTCGTCCTTGCCCTGCTGGTTGTCTCCATACATCTCAGGGTCACCGTCTCCACTTCTGTCTCCAGGCCGGTACGTGTCCGGTCCTTCCCCCAGCACGAGGAGGATGCCAACAGGGGAAGGACCCCCACGCCCAGCCTGGTGATACTCCCCCTCCCCCTCCTCCTCCTCTTCCTCCTCCCCCCCTCCCGTGGAGCTGCCGCTACTCAGCAGTGTGGACGCGGACTCCTCAGAGCCGTTGCCGCCGGCCGCGGAGCCGCTGGCTGACGTTTCCCCACTGAGCTCCTGGACGAAGCGGGGATCCTGCGATGTCTCTGTGACGTCACCGCCCTCCAGAGGCTCGGACCAAGGCTGGTCCTCGACCCTGTGCACCAGGTGGATGTGGAGGTCGCTGAACACCTCGGGGTCGAAGGTTACTGGAGGGCCCTGCGGTCGAGAGTCAGAGCAACATGTAAGGAGCAAAGTACATTTACCATCTACCAAAATCCCCGCCTCCCCCATTACCAGAAATGTATGTAAAAATTTGTAAAATTACTTACTTTAATAGGCTTGTATATCTGCACAAGTGTGTGTTTAGGGTGTGGGATGCTCGGCCACATGCAAGCCTGTATCCTGTGTGGGTATCCAGTGAAAAGTAAACAAGAAATATATAAGTAACGTATAAGTATAAGAAACGTATAAGAAAACAGTTGCGCATACACACTCATAGACAAACATACATATACTATACATAGACACACACACATACTATAGGAAACTCGTGCCAATTAACTATTACATGTTGTGGTGAAAGAGGAAGGAAGGCCTACTTTTTTCTCAGGAAGAAAGCCACGCTCCACGTCACCAGCAACACAGCCACGACGAGACTCACAGTCAAGATATACAGCGACAACACCTGGCTTTCCTCTCCCACTGCTCCTACTCTGTCCTCTGTACAGGGGAGATGGGAGCAGAGAGGGAGGTCTGGAATGAACTATAAAGACATGCCACCCTCCGTGTTGTAAAATCCTCTCCTGGATCAACCTCCAGAACCCACGGCGACTCGCTCCTCTTACCGCTGTGGGTAGAGAAATTGCGAGGGGCGCTCCAGTCGCTCCAGGAGCCCTGGAAGTAGTTGTTGGGTACATCGAAGGGTATCGCTCGTGCTTTGACGTGGTAGTCTGTGTTTACGCGGAGGTGCTCCCCCTCGATGGTTAGCGGCGTCGATGTGATGTTGTGGATCTGTGTACATGAACACGGTGACAGATTGAATCAACGTGTCGGACAATAATAAATGGAACTTAGTTACAGGAAAACCTTTTATTAACAGATTGCATAATGGGTACAATACAGTACGGCTCAATACAAACAACTGCTAAGAAGATGTTGATGTGGCCAAAATACTTTAAAATGTTCTTCACAAACAGCCACAACACTGGTAAATAAACTACCCTCCCACTCAGGGTATTTTGGGGTAGAACACATCATAGCCTACTACAACAACCTAGGGGTCCGCAAAGACGACTTCAAACTAGAAATGGTAACAACAGCTCAGGTACACAAAAAACTGAGCGCCCTCCAACCTAACAAGGCCACTGGCCATGACAATATCCCCTCCAAATTCCTCAGAGACTCAGAAGCCGCCATCGCCCCAGTCATCACACACATAATAAACCTCTCCATAAAACAGGGACACGTACCCAAAGACTTCAAAATTGCGAGAGTAACCCCCCTGCACAAAAAGGGCAGCAAATTGGACCCAAGCAACTACCACCCTGTTTCTATTCTTACCTCCATCTCGAAAGTCATGGAAAAAATAGTATACGAACAGGTCGAAAAGTACCTTGCGGGAAAAAATCTAATCTATGAATTCCAATCTGGCTTCAGAACATCCCACTCCACTGACACATGCCTTCTCTATTTGAACGACCACATCAAACAAGAGGTGGACGCTGGCAAATACTGCGGCATGGTCATGCTGGACCTACAAAAGGCCTTCGACACTGTCAATCACTCCATTCTGATTGACAAGCTAAAAGCAATTGGTTTTGATAGTCTATCAGTGAGCTGGATGCAATCCTACCTTGAGGGGAGAGAACAGATGGTGGAGGTAAACGGTACAGGCACACTACCCCTCCCTCCCAGTGAGCTGTGGTGTTCCACAAGGAAGCATACTAGGACCATTACTGTTCCTAATTTATGCAAATGACATGTCGTCAGCTTGTGACTGCAACTTGTTCCTGTTCGCGGATGACTCAGGCCTGCTGGTCTCTGACAAGAACAAGTTACAGGTTGAAAAAACCCTCAGCTCAGAACTCTGCAGAATCTGCACCTGGCTCGCTGATAACAAACTATCATTACACCTGGGGAAAACAGAGTCCATTCTCTTCGAATAACAAACTCAGCAAGACCGACGGCTTCTCAGTTACAGTGGGTGACAATATTGTCACAAGGAAAGATTAAATTACATACCTGGGTTCCATCCTAGAGGCAAATCTTTCCTGTGACAAAATGGCATCCAATGTAATCAAAGAAGTCAACCAACAAACTAGATTCTTGTACCGGATCTCCTCTCTGGTAAACAAGAATACCCTGAAGAGCACTCATTCAAGGGTACTACGACTATGCTTGCACTTCATGGTACCAAAGCACCTCAAAGGCACTAGAAACAAAATTACAAACATCCCAAAACAAACTGGTCAGACTACTGCTTGACCTTACTCCTAGAACCCACCTCACCCCTGCATGCATGCCCACTTTGACTACCTAGGATGGCTTAGAGTAGACGACAGAGTACAGCAACTTGCAATGGGCCTGGTCTACAAGATACTCTACACCACTCAGGTACCCATGTACATGTCAAAATACTTCCCAAAGGTCAGTGAATACCACGACCACAACACCAGCGGGAGCTCCACAAATCATGTCAAACCCAGGGCGTTCCACATTATTGTGGCATAATTGCGAAACGTGTTTAGTCCCTTGTTTGAGCCGAATCTCGGTTGAACATGATTTGTGGAACTCCCTCTGGTGTTGTGGTCATGGAATTCACTGACCTTTGGGAAGTATTTCGACATGTACATGGGTATCTTAGTGGTGTAGTGTATCTTGTAGACCAGGCTCATTGCAAGTTGCTGTACTCTGTCGTCTACTCTAAGCCATCCTAGGTTGTCAAAATGGGCAGGGGTAATAGTAATGGTAATAGTAGAAGACATAAATATAGGCAATACAATTATAGTACAGGTAAAAATAAGCCGTTTAAACAATATAATTGACTAATAAAAGCATATGAGCAAGTAAGCAGTGTAATCAAAGGTGCAGATGAGGGTCTGTATGCCCTATTTGTTACGGTGTTGGGGTGTGTGTTGGAGAGTAGGGCCCAAACGCAGGACAGAGAGCAAATAGAGAGAGACAGGCAGGGACACGGCAGGGTGTAGTTCAAAGAAAAGGCTTCACTTGTGAACACAAGGCAGCAACAAGGTACACTACGAAACAAGAACGAAAACCTCGGTCGAGCCGGCATGGAACAAGGTACAACCTGACTACAAACGAAAACCTAACCAAAAGCGAACTGGGACAACGGAAACAAAGAGGAAGCACAAAACACTGACACTAGAACACTTACTATTAGACTGGGAACAAAGGACAATTCCGCGAACGGCAGGATAAGAAATACGAGACACTAGGCGGCTGGGTGGCGCAGCGGACATTGCGCTCATCACCAACGCGAGAGACACTGGTATCGAATCCGGCTGTCAGCGTTGCCTCCGGCTTGGCCGGCCGTCATACTGGCTCGATTGACATAGTCAGCGGGAGGGAAGCCGGTGGGTGGTAATCTGATCGTTGTAAACAGTGACTCCTACAGGTCGGTCAGGGCGCCTGCACAGGAAGGACAGGAGATGGCGAGGGTAGTGTGAGCCTCCCACACGTTACACCTCGCCAATGAGAGTCCGTGCTGGCAGGTGAAAATAAGTGGCGGGCTGACTCCGCATGTATCGGAGGGGACATGCGATAGTATCTATCTACCCTCCCTACGACCGACCAGTGGGGGGCACATGCGAGCAACGATCAAGACAGGGGAGGGAGAATTGGCACAAGAGGAAATTGGGATAGGAGAAAAAATCACAGAAAAAGGAGGAGAAAAAGTGGAAAAAAAAAAAAAAAAAACGAGACACCAGACTAGACCAGACCAGGGAACACAGCAGGTAACATAGGAATGGACAACATGATGGAGAGTACATTAATGACTAAAGACAGATAGACACGGCACGAATGAAACACCAACAGAGGCAGTAGTCCACTGGATGGGGGTACAGGACTGTTCATGAGTCCTTGGATGGACAGGAGGGGAAGGGGGAGAGCAGGGGAAGGCAGATTGTAACAATATTAGTTATATTATAATGGTTACAATATAACACTTAGTTATAGTGGTCAATAACACTTAAAATCTGAATATATACTATGAGTAAGTAAAGTATACAGTATACACAGGTGCAATATACATAACTGGCATGATATATGTTATACGTTGTAGTCTGTGCAGACGGTGGTAAGAGTCAGACACACTTAGTGATCAGACATTCCTACTAGTTCTCGAGTTCTGCTGCCGTTAGTTCTCCGGCTGCTGGCAGTAGTCCCTGCCCACTGTTGTGGAGCCTGATGGCCACTGGTACAAAGCCACTTCACTTTCAAGGGATAAACGATTATTCAAATAGTTTTGAAATGCAACACACTTCAGTCAGAGGTTAAAAGGTTCAAATGACTTTACCAGAGAATGTTTTGCACTGGAGATGTCAAGTTGAAACAGTTGCTTGCCCGTCAGGTAATCTGCTTGGTATGGAGTCCATATATAGACCACTGTCCTTTTTGACCCTTGGTGAAAAGTAGCATTCCAGACCTGAGGACTTCTTGGTTTCACTGCAAGGACCACGATAAAAAGAAAAAAGAAAAAATAGGACTGTATAAGGATTACATTTAACAACCACGTTATGTCTCAAGATTATGAAAACGTCAGCAGAAAACAGCAGTGTGTTTGTGATGGATCTTTTCCTGACGTTCCTAATGGGTGAAGGCGACCATCTCTGAATCATTCATAGCGATTTACTAACGAGACCATGCAGCCATGGAATGCGCCCACATACCACTAGGCCCACAGAAGCATTCTTTATGTTGGCGTTTACTTTATTTTTACCACACAAATGAATAACGAAAAGGCACGAGATTTGAGGGCATGTTCAATGATGATAATCCTTTTGAATGAACATTTTAAATTACTTTCATCAGCATTCATTCAATTGCATAAAAAACATAATTACTTACATATTGACCTTAAGTCGATTTGCTTGTTGAAAGTGCCACCGCCTTTTAATTGTACAGTCAGATTGTACTTTATTAAAGCATTCAGTTTGTCAGATGTAATACTATTCCCCTTCCGTTTCAAAACCTGGACTTTGTTGCTTCTCCACTCATGGAATCTGTAAAGAGAACACAGCAGTTTGTAAATCATATTTTATGTCATCTGAAAAGGTTGTTAATCTCAAGGTTCAAATGAGATTAACAGAGGTAATGTAAATGTTTTAACAAAGATATGTCTTGGGCGGCTAGGTGGTGCAGTGGGCAAGGCACTCACCACCAATGCTGGAGACGCTGGGTTCAAGCACAGCTCTCCACATTGTTTTCAGTTTGGCTGGTCGTCCGTACTAATACAATTGGCAGTATTAGGGGGAGGGAAAACTGAGGGGTGGGGATCGGACGTTGTGGACAGTGACTCCTACAGGTCGGTTGGTGCGCCTGCGCAGTAGAATCAAGAAGCGATGGGGGCGGCACCCCTCCAAAGCGCAGACCCCCTGACGCTGAAAGATCGCGCCGCGCAGGTGAAAAGATGCGACGGCTGCTACCTCGAGTATCGGAGGGGACTCGTGCTATGTATGGCTTCGTCCACATTGCAACCGGCTTGTGGGAGGCAAGAAACAGCGTTCAAGACAGGGGAGGGTTGAATTGGACGATACAAAATTGGGATGGGAGAAAAATAGAAAATGGGAGAAAAAGTGGATAAAAAAAAAAGATATGTCTTATTTGCACATATTGTGTATATAGTGGGGCAACAGTGGCTCAGGAGGTAGAGCGGTCATCTGGTAGTCAGAAGGTTCCCAGTTCGATTCCCGGGCAGTGTGTCGATGTGTCCTTGAGCAAGACACTTTTTTTTTTAAAGATTTATTTTTTAGCGCAGGCGGCTATGGGTGGCGTAGCGGAGATTGCGCTCCCCGAGTCAGCATTGCCTGCGGCTTGGCCAGTCGTCATACTATCTCAATTGGCAGAGGTAGCGGGTGGAAAGTCGATGGGTGGGGATTGGACATTGTAGACAGCGACTCCTACAGGTCGGTTGGGTGACGCCTGTACAGCAGAGACAGGAAGTATCGGGGGCAGCGTGAGCCTCCCACGTGTTACTCCTCGCCACTGAGAGTCCGCGCTGTCTGGTAAAAAGATGCGACAGGCTGCCTCCTCGTGTACCGGAGGGGACACATGATGCAAGGCTTCTATCCTCACTACAGCCGACCAGTGGGAGGCATAGTCTAGCAACGTTCAAGACAGGGGAGGGGAGAATTGGAGGGGAGAATTGGCAATGCGAAATTGGGATGGGAGCGCGATACATGGTGTGCTACTAGAGCGCCCCTTGAGCAAGACACTTAACCCCTAATTGCTCCCGATTTGCAGGTTGGCACCTTGCATGGTTGCCTCCGCCATTGCTGTGTGAATGGTAAATAAATTGTAAAGCGCTTTGGATAAAAGCGCTATATAAATGCACCATTTATAACTCAGTTACATTTTATACTTGCTGATATATATATATTTGACCAACCAAGTGGTTTATATTAAAGGGGACATGTCTTGCTATTCCTTTCACTATTTGGGCAACTTTACACAATTCATGTGAGTCTATGGAACACATCTGTAAAGTTTTTTTCAAAGAAATTCATTGTTTTGTATATATATTTTTTAATCCTCTCTTTCTCAGATTTTTCTCTGTTTTTCTCCCCGTCCCAATTTTTGTCGTTGTGCCAATTCCCCCCCTCCCCTACCTGGTTGTTGTGCGCATGTTCTCCTACTGGTCGGTACAAGGGAACCCTGAAGTCATCCGCACGCTTCCTCCGACACGCGCGGCGACAGCCAGTGACTCTTTTTTCACCTGGCAGGCTGGCAGCGAGATCTCTCATTGGTGAAGTGTAACGCGTGGGAGGTCACGCTGCCTTCATCAATTCCTGCCTCCGCTGAGCAAGCGCCCAGACCTGACCTGTAGGCGTCGCTGTCCACAACGCCAGATTCCCACCCATGACTTGCCCTCACCCTAACCCAGCCAAACGGGTTAGTATAGCGATCAGCCCAAGCCCCAAGCAATGCTGACTCCGGGAGTCGTGACCGCAGCCTCTTGCATTGGTGACGAGCGCAATCTCCGCTACGCCACCTGACCGCTCATTGTTTTGTATTTCTAATCAAGTATTCAAAAGCAGCATTTTTCCACTTCAAGATTCCAAGCTGTTTTGGCCTGGCTCCGTCCATAAGCGATTTGAGTGACAGTCACCCACACAGCTGATACATACGAGAGAGAGCGAGAGAGAACGAGCGAGCGAGAGAGAGATAGACAGACAGAGAGGGAGATAGAGAGAGGAGAGATGCATCCCGAAAACACACACACAGTTGGGTTTGTGTGTAAATGCTCCAAGACGAGGGAGAGAGAGTAGAGATGCGTCCCGAAAACACACACACGCAGTCAAGTTTGTCTGTAAATGCTCCTGTTGCTCCGCATCCCTCTCTCCCTCTCTCTGTCGGCACCCGCGCAACCCGTTTGAGGAAGTAATTCCATTCGCTCTGTTGTTGAGCGAATTGTTGATTGTGGGCGGAGACTACAACCAGTGCCTTATTCACATCAGTAAAACAGTCAAATCAGAACGTAAAGGCTGCGGTTAGACTTTCGTTTCATTTTCAGATGCGTTTCGCCGCAACGTAGGGGGAGGTGGGTCACACTTTCGTTTTTGTCACCTGAGCACAGTGATGTAGTACACTGCCAAAGCAGTAGGTGGCGAACATGAAGGCAATTTTCAACCAATCAGAACTTGAATGTGCCAATACACTTCCTGCAAAGAAAATGTCAACAAGGCGGGAGCCGCCATCTTGCCTATTTACCCAATGCAGCACTTCTTTTTCGCAACAACGGCTCCGTGCAGACTACACGACTGTTGTCTGCGAGTTTTGGCGCTACTCCAAAACGGAAAACACAATTTTGCATTTTCAGTAGGGCCACAACGTATCCGCCAAAAAACGCATTTCTGTGTAAAAGGGACAGCAAACGTATTCAAAAACGTATAAAAACGAGCACAAAAACAGTCAGTGTAACAAGCGCCTTAGTTGAGTGAGGGAGGATCTCGTGAACTCGAGACTAGACTGATGAGTCAAAATGAGGATTAGCGACACAGACCACATTGATATATACCCCCATTGCTAGGAAACAATGCTAAACACTGGAAAATGCCATTTATAAGACACAGGACCTTTAACATTGTATATCTATAATATATACTGTATGTATACATATATATATTTGTTCACCCTTTTAATATCTGTATCTCTTCTGTTATCCCTTGCCATGTTGTACTGTGACAACAAAGTAATACAAAGTAATAGTAATGAGGGCAGGGTTTCAGATAGGTCCATTTCTCCTCAGGGATGATAATGTTCTTCTTATATTATCCAATTTATTACCTGACAGACATCATCTCTATTTCTTCATACTCATCGTCTTCAGCATCTTCATTGCCATTGTTGCCAACAAGGTTGCAGGTTAAACTGTTACTTGCATATACACTGATATGAGAGGTGCAGGAAATGCTGAGTTCTGTGGGTGGAACAGAGAGTTGTGGATACACAATATTTAGAATGTCTAATTAAGCAATATCACACGAGAGGGAGTGTTATACTGAATATCAGCACGGCTGTGATTCGATCGTAGGTACAGAGCGCGAGCTGGAGTGTGATATTGCTCAGTTCTACATTCGCCATTTATTAGTTAACAGCAGGCACGTGCACACATAGGGGTGAAGGGGTGCCCGGGCACCTGCCTTTTTCATTTTTCATTAGAAAGTGCCCTTTTTATGCCACCCTCTTTTTTTTTTTTTTTTTTTTTTTTTTTTAACTGTTGCACATATAGATATACTGCCCTGCCCTTCCAAATGAAAGATGTCACGATAGCATCTAAATATTAGGTAAAGAAAGAGAGAAATGCCACCCCTCTCGTAAATAATAGGTCCTTCCAGCCTGGATTCGTTCTGACGGAAAACAGAATAATTTTGATTGACAGTCGAGTCTGCCAATTACGTCACACCGCTTGTACCCGCCCTGCTGTTCTTAGCACCAATCGGCAAGCACTATTCGTTTTTGACTTCCTATATGTCCCGTGTGCTGTAACCTCGTTCCCAGCTTTATCTCAAGAGATAATGTGTGCTGACAACAACAAAGCTACAGTGCTAACAATAAGCGATTTGGCTGGATGCAGTCTGGACAGTGGATAAACATCAAGACAACAGTCTGTGACTGTGGCCTGTGGGACAGTGGACATAATACTTCATCAAGCCCTGCTGACCTGGACCACGTTTCAACTAACAAGTGAGTTAATGCGGTCTCTCTCTCGCTCTCTCTGTCTCTCTCACTCTCTCTCGCTCTCTCTCTCTCTCTCTCTCTCTCGCTCTCTCTCTCTCTCTCTGTCGCTCTCGCTCTCTCTCTCTCACTCTCTCTCGCTCTCTCTCTCGCTCTCTCTGTCTCTCTCGCTCTCTCTCTCTCTCTCTCTCTCTCGCTCTCTCTCTCGCTCTCTCTCTCTCTCTCTTGCTCTCTCAACACAGCGCGCCCGCAGCTGTTGGTCTGGAGCGCATATTGTGTTATTAAAGGGACACTATGTAGTTTTGGTGACATCGGTGAAACTGAATGTACCATAGACTTGTATTAACCAAAAAAATCGGGCTTGCGCGCTGTGCGCGCTCGCATTGCATTTTATAAAAGATGCCCTTTTCTACTTTTTCGGCACCTGCCTTTCTAAAGTCCTGTGCACGTCCCTGGTTAACAGTAATACGCACAACATATTGTGATTTGTTTGTTTATTTAATCATTTATTTAGCTCCGCCAACAAATAATTCCACAACGGCGCTCTTGAACATGGACCGTTACTAATTACTAATTATATTAATGGTTATTAATAGAACACCTGTGCGGCAGAGTGATGCGTATAGTTAAAAGTCCCAGTGCTGTTATACTGAATATTAGCCTCATGGAATGTATCTCGAATGTATTTTGTTGACTTTAATCTAGAAATTATATAACTAAATTCATCCAGTAATGTTAATGTGGAAAGTTCAAGTTTTGTTTTGTCACATTCACATATAATGTATTACAGTGAAATGCATTGGTTCTGTATGAGCTCCCTGAAATTGTGCTTCACACAGTAAACAGTAAAAAGAATAAATGCCAAATACTATACAAAATATACAATATACAAACTAAAGTACAACCTAAAGTACAAAGTGATGTACAAAATGCAAACAATAAAGTACAAATGCAAGCTTTTTTAAATGCAAAAATGCAAGGTTGAGGTAGGGATGTCGTGCGAATCTTTTTGTAATAAATAGATAAAATATGGTGAAGTGTTGAATGTGTTGGGGGGGGGGGGCATCTTACCATGATAAGTGTCCTTATCTCCGCTTTGAGCCTGAGCTATAGCTGGGACCAGGAGCAGCACCAACACCAGGCCGAAAGGCATATTTTATCCTCGTTATTCTACATCTACCGTATATAAAACGAGCCCACCTGTTTGATACGTCAGACATAAACAAGCGCAAGTGACTCTGATCTATCAGCAGCAAACTCTCATAGTGTCGCGTGGAGGAAATAGGAAGAGGGAGTGACAAAACAAAATATGTTTTTGTTTTTTTGGCTTACAGGATGCTCTTCAGAAGAAGACAAAAACATCACCTTTTGATTCATACTGAGCATAGAGACAGTCAATGTGGATCTGTGTGGAAAGTGCAAGACACTGTTGTAGATCAGATGGTAGTAATGATAGGTAAAGTTAAATAAAATAAAATCAAATGTATTTGTAAAGGCCCGACAACACACGTTAATGTCCCCATGGGCCGGACAAGTCAAGAAGAAACATCACAATAAATCAAGGACAAAACAAAAAACACCATGAAATCCAAAATAAAATTAATAAATGCAACACTCCCAGTCATATCCCAAGGAAAAACACATACAAATGTAATAGCAAATCAAAACACAATGTTTATTACAGATTTAGTAAAGAAAACTGCATCTCAAAATGATCTTCTGACTATTACAAGTGAAGGAGGCCAAATTGTTGGGTGTAACTATTGACGAGGCACTACTTTGGTCTACCCAGATTAATAACATGGTTACCAGGATGAGTAGAAACATCTCCATAATAAGAATAAATGCTTACCTCCTAACGAATACAACAATTAAAATGGTAGTACAATCTTTAGTCTTGTCCCATCTTGACTACTGCCCAGCAATTTGGTATAGCGCGTCAAAGCAAGAGCTTAGTAAACTCCAGCTCACTCAAAATAGAGCAGCCCGACTCACTCTTCACTGCTCTATAAGGAATAGTGTGGAGGGAATGCATGCTAGACTGTCGTGGATGAGGGTGGGGGAGAGACTAGCATGCAGTTTGATTAGGTTTTTAAAGAACATTTGTACCTTGGGTAAACCCACTCAATTGTATTCTATGCTTTTATCCACCAATGATAGACATGACCATAATACCAGACATGCTTCAAGTAGTCGCTTTACCCTACCTCTGCCTAGAACCAACACTCTAAAGAAAACGGCAATGTATAGAGCCATAACATATTGGAATAGGATCCCATTACATATTATACGGACGGAAAACAAGGACAGTTTCAAAAAGATACTTAAAGGAGCCATAATCCGGAAGGAAATTAATATATGTCATGCATGAGCTGCAGCCATGTTATCCAAAAATGCTTCTGTTTACTTTGTGTGTTTTCTTTTTCTTTTTAAAGGTATGGTGAAATTGACATGTTTTAGTAACATTGATGAGCATTCTGAAAGCAATTCTTAAAAAGATTCACTTTTAAAAACAATCTTAAATTGTATTTAACACTGTAAAGTATTTTGTTTTGTTTTTTGTTTTCTGTTTCTTTGCTTCCATGTAATTTTAGCCATCTTAATTGTTAGTGTCATTGTGCATTGTGTGTCGAGTACTGACTTTGTTTTGCAATAATAATTGTTTTTGTATGTTTTTTTGTGTGGACCCCAGGAAGACTATAGCTAGTAGTTGCCATGGCACCAGCTAATGGAGATCCGTAATAAAATAAAATAAAATCTTCAGGGTTCCAGCTTTCAGATTGTGTTTAATATATATGTGGCACCTACTGTTGACCTTTGCCCCCGCTCCCCCCTCAAGATACCCCGTCTCCTCTCTGTTAAGCACTTTGTATTGCAACTCTGCATCTGTGCTATATAAATGAAGTTTGACTGTCGTTAACAATAGGTTTGTTTGCTATTAAGTTGTGAATAAAAGTGAAAACCCTAAAAGAACTTAATCGTGCATGCAATTAGCTTTGTTTGGAGTTCTCTTAACCTTTGCTCAGTGGATATAGTCATCTAAAGTGTTTTCTGTGAGGTGCAGCTGGTGGTGGGTGGAGGGGGAGGGCTTGTGTACGCTTCTGTGAGTGACAGCTGTGGTTGAGAGGCTCCTTTACAGGAAAGGAGGTGAGAAAAACTGTGTGTGGGGGGGGGGGGGGGGGGGGGGGGCGGAGGAAAAGGATGCTCTTGATCCTGAAAATGCCCCCCGCCCCCCCCCACACACACGTTGAGCAAAAAGGGGGGGGGGGGGCACTCGTAGTATTATATATATAATATATTTTATAGGTCCGACCATGCATTGTGATTGGTCAAGGGCGTTCTAAACTGAGTATAGTCATGATACACTCGTTAAATCACCATGAATATACCACTGCGCTGGCTTTAGAATTTTGTAGAAAATGTCAACTGCCATTCATCAAATGGAAACCGTGTCAACATGACCCGTTAACTCTTCACTCTCGTGCCTGCGGGGGCATCACAGCTGTGGCAATATTCGTGACATACCACGGCTTCTCGTGTATTATTGCTTAATTATTTATATATATATATAAATATAAATGTTATACTATGAGTGGGCCGTCCCCCCCCCCTTTCTGGGCCCTAGTCGACCGCCTGTGTGACCTGTAGGACGGGCCGACCCTGTTTTCATCCATAAAGGAGGGAATAGAGACCCTCAAGCCCTCTGTGAAGCCACTCCAGGTGGATGAGGGTCAAAGCGTTATTGGGTAATTAAAAAAATTAAATAAACACCACGTAACATACAGGACGGTACGCAGAGCATTCAACTCCTCGTCTGTGCAGAGAAGCGTCTCCCCGCTCCTGCCCCCACAAAACCCACACGCCTACCACTTCACTGATCTGAAGACGCGCTCTGCTGCGGTGTCGTGTTATGACTGACTCTCCCCGGCGCTGGGAATCTGATCTGTGATCGGTCACACGTCTTACGGTCAGTTGTGGTGGAGTCCTCATCCTTTGCCATGTCTCGAGACGCTAGCAAACTCCCGAGGCTGGGGTTACATTAACGAGAGCATGCAGTCAGTTTACAAAACGTTTCCTATACAACTCTTCCAATTGTTCCATCTTATAATCATCAATCAATTTTTTTTTGAAGCACTGTGATTTGCAGGCCCTGCCTTTGTAAACGACAGTGAAACTAACTTTTTTGCTATATCTTTCAGTGTTCCGGGGACACATATTTCCAGGGAAGTTTATTATAATTATTATTTATTTATTATAAATACTGTTGTGAAAATATACCTGAGATTTTACTTCTCTCTCCCCAAAGCTTCAACATATTATGTGTAATATGTATATAAACAGACATACACGCACGTTCTGGCTCTGCCACCAAGTGTAATATACTGTAACAGAACCTCTTAGAAATCAAATAACTCAAAGGCTCAGTCCCTTCAAGATTTATATAATTCTCTAATAGATTTCCCCAATATAATTTTGTTCTTCGTAAGTAGTTGTGATTATGTTTTTCTGTTTCTGTACTCCATCTGTATTCACCTTAATGGTAAGGGGTTAGAGGTCATGCAGTTCCCAATCACACAGAGAGGAAGTAAGACTACTATGTTTCAGATAAGTGATGTACTAGGTATAAATATGACCTGTGGTGGTGACCCAAGGTATAGCTTGTGTATTAAAATTCCTGAATTAAACTAATTTAAATCGTCTCTGGATCCTTTGATTATACTGATTGTTAAATAATATTACGGGTAGGCCATTATTCTACTTGTAGCTGCCATGGGAGTATTCAGTAAACTTGACGTTGAAACTTGTAACTGGATAAACAAACAAAAGACGAGCGATATAGTGAAAAGGCTTTGTGAAAGGCAGCCTCACACAAATTCATATACAAAAAAAAAAGCCTATAGTAAGGTGCTATTTATGTCACGTTCTAGACACATCCTGAAACCTATAGTTTCGAGAACCACGTGAATCTCTCCTCTAAACGGCCGCTTCCTGCTTCTCTGAATTAAGTTTTTCTAACCAAGGTTGTATTCCACACCGCCGTCAAATAGTACTGCAGTATTCTCCAGTACTGACGGGACATGGCTCCAAAGAAATATATGTACACCGTTGCCAGCAATATGCAACTGAACTTAAAAAAGAAACGTGCCATGTGTTGTAGATAACGCAGGACTTGTTCAGAAAATACTCTCACCACATCCTCTTCCTTTAGCCACGAATTGTGCTCATCCTTCAAACACCGACGTTTGCCATCAACATGTTCTAAAGATTGTTTGGTTTTTTCTTTTCAACAGATATGAATCTCATGAGACGCTTTGCACCCACAGCTTAGTCACAGCCTCATCATGTCAACGGCTACACCGTGATTCACAAATGACTACAAAGTCTCATGGAGCGCTTGTGGTCGGTACAGGGCCTCTCTGACGTAGACAAACTGTACCTCCTGATAGGACTGCGCACACCGGCTGCACTCATTTACACGTTTGCATCACCCTGTCAAAGATTGTATTTTCAGATTGCGTCAGACGTAGTCCATAGTGTACAACAGTATCGATATTCCTATTGATTGGTACTGTGGTGGAACATTTTACATAAGTTATGAAATGTTCTTATGAATAATAGTGCTGCATGAATACTCCAGTTTAAATAATATTTATGTAGTCTACGTTTATGTAGGCCTGATGACATGTGTTCATCTGTGAGACGTCTGTCCAAAGGTTCACATTGACCCATTCACACACGACAGCCGAGCAGTTAGTGGGTTAAGTGTCTTGCTCAAGAACACTTCCGACGCACTGCCCGGGAGGAGCTGGAATCGAACCTGGGAACCTCCTGACAGTCAGACTTAACCAGCCTGACTGTCATGTGGTGTACAGTCATGGTAAATAGCATAATGGGAGAAAGTTGATAGACTGAGCTACCAACCACTAATGGCAGAGGGGGAGGTTAGCGTGGTGTTGTCGCAGATCAATATGTAGTCTTTTCTTGCAAGACATGACTCCAGTATTTATTGCATGCAATCAATAAAGTACTATGTTTGTTGTGAAGGATCAGATTAAACCGAATATGTATATTTATTTATATATATATATTTAATTGTATTTGTATATCGTTTGATATCCCCTGTATATTCCTTGTACAATATGCATTGAATATCCCCGTTTCTACTAAACAGCCCATAATAGTTTCATTCTACCATTGGACGAGAACCTGGCGCCAGGTTGCCATACCCCTAGGTTCAAGTTCAATCGTGCCGCCTAACATGTCGAGGCAACCCCCGGTTCCGCGCAGTAATATGCCGGGCGAAATACGTGTGGTACTATTTGTTCATAGCGCATATATATATGGCGCTCGTAAAGTAGAACTTTCTTTTAGTCCAGTTCTTTACCCTCCAACAGAGTGACAGACGCAAAAGCCTCCCCACGAAGCACGTGCGGTGTAGTAGGGCCTACTTGGCCCAGAATAGGCATTGAGATATCATGTAGATTAATAGTTGAATGGTCATAGTTTGGCACCATACCGTCGAGTTGGACGTATTCTATTAAGCTAATAATAGTCTATTTATGTATGGTGCATCGTTCGGTTCGAGTCCTACAGTTATCAGTACCCCCATCGTTCCTGACGTTATCTGGACGCTTATCCAGGCTGGTCAGACCCCTAGTGGTGATTGCATCCGAGGAGCTCCGGGTCAAGAGCGACTGGACCTGTATATTGGATTACTCTACCCGACGACGGCGAGCCTTCCACGGCTCTTGGATTATGCTTTATGTGCTTTGATTATTCCATGGATAAAGGCCAACACTGTCGAGTGTTGGAATTACCCCCCGGAGAGGACTACAGGTGAGGCGGCGCTCTACACGTGAGGTCGCACCACGTCTCTCCGTTGTGGACCGGCAGATACCGTTCCACAGAGGGTCCAGCTGTATTCGTCTGCGGCCCGAGGTTCTGTGGGCACTGGGTCTAAGACTTTGGATTCTCCCAAGACACCGTCGGCCAGATGGGATACCGCCAGCGACTTCTCTAACCCCCCCCTCCTACTGTCTTACAACCAGCGGGACCCCCCCCCCCTTAGTGTATCCAGCTATAATCATTTAAGTACTATCGCTATCGTTTCCTAAATATTCCAGGTTGTATACTTACTCCCTGCGCAACCAGAGATTGGACATTCAATGTTGATTTACCTACGAATACTCATTTGCCATAAAAGTGCATACTTAACATTTCAAATCATAAATGTAATTAAGTGAATGTTGTATACACCCTTTGCTGTATTAAATATTCGATTTGGTCCATTTGTGTTGGTTCGTTTCATCAGGTGGGAAAGTGTTCATCATACTTATATCTTGTACTGGGTGGCCAGAAGTTAAAGTACATGAGGTAGTGGTATTAAATATCATATCTAACAATACAGTCAGGGAATTGTACCCCTCAGCTACAATTGGTCCTTCGAGCCGGAGGGTAACTAGTGTAATATTAATATAGTGTTATTAATATCGAAATGGCCTATGATGAACACTCCACGAAACGATCCTCCTAACCTAGAATGCCCGCGGCGCAGACGACAGACACCTCAGTACTTAGAGGCTTACACTGTCAGTCAACTACCTAGCCTTCGACAAACGGTAAACGTGGTAAAAGTAGAAAGTAAAATTATGTCTGACCTTAACGACCAGGTTTCCCCGACCACAGAGGCCCTAGTAGGTCCTAATGTAACTGACCAAGCCCACGGTGGGGACCAGGAGGGAATTGACATGCCTTTACCCCCCGCCACTACTAAAGAAGTAGTCCCCGACACGCCCCGGGAGGAAGACAACCCTACAGAGAGAGAACTCTGCACGGAAGAAGAAGAGGAGAGCGCCGAGGAACTGGAGCTCCAGGACTCCCCAACGAGTACCCCCAGGAGCGGTTCACGCAGGAGCGGCTCACCTCCACTACCGCCTTCCCCCAGCGAAGCGGAGAGGATACTACAACAGGCGTTCCTCGTCAGCCTGACAGCCTCTACCGAACGCGATCGGCTCCAAGCACAGACGCTTAGCGAGCGCGAACGTCTCCAAGCCCAGGCGACCAGCGAGCGCGAACACCTCCAAGCACAGCAACGGAGCGAAGAACAGCGCACAAGTCTGGAGATGAGACGCTTCCAGATGGAAGAGAATATGGCAAGAGACCGGGCCGACGCCCAGCGCGCCGCTGCCGGTGCCCAAAGAGACGCAGAGCGCGACAGACTACAAGCGCAACTAATAGAGCAGCTGATCAAAAGGACAACTCCCTCTCCCTCCGCCAGGGGCTCAAGGAACTCGTCGAGACAGCAGTCAAGAGCAGCGTCACCGCAACGAGCAAGCGACCCTGAACTTGACCAACAGACCGAGTCTAGACCCCCCGCAGACCCCCTTCCCATACCGGTCCAAGCGAGACCCAGCTACAAGGAAGGAGCGGCCTACACTGCGGAGAAGCTAAATAAACGATTACAAGATCTGGAAGATTTGATAGAAGAAGAAGAGGGAGAAGAGGAGAACCAAGCCCGACGACAGCACAGTACTCCACCGGACCAGGAGGTCCCATACAGTCCAGGCTATACCCCCGCGGCGCTGCGCTACAGACCCCCGACTCTATTTACGGGTGAGCACGACGCACGACCAGCCCCGAGGAACAGTACCTGGACCAGCGGGCCATGGTACCCTGCCAGTACCAGCCCACAGCGAGGCGCAAGAGGGGACTCGCCCAGGAGGTCTCTCCCCCAACGCTCGCCGATGTATTCGCCATCCACGGCGTCATACAACGCCACGCCGTCAATCCCAGACTTCGCCTATGAGAGTCGAGCACAGTACACGGAGCTCCGGATGTGCTTAGAGACAATGATGGTGGATGTCGTTGATGAACGCCACAAGTATGCAATATTATTGAAGCACCTGAAAGTACCGCGAGCGCACAATATAGCGCTAGCCTATGCTACCTCCCCGACCCCATACACAGCGGCCCTTGCAGCGCTGGATCAAAGGTATGGACGTATATGGGATTACGTAATCCAGGAGATAAGGCATATTGACCGCCTACCCCCAGCCACAGACAATCGCTCACTGGACGACCTGTCAATCAAAGTGCAGTCCCTGGTGGGGATGCTGGGAGCTCAACGGGAGAAGGGCAGGCATGAGCTGTACGCCAACTCTAACGTTGAGAGGATTTTGGAGAAGCTGCCACCCGCAAGACAGGAGCGCTTTTGGCGGCAGAGGGACTACCGAGATCCCGACGGCCCCGAGCCATCCCTCCTTGATCTGGCCGACTTCTTGGCGAGAGAGGTCAGCAGCTTACGACTGGACACCTTCGGGCGGAGCACGCCAAGCTCCAGAGAGGGACCCAGGAGAATAAGTGATGGAAGAAGATCGGTGACTGTCATGCACCAATCAGAGTCAGTACCGAGCAGTAAGAGTCACAGCACCCCCTCGAGAAAGGAGAAGTGGAAGATAGCGTGTCCCTACTGTGAGGAAGAACACTGGCTGTCACAATGTGACTCATTCACAAAGATGAATGCAGAAGAAGTGAGCCAATGGATAAAGTCCAACCGGCGCTGTTATCGATGTGCGCGGCCCCACATGGCAGCCGAATGCCGCCTAAAGAAAAGGTGCAGCCGGTGCGATGGAGCCCATCTAGATATACTACACGATAGTAACGGAAGACGGCCTATACCTGCACCACGGAGCGGCACCAAGGCAAGTGTCATGTACATTGACCCCGCCAGCAGCAACGGAGCTCAAGTGCTCTTAAAGGTAGTCCGTGTGACATTGAGCTACCAGGATAAAGTCATGGACACTTACGCCGTCCTTGATGACGGGTCAGAGAAGACCCTTCTGCTCGCCTCCGCTGCGACTCAACTGGGACTGCGGGGGAGCAAGAACGAAATGACGATTCGGACAATAAGAAGAGATTTAAAGACGATAAAGGGCGAGAATGTCTCCTTCACTATCGCAGCCAACGGGCAGCCAGAGCGACGGTACAAGATCACAAATGCTTTCACCAGCCAAGAAATAGGACTCTCGCAGTACACCTACCCTGTCACCAAGTTGATGGATAAATATGTGCACCTGCGCCAATTACCTATCCCGCTCATAAACGGCGCTACCCCGACCCTGTTGATAGGCTCCGACCATGCAGAACTCATAGTCCCGATTGACCGGGTCCATACAGGTCCCCGAGGCTGTCCTGCAGCCGTCGAGACCCGCCTAGGATGGACATTACAAGGCCCCCTCGCTAAATCTCTCAACCGAACCGCAGCCACTAGCTGCTTCCACTCCCGAACGACAGAAGAAGACACCACTCTCCTGCAGCATGTCGAGAGGCTATGGACCCTAGAGACAATGCCCTTTAAGAACGAAAAGAAAGACATTCGCTCTAAAGAAGACATTTACGCCATCCACCTACTCGAGCAGGGGACAAAGAGAGTCACAGTCGGCGGAGTGATGAGATACGCAACTCCACTCCTGAGGCGAGAGGGAATGCCCCCCTTTCACGCAAAGAAAGACGCCACGGAGCGCTATCTACTGAACACAGAGCGGCGCCTAGCCAAAGACCCCGCTCAACAGAGTGTGTACCGAGCTGAGATTGAGAAGCTAATCACAGCGGGACACGTAACAAAGATTGACATTAAAGAGGCCGATCAGACGACCGAATCATGGTACGTGCCGCATCACAAGGTCCATCACAATGGCAAGGATCGCATTGTGTTTAACTGCAGCTACCAGATCGGATCCCAAAATCTGAATAAAGAGCTCTTGCCCGGCCCCACACTCGGCCCCTCCCTACTAGGCGTGCTACTGCGCTTCCGCCAGGACAAGGTGGCTATAAGCGGGGATATCAAAGGGATGTTCTTGCAAGTGAGACTAGTAGAGGAGGACAAGCCTCTGCTACGGTTCCTATGGAGAGAGAAGATCGGAGATGAGAACCCATCCATCTACCAGTGGGAAGTACTCCCCTTCGGAACCACATGCAGCCCGTGCTGTGCTACATTTGCACTACAGAAACACGTCACAGAGGACCCAGCAGCAGATGAAGAGGTCCAACACAGTGTGAAGAACAGTTTCTACGTAGACAACTGTCTACAAAGCGTCTCAACTCAAGAAGAAGCCGAGGCTCTCCTAATCAAGTTACGCGCCTCCCTAATCAAAGGAGGCTTTGATCTCAGGCAGTGGGCCAGCAGTGACCCGCACGTATTGCGCAGCCTCTCCTCCGCAGACAAGGCTGCCAGCAGCGAGACCTGGATGGCGACAATCCCAGGAGAAGCCCAAGAAATGACACTAGGATTAGTCTGGCGCTTCAAAACAGACTCGCTCCACTATAGACACAAACCCTTGGCTCCAGAGCAAGGAAGGTCGGCGGCGATACCGACCACCAGACGGAGTGTGTACAGAACACTCGCCAGACAATATGACCCGCTGGGATGTATTCTACCTTACACCACCAGGGCAAAGATGATTGTACGAGCACTATGGGACAAGGACCCAATACCCGCACACCTTGCCTCAACATGGAGAGAGTGGGAGACGGAACTCCGCTCACTCCCAGGTGTCAATATACGCCGCAGCTACTTCCCATCCACAGTGAGGCCAGAGACATGCGAGATTGAGCTACACGTCTTCAGCGATGCCTCCGAAGTAGCCTACGGATCGGTTGCTTATTTGCGTGCCCAAGAGATGGGAGGAGAGATACACACTGCTTTCATACTGGCCCGCTCAAGGATAGCCCCACGTAAGCAACAATCTATCCCACGTCTAGAGCTCTGCGCAGCCCTCGCAGGAGCGCATCTAGCCACGTTAATCCAACGTGAACTCACCATTCCGGTGCATAGAACAATCTTGTGGTCAGATTCCACGACAGTACTCACATGGATTAAGTCTGATTCATGCAGATACAAAGTCTTCGTGGGAGTCAGAGTCACCGAGATTCAGGAACTAACAGAAGAAGCAAGCTGGAGATATGTGGATACCAAACACAACCCAGCTGACGTCATCACCCGGGGAATGTCCCTGGATGACCTAACCCGTCGCAACATCTACAGTGACGGACCAGCATTCCTCCAGCTCCCGGAAGGAGACTGGCCTACGCCCACCCCGAGGGAAGCAAGTAGCGAGGAGGCTGAGAACAAGAAGCCTATGTTCTGTGGACTGAGCACTGTCGCCTCCACAGACCCGAACATAGATGACTGCATTACCCTAGAGAGTGCGCAACAAAGGACATTCCTGCGGCACCACCCAGAGATTCAGTCCACCACTGACATGTCAGCAGCTGACTACGAAGAAGCAGAACTTCTTCTACTACAACGAGCCCAGAGAGACTCGTTCCCCGATGAGCTAGACTGTCTACAGGGAGGAAACCCCGTCCCATCAGACAGCAGACTGATTCACCTGGCACCAGAGAGTGACGCACATAATCTCATCAGAGTGGGTGGTCGCCTGCGGAGAGCCCCCGATCTACCAGATGACATTAAGCACCCGATCGTCTTGAACAGCCGACACAAGGTCACAGAGCTGATCATAAAGAAATACGACGAGGATGTGCACCACGCAGGAGCAGAGAGAGTCTTCGCGGAGATCAGACGTCGTTATTGGATATTACAAGGGAGAGAAGCAGTACGGCGCTTCCAGCGAACCTGTCTAGACTGCCGTAAGTGGCGCGCGCAGCCCAGCATACCACGGATGGCTGACCTACCCCCCTGTCGCCTCCGAATCGGCGACAAGCCATTCCACTCCACAGGCATGGACTGTTTTGGCCCGTTGTATATAAAGAGAGGAAGAGGCACCGAGAAGCGGTGGGGTATTGTATTCAAATGTATGACCACCAGAGCGATACATATCGAGCTCCTTCCGACCATGAGCACAGACTCATTCCTTATGGCCTTCCGGAGATTCATATCACGGAAAGGACAACCGTCTACATTGTTGTCTGATCACGGGACCAACTTCAAAGGCGGAGAAAGAGAGCTGAGAGAGAGCTTCCAAGCTATGGGCCCAGAACTTAAGACCCACCTCGCTCCAGCCCAGGTTGACTTCCAGTTTAATCCCCCGAACGCACCCCACTTCGGTGGAACCTGGGAACGAGAAGTACGTTCTATAAAGACAGCCCTGTATGCCGTACTCGGAGCCCAGACTGTGGCAGAGGAAGTCCTAATGACAGTCCTCACGGAGATCGAGGGAGTATTGAACTCAAAGCCCCTCGGTTACGTCTCCAGTGATGTAGCAGATGCCGACCCAGTCACCCCCAACACACTCCTAATGGGGCGGCTGGACCCTGCGCTACCCCAGACAATGTACAGGCCCGAAGAAGCGAACGGCCGAAGAATGTGGAGGTACAGCCAAGTACTAGCTGACAAGTTTTGGAGCAGCTTCCTACTTCACTACCTACCGTCTCTACAGACCCGCCAGAAGTGGGTAAAAGAGAGAGACAATTTGACAGAAGGAACAGTCGTCATGATAGTTGACCAGTCACTCCCCAGAGCTATGTGGCCGGCTGGCCGCGTAAGCAAAGTGATCACCGGTGCCGATGGCAAGGTCCGAGCAGCTGAAGTACTCGTCCAAGGGCGCACCTACACACGGCCCGTGGCGAGGCTCATAGAACTGCCCCGACTCCCAGATACTATCGATGATGACCATGACCCTATGACTTTGTGAGTTGACTGACCTTACAGCGGACCTTGAGTGGAAGACAGTGCGGTTAATCTGTCTCTGTTTAGCTAATTAGGTGGGACTAATTAGGGGGCGGCTGTTGTGAAGGATCAGATTAAACCGAATATGTATATTTATTTATATATATATATTTAATTGTATTTGTATATCGTTTGATATCCCCTGTATATTCCTTGTACAATATGCATTGAATATCCCCGTTTCTACTAAACAGCCCATAATAGTTTCATTCTACCATTGGACGAGAACCTGGCGCCAGGTTGCCATACCCCTAGGTTCAAGTTCAATCGTGCCGCCTAACATGTCGAGGCAACCCCCGGTTCCGCGCAGTAATATGCCGGGCGAAATACGTGTGGTACTATTTGTTCATAGCGCATATATATATGGCGCTCGTAAAGTAGAACTTTCTTTTAGTCCAGTTCTTTACCCTCCAACAGAGTGACAGACGCAAAAGCCTCCCCACGAAGCACGTGCGGTGTAGTAGGGCCTACTTGGCCCAGAATAGGCATTGAGATATCGTGTAGATTAATAGTTGAATGGTCATAGTTTGGCACCATACCGTCGAGTTGGACGTATTCTATTAAGCTAATAATAGTCTATTTATGTATGGTGCATCGTTCGGTTCGAGTCCTACAGTTATCAGTACCCCCATCGTTCCTGACGTTATCTGGACGCTTATCCAGGCTGGTCAGACCCCTAGTGGTGATTGCATCCGAGGAGCTCCGGGTCAAGAGCGACTGGACCTGTATATTGGATTACTCTACCCGACGACGGCGAGCCTTCCACGGCTCTTGGATTATGCTTTATGTGCTTTGATTATTCCATGGATAAAGGCCAACACTGTCGAGTGTTGGAATTACCCCCCGGAGAGGACTACAGGTGAGGCGGCGCTCTACACGTGAGGTCGCACCACGTCTCTCCGTTGTGGACCGGCAGATACCGTTCCACAGAGGGTCCAGCTGTATTCGTCTGCGGCCCGAGGTTCTGTGGGCACTGGGTCTAAGACTTTGGATTCTCCCAAGACACCGTCGGCCAGATGGGATACCGCCAGCGACTTCTCTAACCCCCCCCTCCTACTGTCTTACAACCAGCGGGACCCCCCCCCCCCTTAGTGTATCCAGCTATAATCATTTAAGTACTATCGCTATCGTTTCCTAAATATTCCAGGTTGTATACTTACTCCCTGCGCAACCAGAGATTGGACATTCAATGTTGATTTACCTACGAATACTCATTTGCCATAAAAGTGCATACTTAACATTTCAAATCATAAATGTAATTAAGTGAATGTTGTATACACCCTTTGCTGTATTAAATATTCGATTTGGTCCATTTGTGTTGGTTCGTTTCATCAGGTGGGAAAGTGTTCATCATACTTATATCTTGTACTGGGTGGCCAGAAGTTAAAGTACATGAGGTAGTGGTATTAAATATCATATCTAACAATACAGTCAGGGAATTGTACCCCTCAGCTACAATGTTCATTTTGGAAATCTTTTGTTCACCTAGTTCATTCTACTTCAATACCTCAGTCTGACAGAAGCTGTCACTTGGAGGGCCTTTTGTGTGTGTGTGTGTGTCAAGGGAGAGGGGGGGGGGGGGGGTGGGGTGACCACAATTACACCCAGTTAACTCTTAGAAACAGCTGGTTTGTGTAGACGCACACCTGACATGACTGTTATGGGAACGATCGCACGACCGTGTTCACATACCTCCTCACGGACCAGACCCCGAGTGTAGAAGGGGAGAGACGTCTTCAAAATTTAGGCAATAGAACACAAACACCAGCGCTAAAGAATATTAAAAACAAGCTACAGTAACATAGGAGGAAAAGGTTGTCCTTTTGAGACATGTAGTATGAAAACATGACTCATGTCGTTCTCTTCCATCAACACATTGTTTTTGCTTTTTCTTTCTACACTGTATGAAATGTTTGTGTTGCACAGGGGTGTTGCAACCTTTTTTCTTCTTCCCATTAGACAACTATTATTTACCTTGGAAAATTAATTGGTCTTTCAAGTTGGCAAGCTCCTGTCGTTTCCTCGTTCAAAAGAACAGGCCAGCATTATAGGAAATGCGCTCCCCAGAGTCAGACAAGAAGATCGATACCAATTTCCTCTTTGTGCGTTAGCTTAGCACAAATGAATGGAAGCGGACACGGATCAGCTAGCCAAGGTGTTGGCCAAAAACACCTTTCCCGGAGTTAAGCTAGGCTAGCTGATCCGTATCTGCTTCCATTCATTGTGCTAAGCTAACTTGCAGCCAGATACTGGACACACAGAGGTGAAATTGATATCTACCTTCTTGTCTGACTCTGAAGATGGTAAGCGCATTTCCCATAATGTCAGCGTGTTCTTTTAAAGGTGCACTATGTAGTCAGATAAGGGAATAACTCCTAAGCTATATTTTCATAACTGAATAAACAAACTGCCCTCAGAGGAAACCTGGATCGCTGGAACAGTTTGAAGCTAGAAAGCTTCCTGAAAAGGATCCGCAGTTTTGTTAATATATTCTAGGCTTATGTTTACAGTGCCTCAGAATAATTTCGTTTTCATTTATGATAAATAAACATAAGATAAAATCATTTAAAGTATTACAGTAAATGTCTTTTACAGGCTCTGCAAACAAATCACCCTCCAACAAAACTGCATAGTGCAGCTTTAAAGAGCAAAAACAAAACTTTACATAGCAAAAAGGGCTTTAAACCTTCACCGTGACTTACATGCGGAAGCTTGGGCCCACTTCTTCATATCAAAATAGTTACCATAATTTAGATATTGGGACCCCAAGGTTTAGGAGAGCCTGGTCCAACACATTAACAAACGATGCAAGACCATTTCAAGATTTCATTTTCCTTGAACAATAAGTGTTTTTGTTATTAAGACCCAAAGACTAAATACGATCACAAGTTGGTATTAGAACAAAAAGAAAAAAAAACAATAATAACCTTACAAAATATGTAATGATGAATCTTTCCTACTTCATCTTAAAAATATATTCATTGAAATACATAAATACATTATTCACACTTTCCATTTCAACGAGACACTTCGCCATGGTTTTTACTCACGGCAAGATTTTGATAAACACGTTCAAAACGAGGAGTTTCCTTTCAAAATGATATAGCGACCATTTGGAAAACCCGACACCTGCTCTTGCTAAAGGATTGCTGGCATTTCTGGAGAGTTACACTGGATACAGAGTATGGATTGATAAGCTATCTTGAGACATCTGCTTAAAAAAAGATAACATTATAAAGGATGTAATCATCTGCATTTTAAAAAGTAATTGTAAATCAGGTCAACCCCCGCCCCCTTAACCCTTTCACTACCACACTACAAAGGGTTAACACTTTCACTACCACACTACAGAAGATGAACCTTTCACTACCACACTAGATGGTTAACAGTCTGTAGTGTGGTAGTGAAAGGTTAACCTTCTGTAGTGTGGTAGTGAAAGTGTTAACCCTTTGTAGTGTGGTAGTGAAAGGGTTAACCTTCTGTAGTGTGGTAGTGAAAGTGTTCAACCCTTTGTAGCGTGGTAGTGAAAGGCTAGTGTGGTAGTGAAAACGTTAACCCTTTGTAGTGTGGTAGTGAAAGGGTAAATATAACATTTTGCACTAGAACCAGTTCAAATAGTCAATATAGTGTAGTACACCGATTTCATTCTTATTAGTTTACGCTTCCGAACAAGACGAACACCTTTCAAAATGAAGGAAACATCAATAGACTGTGAAGGAATGTCATCTACACATCTAACATAACGAGTTATTAAACAGTATTGTTCTCAAGCTGTGCCAAAAACCCTTCCAAGGGTAATCTAAGACAAAAGAAATGGCACAGGGACGGGACAGAAAGGCCTCACAGGAGGCAACGTGGCCCAAATGAACTCCAGCGTACATAATGCTGCTAATGGAATGTACAGAAAACTGATGTTTCTCTATATATCCGACAGCAGAGAGCAGCAGAGGACGTCTATCTCAGAGGTGGGTCTTTATCCCCTCATCTGAAAGAGGTGTGAAGACAAGACAGGTGAAAAAAAAAATAGCAAACAAGTACAGAGGAGGCCGAGAATGAGCACGTAGCGTCGTAGGAAATCCCCCAAACCCTTAACCACAACCGTGATTGAAAAAAAGACAAAAATGAAATCACACAAATTGAAAAGACACACCAGTTCAATCGCGAGATTCTCCTTTGTGCACTCAATCGGTGTGGATTGCAAAACGGAGAGACGGTTCGTCCCGATACGTGGACGGGGCAGGGGGCGAAGACACGAGAGGACGAGAAACGGTAAACACCGCGTACGGTCGCTTATAGCGTTACTTCCGCTTTTACAAAGTCGGAGACGCCGTGTGTCAGGAGGACAGGAGGAGAAGAGCGCTTAGCGGCTTCCCTCTGACCCTCCTCTATACCTCGCTGTAACAGCAGCAGGGAGAGACGCAGTGTATCTGTTGGGGGGAAATGAAAAAGAAACGTCCGTCTGATTTACTGTCCACGTTGCGGCCGGTTGATTGGTAGTTCTCCTCGTTCATCACCAGTAGCCCCGGTGGTTCCAATCCTCCACTGGCTCAACACCACATCATCACTTCCTCCTCCCATCACACTTCCTAATGAAACAACTTCCCACTCTCTCTCACTTCACTTATCCTGCAGGACGCCTCCCTGCTCAACGGGGCTGTTGCAATATCCTGCATAGGATGCAGCATCTGCAATTATGCACCCATCTCTCCCAAATTCCCCTCAAGGGGATTAATAAAGGAACACTTGACTCAACCTCATAGATAATTTTCTCCCTCCCTTCTACAACTTCACTTGCACACGACCCTCTTCACTGGCATGCTAGGCCACTTTGTACTTTCCAACCGCATTCTGAAACGCCGTCTAAAAGCTGTCGCGACGTGGCGGCAGAGTCCAAGACGACGGGAGATTCAGAGCAGCTCGGACTCAAATCCCAACGTCGACGATGACCGTTTCTGATTTGCTGGGGCTTACGTGGGACTGCAGAGACGGGGAGAGACTAACCAGTACACGAGCGCTTACGTAACGCCAGAGATAAAGACCTGGGGAGTGCGGTGAGGGAAGCGTGCCGAGGACAGAGGCCTCCTCGAGGCATGAGATGGAGAGTAGCAGTAGAGTCGAGTCACGTCCACACTGCGCTGCTCCCGTCTCTGCCGTCCGTCCACAAGGTTTTGCGCGGTGAATATGAGGCACAGGGGGGGGGGGGGGGATGAATGCACCGTCAGAGCCTGTCACACAACATCCAGGCTGCCGTGAATTATTTTCTTTTTGTTGTTGTCGGTGAACACATTAAAAATACATTTGTTTTGGCAAAATATGAGACTCAGTTATGCATGGAGTTTAACATGACCGTGTTCAAATATATTTCTGAAGCTCACTTTCTTGACATGAAGACGAGCGCTTATGCAAAAATGGCAAAGTTACTGTAGCTTCACAGGTGATCCTCCTTTTAAAAAGGTCCACTTAGAAAGAGACACCAGAGAGACATTGTTTGACATGATTACACCGTTACTTGATACCATACAGAGTCTTTTGCTTGAGTCACACAAGAATACACTTTCCTTGCTGGTCTGTAGGACATCAATGACCCCTGAAGAGATTTGGCGCCCCCTTTTGTTTAGATTTACAACTGGAACATAAGCCAGTTTACTGAGGTCTTTGCTGTGGGTCTCGTCTACTCCTCTATGCTTAGAGCCGGGCCTCTGGTGGGCCTATCGGAAGCCTCAGACTTGAATCAGGAAGTCCAGTTTGAGGGAGGCGGGGATGTGCAGGGTCTCCAGGCTGAGGGCGGAGGGGGTATAGGGGAACAGAACGGGGAAGGTGTGCTTGGTGTCCACCAGCAGCTGGGGAGGGTCCTTCCTCTCCTTTAGATGACTCTGGACAAGGAAAAGAGACAGAAAATTATGATTGGAAAAAAAAAAAAAAAACATACATGCTTTAAAAATAACTAGATCAAGCCACCATTTCATTGTAGGGCCTACCCTATTAGTCAACTATTAGCTGGGTTTTTTATATTATAATTCATTAAATTATTTAGATTTCATAAGCATATATTGGGCATCACACAAATATTCACAAATATGTTTTCTTGTTCAATAGAAGAAAAAAATAAGATTACGTTAAATTTGCAGAAGGACCATAATGTGGGAAAAACAACTTCACAGATTTGTTGATTAAATGGGAACACCACCCAAATTAAGAATGGCAATATGTTATTTCCATGGCCTAGGAAAGTTCAATCAATATTTGTGAACATGAATTCTGAAATTGGGCGTAGTTCCCCTTTAACTCTTTGAGCGCCACAAGCTTTCCCCATCTGCACTGGCTAGCGCCAGCTTTTCTTGACCATTTTCACGATATTTCACGATCTTTGCAGAGCTATTATATATTCTATATTATAGCTATGGAGAGAATCATATGGCTCATTTGACAGACACTATTTCTAGTCCAAAATGTAAAAAAGAGTTTGTTTCTACACACTGTAGTTTGTAGTTTATTACACGCTAAACATCGCCCATTTCCAAAATAATCCAGTGTTTTTCCATAGATCGCGAGATAAGACACACACGATAAGCCCAAATCGTTCTGGTTGATCCCCTGAAACCCCAAATACTCCCAAATCAAAGGTATATAGTGATTTTGTGAAGGCACATATGTACATGGTAGTAGTCTTACCCCGAAAATGTGATCGTTAGAAAAAGCTTGGTTTAGGTCCGGTAAAATAAGACACTGTGAATAAGACACTTACCTTAGACAGAAGGTACTCCAAAAAGAATAATTCCAATGATCCCATCGGCGATCGCGATTACTCGTTTATATGAAATGACTTGTGTTTCTGGGAAACTATAGGTTTTGAGGCGAGCAGATCTCCTAGCGATTGCTCTGCAAGAGCTCCTCCCCCTCAGAGCGAGTCTTGACAGAAAGGGATCAGTAGAGACAATGTCTGAACTGGACTATCAAGAGTTCAAAAGGTAGGCGATACTGCCACCTGGTGAGATTCGATCGGCATTGCAATTCCAATGTAGGCAAATGAGCCAGGGACACCTAGAGTGATCCGGCTGACCGTTTAGAACGGGGATCAAAGGAAAAAGATCAAAGGATCTAAGGTTCTTGGCGCTCAAGCATTGACGGTGAAACACGAGATATTACGTGTTTGGCCATCAAAGAGTTAAATGGACTATTCAATTAGTGGACAGAATCCTATGACTGTATACCTAGTGGAGCTTCCTCAGTGGAGGACAGCCCTAGTTCACCCGGTTTACCTGAATGTTTCGTATGAAGGACACAGTGACCCTTTCCTCAAACTCGTTGAGTGGCGTGTAGAGGTTGAGAATCTTCACAATCTGTAACCAGAGAAGAGTGGTTAGTGAGAGCTGACTTCTGCTTATAACTGCTTATACTTGAATGATGAGTTTTGTGTGTGTGAGTGAGAGAGAGTGAGTGAGCGAAAGAGAGTGAATGTGAGAGAGAGAGAGCATGTGCGTGTGTGGTGTCTGTGTGTGTGAGGGTGAGTGCGTGAGTGAGTGAGTGAGTGAGTGAGTGAGTGAGTGAGTGAGTGAGTGAGTGAGAGAGAGAGAGAGAGAGAGAGAGAGAGAGAAAGTGAGTGTGTGGTGTCTGTGTGTGGTGTGTGTGTCTGTCTGTGTGTGTATGGTGTCTGTGTGTGTGTGCGGTGTAGTGTGTGTGAGTGCGAGTGTGTGTGGTGGTATGGTGTGTGTCTGTATGTGACTGTGTGTGTCTGTATGTCTGTGTGTGATTGTGTGTGTGTCTGTGTGAGTGTGTGTGTGGTGTAGGGGTGGGAATCACCAGTTTCATCACGATACGATACGATATTGATTCTTTGGACAACGATACGATATTTTCCGATATCACAAAGTCTGCCACGATACGATACGATTCGATTCAGGTGCCTGCGATCGATATGAGACGATATTATATGCCCATTTAACACAATCAGTAACATTTAAATCAACAACAAAAAAAGGCAATGGAAATATCATTTGACATTTTTATTTTTTATCTCTTCCAGACATTTAAATGAAAAACAATCTATTGTTTTTAATACAAATAGACCTCCTGTTCACTGTTTTTGGTTCGTTTTTCTTTTTTTTCCTCGATATTAATATATCCTATTCCTATTCACTGTCACAGCGCTGTATTTTGGCTGGAAAAGGCATATTGGGAGTCAGAAGGTGCAGTACCGGCAAGATCCTGTTAGTGGGGCTATCTTGAGAATGCAGTAACCCCCCCTCCTTCCCAGTCCCTAGTGGACCTCTGCTGTTCTCTTAGTTAGCTTATGCTAACGCAACGTTAATTTCGGTATTTAACGCGACATGGGCATAAAGGAATGGCGAGGATGGAAAGCAGGTTAGATGCATTTGACCCCTTGTGGGGAAAAAACAACAGGCACTTATTTCGGGTCTCAAAATAGGCGGACTCTGAAGCAATGCTGTCTAACGTCTACACACGCTGAGCTGCACTGAGCTAATGTTGTTGTTGCGGCCCGGCGGATATGCTCAACAGAGGATTTTCAAAATAAGAGTATCGCAATATGAATAGATCTTTTTACGTTGCATCGATCCTATTTGATAATTGATAATAGATCGATATATCGTTCTGGATCGATGTATCGTCCCACCCCTAGTGTGGTGTGTGTGTCTGTATCTGTCTGTGCGTGTGTGTGGTGTAGTGTGTGAGTGTCTGTGTCTGTATGGTGTGTGTCTGTGTGTGTGTGGTGTGTGGTGTGTGTGTGAGTACCTGTTGCGATGAGAGGGCGATGCACAGGGAGCTGATGGCCTCAGCGTCCTGAGACGTCTTCTTCTTGACCTGCAGCAGCTGCGCGGCCTGGATGACCGGCTCCATGGTGAGCGCTGCTCCGCTCTGCTGCAGGTTCTTCCCCCGCAGCCACTCCTCCATCTGGCTGACGTTAAACCTGAACGGGCAACAGTCAAACCACTCGCATAAATAAAGGTGAACTCAATTAACCCGCGTTATACCATCAAACCCCTAACCGTGGCAGAGTCGGGTGCAGAGGCTCAGAGCGCCAAGCCAAGATCTACACAGAACTACTACTAAACATCCGTCAGGATTCCCACAGACATTGCAAAATTAAATTCAAGGACTTTCAAGTACCTTTCCAATCACTATTTTTCATTTAACACTTTGGTTGCCAACAACGAGATTTCTCGTCCTAACTCGCCATGCGTTGTGTGCCAATCGTTTTTTCTTTTATTAGCGATATCCATTCATTTTTCATCCATCCAGCCTGACGTTATCATTGGGAATAGCTCTGAGCTCGAAAAGGGCAAATACCGCCCCCTATCGTCTCCCGGATGGTAATGCACATAATTGGATTGGAGTCGATGGGACTTGCATCAGAAAAAATAACTCCGGTCCACATTTGACTTCTGGGGCATGCAACCTGATACTATTGCATTCATTGAGGGGACTGGAAGCAGTGTGGATTATGTGTTTCGGAGTATAACGTTGGATCAATAAACGTGATCGATATTTGGAATGGCGATCAAGAATTGGATTCATCTTTTTGCAGAACATCTGATCTGAGGTAAGGACTGTATGTTACCAGTTTTGGGTTAATCAGTTTTTTTTCACAGCGTTCACAACGCGTGTGTGTGTGGCGTTAGGCGCTGAGCATGAATAAATGATTTTTCAGCCCACTTTTGTATCGTGCATAAGAACACAAATACTCTCGATAATCTAGCGTTTATTTGAAAACGATTCATAAATCAGCCGGAAAATGACAACGTGTTTTGTGTATTCCAGTAAATGGCTATTACTGCGGAATCTTTTTTTCTTTCTAGAAATCTCCAAAACTATACTCGTATTCAAAAGGGTATAAAACGGAAATGTACTTATGAAAAAACAATCCGTTTCGTACATGTTGACTGCAAGCAAGTCATTGATAAGCGACGGGTGTATTAAACCCATAGCCATAATTTAAGATATTGTTTAATCGCTCGCAAATGTGCTCGTCCTCCCATTGATTAAAGTGCCGGCATACAAGCGATAATTCGTCATATCCGACCGGCACACAATGTGTTAAAAGGGCATTTAAAAGGATACAATTCACTTTTAAATGCTGTTTTTTTTATAGAAAGAAATATCTGATCCAATATTTATGGCTTAAAACCAATTTCACACAATTAGTTAATTTAAATAAAAAAAATTCTATTTCTTGATTCAGAACAATTATATCATGGATGAACTAAACATTCAATGCGAATGGGTGATTTGAATTTCAATGACTTTTTAAGCACTTTGTTAATTTTTTTTGCTGTTTTCAAGGAATTCCAGGCCTTGGCTTTTTTTTTTAAAGAAATCAAGCACTTTAAGCACTTCAAGGACCTTGTGCGAACCCTGGTCTGTGCCCGTGTACCTGAGCTGCATGCCGGTGCTCCAGGAGCAGACGTCTTTGCGCAGCAGCAGGTTGTTGAGGGTGTGGGCGTTGATGCAGTAGAACAGCTGCCGGAGCACCTGGCCGGCGATCTCCGGGTCGAGGCCGTGCTCCGCCATCACGCCGTGGAACTGGCCCAGCTGCCGGATCAGGGCGTCCAGGGTGTAGCTGCACGGGCCGTCCCCGTCGTTGTCCATGCTGGAAGAGCGGTTCCTGTAGCCCATGGGCTTGACCCCCGCCAGGCTAGGGATGCTTTCACTCTCCAACATGGCCGACACTGAACCAGGGGAGATGGAGGGTTAATTTGTTTTATTGCCTATATACTTATGTCTTTCTACAATTACCCTGCCTATATACCTGTACCTCCCCTCCCCCATGCTGCCTGCAATTCCCCAAGGGGATCAATAAAGGATTATCTTATTAGATTTATCTATACTTATTGTTACTACTGTACTTTCATGATACACAAAACTATCAAATCCAACTCTACCAAAACCATTACAATACTGTGTTATGAAACCTACATGACAACCATGACAGACTTACAGTCTTACAATACTTAAAACTACCATGAACCTATGATTGATGCACAGTAGTCGTGTGCTGGTCTCCTGGCTCACGTCTCTCGTCGTCTCTTTATCGGAGCAGAAACGTACCGATCATGGGCTGCATGGTGTTCTCAGCCACCTTGATGAGCTGCTGGTAGATCTGGATGGAGAGGTCACTCAGCACCTGTCTGTATTCCGTCAGATCAAAGTTCTTCAGGCAGTGGTCGTTCTGTTTGCCCGAGTTCTGAGTCATGAATACCTGTGGGGGTAGGAGGGACATGTTAGTCAACTAAAATAAGAGAGAAGCTTTGAGAACACATGGATTCCTCCAGGGAACTTGTTTACCTTAAACACTTAACAACTCTATTATTAAAATGATCTCCAATCCCACACTGTTCTCCCTCAAACAGCCCTTACTGTGAATAAAGTCTTAATGGTCCTTTTTTATGGAAGACTGTAGTGTAGTCTTTATACAGTAGCTCATTTTATCCATATCTTACGAAATCTCCCCAAAATGTCCATTCCTGTTTACCAGTAATATTGTGTTTAAACTGCATGTGGGGCGAGAGGTCGTTTTACAGGAGGATTACACTTAGATGTTTTACTAACTGGCCTAGTTTTAAGAGCTACATTGACTGGATGTTTTCATGGTGACATCGGGTGACCTGATCTGCAATGCTATGCTAGTTTTGGCTAGCATTTTTTCCTATTTTTTGTTTTTACTGCCACTTCAGAATTCAAAATCCCCCGCTTTAGCAGAGAGAGAAATCAATATCACAACGGCGACACAGAGGAACAGAGCTGCACGTACCACAGACAAAGCTAGGAGCGACGTTCTCACAGTCCATTAATTCTCTTTACCTATAGCTACAGGGGTTTCCGGAGAGACATGAGCAGCCAGAATATGACACACGTGAGAGGTCTATTGTAGCTGCAACAGCATCCCTGCTTGCTGGCGCATATCTGGGCCACAGAAAGTGTCATACAATTTCCCTAGGTACTTACGAGTTTGCTCTATTGCTCAAACTCGCAACATGCAAGTCCTTTGTGCCAGTAGCCATCTGACTATCTGGCTCTTAATAATAAACACTGTTAGGACTATCTGACTCTTAATAATAAACACTGCACGGACACTGGTGCAGTGCGTTACTGCGGTTTGGACCATGTATACCATCATCACTATTACTATCTGATTGAATCCTGCCACCCACTACTGTTCACTACTATTATCACCATTATCATTACTATTTGCACTTTGTTCTATGTTCTATTACCTATGTATCTATCCTTAAGTATACATGTATAGTTTCTGTGGCACAAATATGTGCAGCTAGGACCATTGATGTTTTGTGGAAAGGAAGTCATAAATCCTCCATGCAAATATTAGCTGAAGAGATTATGTATTTAAATCCTCCTTTAACACAATGGCGCCCAAGGACGTATATCTCTGTGTTTCGATTCCACCCGTTGTGGACAGAAGCACGGATAAATCCGTGGCAAGTTGTTATTGCTTTTATTCCATTTTAATAACCTATTCAAGGTCGCCGAGCGGCACTGCAGATTTACCCTACTCTATGAATTCGAGAAGGTGCAATACCGGCCAGATCCTCTTAGGGGCGCTATCGCGATAATGCGTGGCTGAACGGATCAGTATTTTTTTTTTTACTTTCAATGGAGATTTCAGTTAGGATTCTAGATGTGTAGCCTGTACCTTGGAATACGTTTTGCATCGCAGATTTCACCATGCAATAAGGGGATTTATCATCAGCCAATGGACATATCGATCTACCAGATGGCGATCGATAACGGGGAAATGCTCGGGGGGATCCCACCGGAACATGGTAAGATCTTTTTCACGCAAAGTACATCCCGATCGGGCCTTGTTTTGATAGCCATCCAGGCGTTCGGCCTATGAGGCTAATGAGGCTAACGCGGTTATTGGTGATCAATAATCAGAAACGACGTCTCCCCCCCCCCCCCCCCCCCCCTTTCATGCATACATGCGTGAGGATCCTACCGAAATTGATCTATAACCGAAATGCCATTGGATTTAACGTTATTAGCTATTAGCCCTGTATTTCGGCTTCCAGGAAATATACTAGACCAAATCCGGTATAATGCTTATATTCACTGCGCTATAAAATGAGAACGTATTGATGAATTTCTTTTTTCTTTAAAGTGCAACCTCCACGTTGTATTTTTGTTCAATAAACAATGTGGACTAGGCCAACAGTGACTTTCATGAAGAATTGTAAAAAAAAGTATTGAAATTGACCCAGTTTTAGCGTTTTTATCAAAACATTTTGTCTGCCCAACACAATCAACATGCACTTGCATATTTTAATCAATGGTTTATAACGTGCACGTGTAATGTCGTCACAACAGGTATTGGTCACCAGGGGTATCACCAGGGGGCGCTGAGAGTCACACAGCTAGTGGCAGGCAGAGAGCCTTGCTACCATAGATATATGCTTGCTACTACTAGCCGAATGGAAATGTATCTGTTTCACCTCACTATTGCTCCGTGATTATAGCCATCCATCCATCTCTAAAGCTAACCACGTTACCATATTTGTAATAATGTAAATCATTGTGTCGTTGTACACATTGTGTTTATAACGTTAGTAGATAACATAGCTTAGCTTGGTAGCTATTGTGCTAACAACATATCCCGACATCCGGCTCGCTGGCCGGCATGAACGGCCGACCCAAAATGGTTCTCTCCTCTCTGTACACCCCGACCCGACGGGTGCCCTGCCGGGGGGCCCATGGACGCGACGGCGGCGGCAGCCGCAGGGCGCCCGAGCCCGCAAAGGCTAGTGTTACACGATAGCTATGAGCTAACTAGCGCTGCGGGCTCCGGCGCCCTGCGGCCGCCGCTGTTGTCGAGTCCACAAGCTTCACTCGGTGCATCAGTCACGAAAGGGGCTATGATGAGCTTGGCAAGCCAGAGTAAAACACAGTTTTCAATCAATCAATAACAACATTAACCAGACTCTCGTTGTGTCTATTATGCTAACGCTAACGTTACCTCATTGTGTCTATTCTACACAGATAGCCTCTCGTGTCTATCTGCTAACGTTAGCATTAGGCTAACTAACGTTACGTCCCTAACCCCCAACAACAAGCGTAACTAATCAGCGATCTTTTTGTCAGACTAAACTCTCCGCTCGGTGGCAAATTGTGTTGATGTCGGTTTTGTTTCATCAATAAATGAGGCAGAATACACAGTGACTGTATCCTTTTTTATTGCACTCGTTTCTTGCTGCAAACACACAAAAGATATCCTACGCGATAGTGATGGGTCGGTCATGAGCGACTCGTTCATAAGAGCCGAGTCATTGCCGTGAGCGTGAGTCGAATCGCTCACGTCTGGCAATGAGTCGGTTCACGCCCCCCCCCCCCCCCCCCGGCATGCACAACAGACACACACAATGAACTCAACGGATATCGTCGATCGGGGGCTCAACTAGAGTCTGACACGTTTCTATGATAAACTGAATGAATAGACAGACATTGACACAGACAACTGAATGAATAGCATACTACTTATTTGGTTGTATAGGAGTCGAGTGGCGCTAATGAGTGTCTTTTGTCAAACAACAGTAGTCTATGAATAGGCTATGCTAACGTAACGTGATGCAAATATGCAATTGATCACTTGGCATGCTAACTGGGAGCATCACCTTGATACAAGCATTCCACCTTGCTTCTCCATCAAATGGCTTAATGAAGTCCTGAACTCAACGGATATTGTCGATCGGGGGCTCAAAGTCTGACACGTTTCTATGAGAAACTGAATGAATAGTAGTACTATACCTATTGACAGACATTGACACAGACAACTGAATGAATAGCATACTTATTTGGCTGTATAGGAGTCGAGTGGCGCTAATTAGTGTATTTTGTTAAACAACAGTAGCCTATGAATAGGCTATGCTAACGTAACATGATGCAAATATGCAATTGATCACCCTCGTCCTAGAACTCCTTTTTCTTCCCTAATGTCCATAGGTAGTGTGTTCCATAACTTTGGTGCATAGTTAGCAAAGGCTGCATCCCTGATTTTCATCTAACATTGTAGATGATCGCAATGTTTATCCTTTGTATATAAGGAGGAGGACCTTGAAATCAATTCTAAATGTTACTGATGATTACTGATGTAAACAGGGGGATCCTGATGTAAACAAGACGAAAGTCTTTCTCTGGTCTGCATCCCCTTAACAATTGTATGTATAATTGTATGTAATTGTATAACATCGGCCAAATTTTTTTCGCGCTCGGGCTGCGCGCTCACGCTTCATATTTTGGCTTACGGAACTTCCTCCGGAAGTGTCAATGATCCGTGAGCCGTGAGTCGCTTACGTGAATCGGTTCATTGCGGTGAGCGTGTATCGAATCGCTCACTCACTGAAATGATCCGTTTGGCACATCACTACTACGCGAGACATTAAAGATGGCGGCGCGGACATTCTGTGTTTTCGTTCAGACTCCCCAAACAGTGACGTCACGCGTCTCTCTTCTGACCAATCAGTGGTCTGCAGTTTTTCACGTGTCATTTCTGGAGCTCTCATGCTGATCACCAGCAGCCCCGCCTCCCCACACGGAGACAAACTGAGTACTTTATTTTAGTGGAAAAGCAACATTAGATTCGGCTCATTAATATGCAAGCCACACCTGTTGTGACGTCGGCGTTTTGATAAGCTTTTTTGATTCGCGCGTGCATGTTATTCGTGCGTGGACCTTTTTAACTCTTTCAGAGTGGCATTTCCGGTGTCAAATGGAAATAAATAAATAATGAAATTATATACCAATGATGTAAACTACCCATAATTGATCAGTAGGGTTTAACCTAGAGGTTGGCCTTTAAGCCATTTTGAAGGGACGGTTTATGGTCTCAATTCACAATGAGAATGGACAGATAGCAATACTATAAAGTATAGATTTAGCAATACTATAAAGTATAGATTTAGCTCTACAAACAGCCCCACGTCTGTTTACATTCCCCGGTCCTCTTGACATTAATTAGACTCATCCCAGTGGCCGCGAAAGTGTTAAAAAAAGGTGCGTTGACTAAGATTTAGATAATTGCAGTGAGATTGAGCTTGTCATTTAGTGGCTGAATCACATGGTTCTCATCCGGCACAGTCCTGCAACGAGGACCATTTAGACTCAACCTATACATTTCAGGGCTTATTCCACGGAACCGTGAGTTTTGGTTGAGTCCACGTGGTCCTCGTTCAAATCTCAGTTAGCGCATTACGTTGAATATCTCACCTCATCTCCGCTGTACTGCTTCAGACAGTGCAGGAGACGGCTGGTGTTGGCCAGCCAGAAGGAGGTCATCTCGAAGTCTTCATTGTTTTTCTGCAGAAGAAGAATTTAAGTGTATGAAAAACAGACTGCAAAGTACAACCTCCTGAGGAATATACAATAAGAATAATATATATAGTATACTCTACACACAGTACCTTCAGGACCTTCTTGATGGCATTAATGGTGGATGTGAGCAGAGCGTGAACCTTCTGGTCGTCATTGATGTAGTCCGCATGACGGATGCACATGAAGAGGATGTAGGCCGGCAGGCAGGGGACTGTGGCTGACACGGCGCTGGGCCTCATGTCTGGAAACAAAACCCCGCGAATTAAGCTCAAAACATTCCAACCAAAGACACGAACGTTGTGCTGTGAAAAGCACAATCCATAAAGTTCTTGAGATTCCAGGACTAACTGTTGAGAAATTGACCCGGCGTCAGTGTCGACGGGTGGCTTCTCCATGTCTTACCGGTGATGAGGCTCTTGACCAGCAGGGCCTCGTCCTCCTTGTAGTACTCCAGCATGCCCTCGAAGTCCTTCTCCTTACGCTGGACCACCGTCACCTGCCGATTACTCACCTCCGGCCTGGCCTTGCTGAGCTGGACCGCAGCAGCCTGAGACACTGCGCAGAGAATGGAGACATGACGGTCATCATGTAAAATAAAACACGTGGTTTTAAATTAAGATGAATATTGTGCCCAGTGATGCGTTGCTCTTGGGACGAGGTTGCACTCCGTGCAACAAAAGTTTTGTGAGCAGACGCGCATCAGTCGTGTGCAGCGCATTCCTGTGTGCACGCGCTTCTGCTTTTGTTGCACGGAGTAATGCGCTGTACTCGACTGATGCGCCAACCAGTAGCCACCTGGCTACTTTGCATATCAATAGCGCCGGTCGTCAGGTGTTACATTCCATTCGTAGAGGCAATTAGGCACGTCTGTCCTTATGCGAGGGAACATTTATGCGCATGCATGCGCCTGGGAGGGCGCGTGCACGTGGCGTCATTAGCGTGCGTGCAACCAGTGTTGATATGAGCATCGCAACACTGATTGTGCCCACATGGTGTAGTGGTTAAGACCGGCGCCTCTGGAACTACCGGTCTAGGATCGAATCCTGCCGCAACCTTCTCTCCCGTGTCATCTAGTTCCGACCTGCACCTTCTTCATATAGAACACAGGAGGTTTTCTGTCTCTTACCTTCTAGCTCCTGAACCTTCTTCATATAGAACACATGAGGTCTTCTGTCTCTTACCTCTTCATATAGAACACATGAGGTCTTCTGTCTCTTACCTCTTCATATAGAACACATGAGGTCTTCCATCTCTTACCTTCTAGCTCCTGGACCTTCTTCATATATATCTTCAGTTGCTTCTTTAACTTCCTCTCGTTCTTCTCCTGTTTCTCCACTAGCTCTTTCAGGTCCTAGGAGGAGCCAGAAATAAAAGGGTGTCATTCCTTTCATTCCTTCCCACGCCGGGTTAACTCTTACAAGGCCAGTGTTTCCCACGCTGCGGTTAACAGCGGTCTCACCAGGTTGTCGTTGGTGAGGCGAGTGAGCTCCTGCTGAACGCTGAACTCCACCTGTGCCTCGGGCGACAGAGACATGGTGTAGTTCAGCAGCTCTTGTTTCTTCTCAATGTCGTCCCTCAGCAGCTCGATCTGAGTGTGCAGCGCCTCCAGCTCGTCCTTGTGCTGCCTGCACTGAGACTGGAGCTGGGCCTCCAGCAGCCTAGCGGTGAGAGGGAGGGGAGATAAGATAATTGCAATTAGAGGCTTAGAAAGGCAAAGCAAAACGATCTGTTGACCTTAGAATGTCTACGTTTAGGAGAAAGAGAGAAGATCCTGCATGCTGGCTTAAAGGGGAACACCACTCAAATAATAAAAAAAATAAAACATTAAAATATGTTATTTCCCTGGCCTAAGACAGTTCAATCGATATTTGTGAACATGAGCTACTCTCTCTCCCAAAGCCAGAAACCAGAGAAGTAAGAATCAAACTTTTGTCGTCAAGTGTAAAATCTGTTTTTATTTTGATATCCAAATGAGCTTTATTCTCAGTTCTGAAACAGAAAATTTAACTCAGAACATTGTCCTGGATGCTCTCAGCATCATCTATAAAATCTTTACCATTTCATCGTCAGCAGCCTCACACTTTAATTTGAGTTTTAGCACTCTAGTTTATGGATTTGGAGAGTCGCTCATTTTCACTAATATGTTTGTACCGTCTTAGACCAGAGGGTTAAGAGACCAGAGGCATAACATGTATGAATTCTTGGAAATTGTGTGTAGTTCCCCTTTAAGTTTGCAACTACAACTTGTTTATGGAAATACAACGTTTAGATCCCAAAAGGGTCTCCTTCAGATCATTCCTATAGAATGGATCTGCTAAAGATGCATGGGCTCCATGCATGGCTCACTGATTAAAATGCTTAAAAAAAACAAAAAAGTACTTTTCTCATCATACTCTGGTAGAATAAAGAAGAAAGGAGGAGAAAGAATGGATGAAAGGAGGAGGAAGAAGGGATGAAAGGAAGAGGTAAGCAAGGTAGAGAAAAGAGAGAAAAGCAAGTACAGTACAGGCAGAAATAAAAGTAAGCAGAGAGAGAGAGAGAGAGAGACCTGGCCACTTGTTTTAGACCCTGGTAGGCCAAGCCCAGCTCTCCGTCTTCATTCAAATAACCCCAGTCTTGAGCTTTGCTGCTGTCCACGAGGCAAGAGAGCAGCGAGGCACAGAGGAGGTCAGCAAGACAAAGAAATGAAAACAGGAGAAAAGAAAAAGAACAAGGAAGGATGTGAGGAACTTTGTAGAGGAAAGAAGCGTTAGTAGTATAGTATTGGTAGTTAGTAGTATAATAAAGTATAAAAGATAGCAGCGCAGAAAACACCACGCAAACCCACAGATTTCTGCTGTCGAAGACTCAGATTTCTGGAGCACTTAAGGCTCACTGACTTTATACCGTTACCTCAAAGGAAAAGTATAAACATGCACACACACTAAAGACCATTCTCCACTCCACAGGGGGGCATTTAACATATTATCCACAGATCCTTCTGTAGGGTGAAAGTGTCAGTATGAGCATCTGCCTCTAATTACTTGGGTTTCAATTGGGTCATTAAGCTATAATTAAGATATTGCATGATATTTCCCTGCAGGTTAAACTGTTTGTGCCACAGATGCAGCAGCGATGAGAGTTACACTGGCATCCTACATGCATCTTCCACCTCTGTGGGCCAACCGGTCCAAACAGCATGAAATATACAGTGTGGGAAGGGTAGGGTGGGAGATGTTTGTCAGTCTCAAAGTGCTTCAGCTGGCTCATAAAGAAAATGCTAATGTGTAACTCCCATCATCCACCCACCGTGTGCGAGAGCTCTGATAACAAGGTCACCACCAGGCCATGAATTTAGATGACTTTAGATGGATTCCGATCCAGTCGGCAACCATTGAATGGAATCAGAATATAACCACTTGCGATATATTTGGCCACATCCGATTGGCGGTTTCACTGTAAATAGATGTAAATACCGTCATGTGACCTCTGAAGGAAGCATCAAATCACATCTACAATAGGGACGGTCACCTTCCACAGCCTTGCCCTGTAGGTTGCAGCAACAGTCAGGGACTGATATTGGCAATTGAACAGAGAGCTTAAAGGAACAGGCCAACATTATGGGGAACTTCTCCAGAGTCAGACAACAAGAAGATGGATATATCAGTTTCCTCTCTGGGCATTCAGTAGAAAGCGAACCGGCTGCACACTAGCTTAGCTTAGCACAATGAATAGAAGAGGATGGGTAGCGGCTAGCTTAGCTTACAACTCCAGGAGAGGTGTTATTTGGCCACCGTCTAGGCTAGCCGCGCCCATTCAGCTAGGCTAGCGTACAGCCGGATAGCTTTCTACTAAACGCACAGAGAGGAAACTGGTATCCATCTTCTTGTCTCACTGGGGAGAAGACGACAGGTGATGTTGGCGTGTTCCTTTACCCTCACTCCAACAACTGCCTCTGGGGCAGCATGTCCTGTTGGGAGGAAACTAAAGCCTCGTCTCCAATAGCCAGGGTTTAGTCGTGCTGTGGCCCGTCTGACACACAGGGAGCGTGCGTCTCCATTGTCTTTAGAACCTGGCCAAACCCGACTGGACCCCGGCTGAGACGGACACCTGTTTAATCCCAACCTGGCCAGACCGGACCAAACCCCGCTGGACCCGTTCATCATGGTTTAGCTTGTGTACCACAGTCGGTGGTGTGAAATTTGAAAGCAACCGGAGAGTTTACACGAAACACAATGAAGACACAACCCCAACCATACCACACACCATGGCTAGCCCCAGCCACGAGCTATTATATGAGGCCCCAGCCAGGCTGAACATAGCTAATGGAGACAAGTGAATGTCTGAGTTGCATCACAGTATTGGAGGAATGTACATATTTTGTGACACCAACTTACTTTTTAGACTCACAGAGTCCATGGTACGCCTTGAGAGCTTCTTCCTTGTCAATGGGCTTTTTGCTGTTGTTCAATTCAGGCACATTATTGCTTTCCTGTTGAGAGAAATTACAGTGAGTTTACATGTGGGTCCTATGTTGCCTTGATAGGATTTAATAGCCAATACTAGTTACTTTAAAACTAGTGTTTTAAAATACATTTTCAGGTTCACTCAAAACTTCTGCCAATGATAGAAAGCATCACAGAATTGTTCCCAAATATCTCAACAATGGAAAAACATGCTGCAAAGCCTTTTCAGGCATCAGCTCTTATCAGGGCGAGACTGACATAAGACCAACAAGCTAGAAAATGCTGGTATTGTGTCCTTTTAAATCACTATTCTACAACAAACTCACAACACTGACTTGCACAGTACATGAGCCATCAACAGAGTGGACGACCTTCCTAATCTCTGCATCTCTGAACGATGAGCCTCAACTCCAAGAAATGAATCACCAACGAGACGGAGAGACGGCCATTTCTTCCCTCAAGGTTCAACTATTATCTCTCAGGGAAAATAACGTGTCAGTCAGAAGGTCCCTGGGAGGCAGATGATACATCAAGCACGTCTCGGATCTGACTGAGCCAGCGGAAGCAGAGCTGAAACGTTTAGCTGTTTGGTAAAACAGAGTCATGATTAGAGACGAGGATTCCCGTTCTCCACATGCTACTCTGGACCATCACTGCATTACACTACGGAACAAAACTAACTTTTCAAACAATTTTCCTTACACTTCAAACCCCCAGAGTTCACACTGCACTTGGGAAATCTGCCCGACACGTGGAACGTCTTACCATAAAACTCAATACTTCAGTATCCGTTTGGACAGTTTAAATACTTAATGACAAACCCTGTCACCCCAGTCTGCAGTTGTTTAATTACTTTATTGATCGTTTCAATAAAGCAATTTCTTGAAATTGCCTCCTGCCGTCTTGTCCTCAAGGTTGATACAATATGAAATACCCGTCTGTCTCCAATACTGAACACTAGAGAATATCACATTAAGCTACTGCGAGGACAAATTTATCACCGTCTCCCTGTCCTCCACAATATCACTCCTGTGACACTGCAAGTATGTCTTTGGGTAAAGAGTCAACACCCAAGGCTGCCAACATCCTAGCACAGTCGTGTGCCTTATAATGAGATTTTCCTGTTACAATGATGAATTGATAGCAAGTTCCAGATTTTTTTGTGTGTGTAACGTATAAAAGGTTTAAAGGAACACGCCCAATTTATGGGTAATGCACTGGGAAAGCTATCCGGCTGCAAGCTAGTCTAATTTAGAACAAATTAATTGAAGCCGATACGGATCAGCTAGCCTGGCTGTTGGTCAAAAACACCTCTTGCAGCGTTTTAAGCTAGGCTAGCTGATCCATATCCACTTCCATTAATTTGTGCTAAGCTAGGCTAGCATGCAACCGGATAGCTTGCAACTGAATGCACAGAGAGGAAATTGGTACCCTAGCTTCACAGACAGAGGTAAAATAAAATAAAAATAAATAAGTCGTTATTTATCATGTTATCTGCTACAAAATCTGATGCAGTTTCTAGAAGACGTGTGAGGGAAATCACCTCGATCAATGATTGTAGGTAGTCGAAGGTAGACTTGATAAAACAAAGGTTTATTCATCAGAGTAATAATATGGTCTGGATGACCCAAACTGGGACAGAGTGTATTTCCCATAATGTTGGCGTGTTCCTTTCAATATGCATGCCCATCAGGTGCTTTGAGTCACTGATTGATTGATTGATTGAAATCTTTATTAACAGATTGCAGAATGGGTACAATACAGTACGGCTCAATACACACAATTGTTAAGGGGATGCAGACCAGAGAAAGACTTTCGTCTCGTTTACATCAGGGTGCCCCATTTTCAATTCATCATAACATATATGACATACATGACATACAGATACAGTATATATATTAAATTGACCCAAACCTATTCTAACGCCCAGACATATAATAATAATAATAATAATGGATTGGATTTATATAGCGCTCTTTGTGACACCCCAGAGACCCCAGAGCGCTTACAGAGTCCATTATTCGTTCATACACAGTCATACCGGTGGTGGTAAGCTACAATTGCAGCCAGAGCTGCCCTGAGGCAGACTCACGGAAGCGTGGCGAATAATCAACGCCTACGGCCCCTCCGACCACCACCAACATTCATTCACATGCATACACATTCATACGAGGCAAGTAGGTTAAGTGTCTTGCCCAAGGACACAACGGCAGTGGGATGGACATGGGCTTGAGCGGGATTCGAACCACCAACCCTTCGATCATTGGACGACCCGCTCTACCCCTGAGCCACGCCGCCCCACACATGCTTCTCCTCGACCCAGATGTCTCAAAACAGATCACACAAACCACGTGCAGAACTTGATAAAGTAGCAATTAAGTCTTGATTATCAAATGAGGTCGTATATCAGGTCATATACTACATTCGCTCTACATTTTATACATGTACATACTATAAATTAAACACACGTACAAGAAGCCATATAAATGGACTTACGATGTGGTTGCTAGTGTCTTGCTGTTTGGCGGTGCTGACTATCTGAGTCCTGAGAATGAGGACCTCCTCCTTGCGGACATCCAGTTCCTCACTGGCTGCCTTGAGCTGGCTGAGCAGTAGGTTATAGCCATCCTGCAGCTCATTGGACGAGCTGTTCTGGGAGGCGCGGTCAGCGATGGCCTTCCTCACCTCGTTGAGGTCATTCTTCAGTTTCTTGTTCTCAGACTCCAGCTCCTGTCTCTGTAGGGATACAGTCCCGGAGAATAGATGGTCAGGATGGACCCACACAATAAGTTCTCAAATCAAAATGGTAAACAAGCATCAAAGTTGTCATTAAGCCCCGTTTGATCCAAAAACAGGAACATCATGAGATTGTCACTTTGGAGTGTTACATTTGCGTGGGATAGCCAATTGGGAAATCTGCTCAAATAAATAAATAAAAACTGAAGTTTGCATACACACTAAGGAGGAGTATTATGAAACATCCATAATGGAGGATAAATAGTTGAAGTATATTGTTGTAGTAAAGTGGCTCTGTAAAGAACACAAGCACAGGTAAGGTCAACAAACAGTACACAAAGTGGATCTATTTCCTGGTAGTCTCACATAGCCAGACCTCTCTCCACACTATGTTAGCACTGTGCCAACGCAGGAGAAAGGTCTGGCAGAACAATTATCAGTCTGCACTAGCTTCATTTCTCAGATCAGAATCTTCCATTGCGGGCCTAAACTGCACCAAGCTCATCAGAAAACACATAAAATCGTATTCAATTGTTATCTGCTGATAGTCCTTATATTACGAGACCAGTCAATTAATAGTATTGTCATGACTTGTTTGCCATACAATACAATTGTCTTTTAATGATCATCATTACCAACGTGTTTGCAATCGAATACTATGAATTAATTTGAGACCATTTTGTTGATAGGCTCACCCTTTTGTTAATATTTAGATTGCAGACTGTGCCTTTAATACTCTGTTCCACCTTTGAACTTTGTTCTCCCATCTGAGTGTAATCTCAGATTAGGAAGAATTTATCTTTACTTTATGATTGAGCAAGATGATGCATAGTATTTATCTATGCTGTACCATAAAAGTCAATAGTTAATCAACACAAACACATGCAAGAAGGACTGTGGTGCACAGCTGAGCTTCTGTCACAAATTTTAGGAAAAATATACAAGATTTATATAATTTAATGCATCATTGCATTCTACTGCAATCTTTTTACATACGCATTAATTTCACACGCCGACTTCTCTCACTGTTCCAAGTCTAATCTAAAAATGAAACGGTGCCCAACAAACAGCATCATGCATCATACACCATAATCTGTCTTCTAAGACCCCTCAGTATGTCACCATCATACCTAATCGTTCCATCAAAGTATTTACTCCCAATCACAACAACTCTCTTAACCCAGAAGTTCAACTCACCCATAGCTTCATGGGTAGACCAATCAAAGACACCAGGAAGGCCAGGGTCAAGACAAAGTCAAAGACCACTAAAACAGACATCATGCAGCGAGCTGTGGTGTTCGTTCATGTGAGGAGGGGTATGTTTGTGTGAAAGGAGCCAGACATGTACCTTGAGACTGTTGTAGGCCAGATCTGCACTCTCCTGCTCTGACGTAGGGCTCTTTGGATCAGTGCCCTAAAAAGATAGTAAGTGGTTATAAACACAAAAAAGAGAAAAAGAGAAAACATTTCTAAGAATGGCTTAGCATAAGGCAAATGCAGGGTATAAACCAATGACCTTGTAATCCCCGACCTTTAACCCTCAGAGACCCGCCCTCGGGCGACATTACCGTCTTCCAGAAGCTGTAGCGGACTAGAGTGAAGATACTGGTATCCTATGAAACTAGATGACTTAATGACTGAGAAACTGTCATTGTCTGTATTTGTATATTGTGTGAGCTATGAGATACCCTGAATTTCCCCTAGGGCAGTGGGGCCCAACCAGTCGATCGCGATCGACAGGTAGATCGCGGGCTGATTTCAAGTAGATCTCGATTAATAAAATTAATATTTTTTTTTGTTGCTAAATCAACTCTGCCTCTCTTTGTTAACTACAACAAGCAATGCTGTTTGTTATTTAAGATGAGGTCGGACTCGGCACTGACAGATTTGTGTTCATTATGCTGCTTTTATAAAGCCTCAAATGACGGCTTACAATATACAATTTTGGCTGGTAGCTCTCGGCTAGGTGGTAAATTAAAAAGTAGATCTTGGTTCAAAAAAGGTTAGGCACCCCTGCCCTAGGGGATGAATAAAGTATCTATCCATCTATTTTAAGGAATCCATCGCTACCAACCACAGCATGCTAGCTTGTAGGGAAGGGGGCTAAATAATGTTCCGAAATTAGGCTACATGTTGGTGAGGGACAAACTACCATGGCCAAGGGGGTGACCTCTCACCTCAAGATATGAAAATGGGTTCTAGGGGTAGCCACGAGTCTCCCCGTTACTTACAGCACTGTATGCTAATCCCATGCAGTTTTCAAAAGAGAAGATGGAGAATATTGATTAAACATGATTGTTTTTGCATTTGAACACATTGTTTAATTGCAGATATATTAAAAACAACTGTCTTTGTATTGATCTCTCAACATGTGGACTTTTCTTTTGGCTTTCTAGCGCAGGGACCTCTCAGTCTCAACCCTCATCTGTTTTTAACATGCTCCATTTTATCATTTAACTTTGTAATGGTGTGCCATCTTGGCCAGGTCTCCATCAAAAAAGAGATTTTAATCTCAAGGGATTTCCTGGTTAAATAAAGGATCAAACTAAAAGTCCTAAGACATTCAGAGGATGTCGGCTGTCCTATGTATACTGACAATATGGGGGGATTGATTGCCATCCAATCGCCTAAATGCGTTTTTGATACCAAATCACAGCATGCATCTTTCTAAGGGGTTATTTGAGGGCTTTTTGATGTTTATCAATTCTCGAGTGGTCAAAAATGGTTATATTCTGCATCAAATCTGTGTAACAAATGGTATCAACCCAAGAATTGCTGCAACAAGTTATAAGACATGATTGAGCATGGGAATGACTATCATATACTTACATCATGTTCTGAGCCCTTATACAATCTAAACTTTCAAAATTTGAAAACATAATGTTTATTACAGAAAAACAGATCAAGCTTTCAGATGATGTACTGTGTATAGTGTATACCATGTCGTGTAAAAAAAAATCCTTGAGATCTGAGTGGATTGTATTTGATTTGACTTGCAGATTTGTGTCAGAGGAGCCTATTGAGCCAATAAAGCACATCACCGTACCCAGCTAATATTAATTTGGCTGCACAAAACGCTCACCTTGTGCTTGGCAAGCTCCTCCATCTTATCCAGATTGGTTTGCAGTCTCTTCCTCTCCAGCTCCAGCTCTCTAACTCGCTTTTGCAATTTCATGAACAGACTGATGTCCATCGCAGCCTTCTCCACTCCCATCTCCTGCAGAGAGGAACGGGAATGTGTGAGACTGTATGCAAAGTACCAGCCACCGTCAGACAGTGGTGAGACACATCATTCGTGTTTAACAGGTACTCCACCAGGTGTTGAGGGGAAGGGGGGAAAAGGAGGTTGCTCACATCCACCAGCTGAAGGGCGTCCTCTGTGTCCCCCACCTCCGAGGTAGAGATGGAGGGGTAGGTGGAGTCCGACTCCTGGCTGCTCTGGTTGGACGGGTTCCTCCGGTGGCCAGGCTGGAACTGCAGCATCATGGGCAACAACAGGGCATCACTACACGTGTCCTCAGAATATTCCTCCTCCTCCTCTAGGTACTTTACTAATCAAAATGGGCATAGCACTAACATTTTCTATAGGCTGATTTATACACACAAAAAAAGACGAGATCAGAACTAGAGATGATATTCTATAACACTCCTTTTTGTGAGGGAAATCATGCATAAATATAGGCCTACTTCCAGTATAGACGCACAAACCAGGATTAGAACCATAGATGACAATGAATAATCTATTTAATTGATCAAGCCTCTTGGTTATCCGGATTAGAGCCGTACAGTAGTTTATATTGTAGCACTGATCAGGATGGTTGGTTACCTTGGCTAGAGATTAGAGTTTTAGATTATATAGTAGCAGTGATCAGGCTGGTTGGTTAGCTTGGCTAGAGATTAGAGCCTTAAGATTATATAGTAGCAGTGGCCAGGCTGGTTGGTTACCTTGGCTAGAGATTAGAGTTTTAGATTATATAGTAGCAGTGATCAGGCTGGTTGGTTACCTTGGCTAGAGATTAGAGCCTTAGATTATATAGTAGCAGTGGCCAGGCTGGTTGGTTACCTTGGCTAGAGATTAGAGCCTTAGATTATCTAGTAGCACTTGTCAGGTTGGTTGGTTACCTTGGCTAGGGACATCTCTTCCTGTAGGTTGTCATATCTCTGCTCGAGCCGGGAGAACTCCTTGAGAAGGTTTTGGTAGCGCTGCCTCTCTTCGTCCAGCTCTGCCTGCATACGGCCCTGTTTCTGGGTCACACTGCTCTCATGGTCTGAAACACAAAGGACCAGTCACTTATCACACACTATCAAGCTCTTTGGGCACAGAGTCCTTGATGTCTGTGAGTCTATGACATAGGAAATGTTCACTATTTTACTTAGACATGGAAAGTAAAGTAACATATGTACATACTGAACACTTGTGTCTACGTACGTGACTTCTATTTTATACTTGCTATACTTATTTTATTTTATACTTATCCTTTTGTCTAGCACAGTCTCTGCAGCGTAACAGAAAGAAGCATTTTGTATAAAAGTATTCTGTACTTCTGTATGACAACTAATAAAGAAACTTGAAACTTGATTCAAAGTAAGACATTGACATCAGGCAGAACTGAACATGTAAGAATCATTCCTATCTCTTATCTCTATCTCATTCCTATCTCTTACATATGCTGTCCATCTCTTCCACATGGTTAAGCCAACAGTGGCTAGTATTTAATACTAAAATACACTAGAGATGTATACATCATATTTATGTGCTGTAAAGGGCTCTCGTAGTTCCTTTTGGTTGGTTCCTAATAGGCCTCATGTCAAACATTCTATCGTGAGGAGTTATGAGAGAAATTAAGGGGGATCACGGCAGCTAAATTGCACCTGTAAGCACTATACATTAGGACGATTCCCTGGTGTAAATCTCCTAGTTCCAATATGGTTCAACTGGGAGAACATGCTGCTCTTGCAGTATAAGAGAATGTATCATTATAAAATAAGCAGTCCATAAATTGCTACTGTTCTTCCTTGGGGCATTACAAGACCACCCAAATTTAAAAGGTGCTGTAACTAAGTGGTGTTTTTTTTATTAGATTAAATATCTCTACATTCCAACAGCCATCACTGATATAGCGTGTTTGGCCAGTATCCCACTGTATCCAATCAGGAGAGAGAACCCTAGATATTTTACTTATTTCAAGAAATCTTGCCAAGCCAAATTTGCTTACTGCACTGGTAGATTATTTTACTTGTTTCAAGGACTAGTTTATATTTCTTATTTTTGTGAGACCATTTTTGCAGTGTGGAGTTTCCTGATTGGATAAAGTGGGAACTGGATACGAGAAAATCTGAGGGACAGAGACCCATGTTACTGACCAGACACAGTGTAGAGCTATTATTTTAACATGTAGACCACTTATTTTAACAAACAAAAAAATACCCCATACAGCACATTTAAGAGCAATAACCCCTCTCTCCCACTGGTTCAAAATAGAGAGAGAGAGAGTAGTGAAAGTCCGGCAGACAAGGGTCATACACATTACATAAACGCATGACTTTTAAACTGTGATGTGATGAAATGCTTTTCTTTGAGATAACGCACATGGCCACAGACAACAACAAAAGGTACTCAAGAGATAATTATGGATGTAAATAAAGATAACGAGGGGCTAAACAGATAAGGGGTAACCATCCCCACGGAGTGAATGAATACAAATTGGCAGGAGGGTCATGTACAAGACTCTATTGGGTTTGTTGTTGTTTCTAGTTTCTAGGGTCCCTTTCCTAAAAGGCTTGTGCAAAAACACTTAAGATGAAACTATAATGAACTCCCAACACACTATCCTCCTCCAGTCAGAATGTTTAAAGGAACACGTCAACATTATGGGAAATGCGCTTACAGTCTTCTCCAGAGTCGGACAAGAAGACCGATATCAATTTCCTCTCTGTGCGTTCGGTTGCAAGCTAACCTAGTTTAGCACAAATTAATGAAAGCGGATACGGACCACTAGCCTAGCATTTTGGCCAAGAGCTAAGCTAGCTGGCCTGTATCCGCTTCCATTCATTGTGCTAAGCTAGGCTAGCTTGCAACTCTGGAGAAGGCGGTAAAGCACATTTCCTCTAATGTTGATGTGTTCCTTTAAACTATGTGTATAGTGTACAGGTATATTAGTATGAATTATTTCAGACACCGCATTTATAGTTTCAGACACCGAATTTATAGCATTGCAAATAAATACTTTGAAAATCATGTATCTGAATTTCTTTGCTCCGAATTTACCTATGCGAAATAAAAATGCAGTGTTAATAAAACAATTCGAATGCATAATAAAATTCAATTCAACGCCAAAAAAAAAATTTCGATGCATAATTGCGGTGTATATAATTCGATGTCAAAAATTCGATGCATAATTGCGGTGTATGGAATTCGATGTAAAAAACCAACATCCGGGTATCCAGCTGCAGAACCACAGAATCACCACAGCAGCAGCAGGCTGAGGCCCCTCGCTTCCATTGGCTGATTTGGGTCACGTGATTTGGGTCACGTGACCGTCCCACCCAATGGCTGAATTGTAGTATTGCACTGCGGGCATTGGCTGATGCACTGCGGGATTGATTGATTGATTGATTGATTGATTGAAAACTTTATTAACAGATTGCAGAATGGGTACACGTGACCGCCACAGGCCCTGATTGATTGAAAACTTTATTAACAGATTGTAGAATGGGTACAGTGACCGATTGATTGATTGATTGATTGATTGAAAACTTTATTAACAGATTGCAGAATGGGTACAGTGACGTCACAGGCCCGGATTGATTGATTGATTGATTGAAAACTTTATTAACAGATTGCAGAATGGGTACAGTGACGTCACAGGCCCGGATTGATTGATTGATTGATTGATTGAAAACTTTATTAACAGATTGCAGAATGGGTATAGAGGTGTGATAGGTGTGATAGGTGTGAGAGGTGGGATAGGTGTGATAGGTGGGATCGGTGTGATAGGTGTGATAGGTGTGATAGGTGTGAGAGGTGTGATAGGTGTGAGAGGTGTGATAGGTGGGATAGGTGTGAGAGGTGGGATCGGTGTGAGAGGTGTGATAGGTGTGAGAGCTGTGATAGGTGTGAGAGGTGTGATAGGTGTGATAGGTGGGATCGGTGTGATAGGTGTGATAGGTGTGATAGGTGGGATCGGTGTGAGAGGTGTCCGATCACACCTATCACACCTCTCACACCTATCACACCGATCCCACATAGCACACCGATCCCACCTCTCACACCTCTCACACCTATCACACCTATCATACCGATCCCACCTATCACACCTATCACACCGATCACACCTATCACACCTCTCACACCTCTCACACCGATCCCACCTATCCCACCTATCACACCTATCACACCTCTCACACCTATCACACCTCTCACACCTATCACACCGATCACACCTCTATACCCATTCTGCAATCTGTTAATAAAGTTTTCAATCAATCAATCAATCAATCCGGGCCTGTGACGTCACTGTACCCATTCTGCAATCTGTTAATAAAGTTTTCAATCAATCAATCAATCAATCAATCAATCCGGGCCTGTGACGTCACTGTACCCATTCTGCAATCTGTTAATAAAGTTTTCAATCAATCAATCAATCAATCGGTCACTGTACCCATTCTACAATCTGTTAATAATGTTTTCAATCAATCAATCAGGGCCTGTGGCGGTCACGTGTACCCATTCTGCAATCTGTTAATAAAGTTTTCAATCAATCAATCAATCAATCAATCCCGCAGTGCATCAGCCAATGCCCGCAGTGCAATACTCCAATTCAGCCATTGGGTGGGACGGTCACGTGACCCAAATCACGTGACCCAAATCAGCCAATGGAAGCGAGGGGCCTCAGCCTGCTGCTGCTGTGGTGGTTCTGTGGTTCTGCAGCTGGTTACCCGGATGTTTGGTTTTTTACATCGAATTCCATACACCGCAATTATGCATAGAATTTTTGACATCGAATTATATACACCGCAATTATGCATCGAATTTTTTTTTTGGCGTCGAATTTAATTTTATTATGCATTCGAATTGTTTTATTAACACTGCATTTTTATTTCGCATAGGTAAATTCGGAGCAAAGAAATTCAGATACATGATTTTCAAAGTATTTATTTGCAATGCTATAAATTCGGTGTCTGAAACTATAAATGCGGTGTCTGAAATAATTCAGATACAAAAATGCGGTGTCTGAAAAAATTCAGATACATGTTTTCAAAGTTATTATTTTCAATGCTATAAATGCGGTGTCTGATTAAATTCAAATACTTCTGGCACTCATTTGCTTCCATATATTAGACTGGATCATCAAACCTAGTAGGTTTTACATGCTGCTTGGCAAATAATGGCCAGCTTCACAGACCAAGGTAAAAAAAAATAACAGTATCATGTTGCCGCTACGAAATCTGATGCAGTTTCTACCTGTTTCTTGTCCTATATTCAGACAGAAACCGCCCTTGTGTGGGCGAGGAAACCATCCTTCGCCTCGAGGCAAAGGAATAAGACCCACTTGCACGTGTAGTTAACTGGCACACATCTACACATCAATTTGGCACGAGAGGCGCTCACCTTCAGTGCTCTTGGACTGGTTGAGAATCCTCAGGTTCGTCTCCTCCTTGTCATGTTTCAGCATGGAGTTCTCCTTCTCCAGCTCCTCCACTCTCTACAGCGAGATGAAGCAAAAGGGTTTTGTACTAGTGGAGGGAGTTCAGGGACAAGCAGCACAGTTTCTATATTTCACTTGTTATTTTTTTTAAGACCCTTGAAAAACAAAGCGCTTATTGTTTATATTGTTAATTGAGTCAAACAGATAGTTGTGTGTGGTGTGTGTGTGTGTGTGTGTGTGTGTGTGTGTGTGTGTGTGTGTGTGTGTGTGTGCATCTACCCTCGTGATTTCAGGCTGGGTTTGCTGTAGAGCACTGAACAACCCCCTGCATTGTGCTGCAGGTTCAGTTCGGAGTATCATAGTTGAGGCCAAAGACGTATCAAATATCATAGAGACACAGGAAAACCCTGTATCCAGTCTACATTCAGTTCCCATTAGGTCTTAAAAGTCTGTCTTTGGTGAAAAGGCATTTTGCACCCTGGTCCTGGAACAATCTTCAGTCAAAGCTCCACCTTGATCACTTTGTTCCTTTAACTCAGTTCAAACAAATCATTGGCAGATCTTATGCAAGATGTTTCCCGTTTCCAATCTCGACTGACTTGTGGTATAGCGTTACGTCATTTTGATATACGAGACATTTTTACTGTAAGCAATTTATTTGTACCACTTTGTATTTCCTACTTTGCATTTCCACTGCATTGTCTGTTTTATGTGTTGTGGCGTAACCACTGCTGCCATGTTTGACCAGGTCTCCCTTGGAAAAGAGATTGTGAATCTCAATGGAACTTTCCTGGTAAAATAAAAGGCTAAATAGAGGAAATTAAATAAAATAAGAATGACGCTCCTGGATGTCAGTTGATTAGCAAAAATACTAAACATGTATGCATGTTTTATGTACCTATAGTTACTTTTGTTTTCATTTTATTTAATATTTAATATTAGTGATAGGAATATCAATTGCCTATACAAATATCTGGTAAGAGTTGTACAGTATGTATATCCAGTGCCTATGAATCAGAGTAAAATACTGTAGTATATGTATGTATGTTTATGGTTTCTCACTGCTTGTGAATTTAGTGCATATTAATATACACTGTAATATGTAATATAATATTGTACGGTGTATGATTACATATGATTAAGAATATGGTGTGTATAGTCATATGTTTGAGAGAAAGAATGTTGTAACTTTCTGATTTTAACACCACTTGGTTGTTTGGTCTGTAAATGTCTCATCTATTGTCATGTTTATAATATGTTATGTGTTTGACCCCAGGAAGAGTAATAAATCCTAATAAAATCATAAATCATGATAATATCCCCAGGTGTGCGTGGGAACGCAGTACTGTACATCCATGATGAGATGGGTTGATGAAATGAGATCCCTTGCCAATCAATCTAGGCTAAGTTGTGCTGTACATTCACTAAAAGCCCTGCTAACAGTGTCTTCTGCAGCTCCCTGGCACCTCACTACTGTTTATATGCATGTATGTATGTATCCAAAGATCAATGTTCATTCCCGTGGATGGTTAACCATGTGTTTTGAATCAAATTGTTTTTGTTGATAACGAAGATCAACGATACATTTAGGATGATGCACTATAGGTTAGGGCATTTACAAGCTTGTAGTTTCAGCCCTAACCTTTTTGGCCAACTTGTAATTTGATTTGTGTGTTGTTGTTGTTGTTGTTTTTTTACATGCTAAAATGGCTCGAAATAAACGTTACATGGTTGAGTACTTTACACAGCATTTACATTTGATAAATTACTTGTGAAAACCGTGTATATATATATATTAGGGATGTCCGATATTATCGGCCTACCGATATTATCGGCCGATATCGGCATTAAAATGTGATATCGGAAAATATCGGTATCGGTTTTCAATTATTTTTTTTTTTTTTATTTTTTTACATTTCTATAGAAATGATGTCCGATATTATCGGCCTACCGATATTATCGGCCTACCGATATTATCGGCCGATATCTGCATTAAAATGTGATATCGGTTGATATCGGTATCGGAAATTAAGAGTTGGACAATATCGGTATAGGTAAAAAAGCCAATATCGAGCATCCCTAATATATATATATATCCATCTGTCTGTACATACCTGCACAAAATCCTTTTACATATCTGTAGATACTAGATAGATACTATATTTATATCTGTACATATCCCTTACCTACTCTTACTAGTTACGCCGCTGGCCAGTATGACTATTACCATACTCTCTTTATACCTGTATCACTGTACATATTAATATTACAATTCTGTACATACATCTGATCAGCACTACACCAAGTAGTACTAATTTGTAAATTGTATACCCAGTTTAATCACCTGTACATTGTATATTACACTTTACTATTTGCATTATGGTTGGATACTAAACCTCTTTTTGTTATACTGTACTTGTGCTGTATAATAACTATTCATGTTAGTCTAATCTAAAAATGGAAAAGATATAGGCTCTTGTTACTATGCTGGATGGTTCTGGGATGTGACTAGTGGACACTTATTAAGAACGCCATCAAAATAACTTTGAGATATCAGGATTTCTAGTAAGGTAGTAAGTAAGTTGTTGCCGACATGTTTCCATTGTACACTCTTTATACAATAGAGGCCTCTCACAGAATGTCCATGTTTCCTCCATGTTGGAAGAAACAACCGTTGCTATGTGCCAAACTTTGGTTACTATGTGTTGATGAGAAATATATCAACAAAAAAGTAACAATTTGATGTCTTATTACTGGATGTGTTGTAAGTCACAGTGGAACATTAATATGTTTTCCCAGTGTTTTACCTACTCTACCACTGCACAGAAAAAGAACTACACAAACATTCGGTGCAAGGCCTTGATTCTGAAAGACAGCCTTATGAATCAAACAAGCCCCCACTTTCCTCCTCAGTGATTGACAGCTCACCTGCTCCAGTCCTAGCTTCTCAACGCCGTGCTCATCCTCCTGTCTCTTCCTGTGGGCGTGTGTCTCCTGGAGCTCCGCCCTCAGCTTCTCCAGCTCCTCTTGTAGGGAGGTCAGTTGGTTGCCGTCACCTTGGCGAATGCGCACCTGGTGCAGCTCCTTCTGCAGCTTGCCGACCTCAGTGCCCAGGCTGTTGTTGGCGACCGACAGCTGCTCATTCTGGTTCTTATATTCTTTACTCTTAAGGTGGAATGGACACAAAAAGAGCTCTGAAACACTGACTAGAATATTACAACATCACAATAACGTAAAAAAAAATTTCATCCTAGGAATAATCCCTTCGATTTTTGCTAAATGTCGAGACTCCTCAAATTTAAGGAGAGTGTTGTCGCTCAGTAATATTCGTTTGTAACTTGTGTATTTTAGATCAGCTGTTACACATCATATGGCCACCTCCTTAAAATAATGGCTTATGTCATTATTTTCAAGTTTTGAGAAAAAGGTAATAAACTGAACCAAATATATTTATTCATTAAAAATGTATTAAAGGGGACATGTCTTGCTATTCCTTTCACTATTTGGACAACTTTACACAATTCCTGTGAGTCTATGGAACACATCTGTAAAGTTTTTTTCTCCAAAAAATCATGAAGCATCATGAAGCGATGACTTAAGCCATTATTTTAAGAAGGTGACGATATGTAAAAAGTGCTGCGCTCCACTATACCTGGTCATCCATCTTCCTCTGTAGCTGAACAATCTTGTTCTCCATGCCGGTGTTGAGCTTCTTCAGGTGCTCGGCGGAGCGCGCCTCGATCTTGAGCTGCTTGAATTGCCGCTTGGCGCGCATGCACCTGTAGGCACACTGTATGGTGATGGCGGCGTTGCGCGCTCGCCTGAACCTCTTCCTCTGGATCCAGCCGCGCACCGCCTTCTGGATGACCATGGCCTTGTGGTGCAGGAGGAACTGAAACAGAGGAGAGAGAGAGAGAGAGAGAGAAAGAGCGAGAGAGAGAGGGGAATGTAGGAGCCAGACGGGACCATTGAGGGAGGTCTCTACTTCTATTCAGCTGATCACATTCCAAGTTAAAATCTGAGACACTCTGTCTCCAATTCGCTAGTCCAATGACGTAAACACCACACAACATAGCATGAAACAGAGACACCGCTCTGTCCTCGTGGAACATTAGATCCTCGTTAGTGACTGGTAGAATAAGCAGTGATGGAGGAGTGTGGGAAAGTAAATAAAAACAGAAAGTGACAGAGTAAACAAGAGGCGAAGTAGCTGGGAGAAATATGAAAAAATAACATGCATTAGAGAGAGACAGAGAGACACAGAGCGAGAGAGAGAAAGAGAGACAACGAGAGTGAGAGAGAAAAGAACAAGAGAGAGAAACAGAGAGAGACAGAGAGAGCAAGAGACAGAGAAACAGGGAGTGAGAGAAAGTGAGTGAGACAGATAGAGAGAGAGAGACACACACACACACACACACACACACACACACACACACACACACACACACACACACACACACACACACACACACACACACACACACACACACACACACACACACACACACACACACACACACACACACACACACACACACACACACACACACACACACACACACACACACACACACACACACACACAGTAATGTTGTACCTCCTGGTAGATCCTGCGTGTGTACATGCCCTTGGTGTAGGCCTGGATGGTGATCACAGCCTGTCTCACTCTCAGATAGGCCTGTCTGTCTCTCTTCATGCGATACTGTTTCTGACAGATAACGGTGGCGCGGTTTAGACGCAGATACTCCACATACCTGAGACAAAGAGAAAGACAGACCAGATGTAGAAAGACAGTTTATTCTCAACTCACCACTGCAGTGGATGAATATTAAAAAACATTACGGTGTGCTTTTTGCAGTGGTTTTCAAACATAGGTCCCCAGCAGGTGGGGCATACGAGTCACAGGACGAGGGATGAGTAGCCTAACATTCTCATCCAGGTCAAAGGCAGAATATACTGTACAAGTAATACTATATTATTTTCACCATGTGGGCCCTCCTGTTTGAAAAGCACTGTGCCAGTCTTAACCCGTTGTGGTTTCTCATCCTAACCTGCGAGCCAGATATCCACGGCCATATCTCTGCAGGGTGACGGCAGACTTGTGGATCTTGCGGTAGCGCACCCTCTGCAGCCAGCCTCGCACGGTCTTCTGGATCTTAATGCAGGCGGCGCGGAACTTATCGGCCCGCAGCTTCTCCAAGTAGGCCACTTGACCCGCTCGGAAATATATCTTAGTCTTACCAAACTGGAACTTGTCTGGGTCCTGATGTAAGTGAGAAATATACAAATAAAACAATTGTATTACTCAGTTGAATTTGAATAAAAAAATATGTTTATAGGTGTTACACACAACGTCCGACTATTTTTACTACAGTAGGCAGAGTTGCCAAGAGGACGTCTGCTGGGAGGGTATGGAGTTTAGCCTAACAAGCACAACCTCCCGTACAGGTAAGGTGTGCACTGTAGGGCGACAGTCCAGCATGCTGGAATTTGAGCTATGGTACTAATTTACCTTGTGTCTCAATCTGAGCAACACATCTAAACCTAAACCTGAGTGAGTGATTTTGCTAATATTTCACTCAAGCTGTTGGGGCTGGTCCTTAAGGTCCTCAAGCTGTTGGGGCTGGTCCTTAAGGTCCTCAAGCTGTTGGGGCTGGTCCTTAAGGTCCTCAAGCTGTTGGAGCTGGTCCTTAAGGTCCTCAAGCTGTTGGGGCTGGTCCTTAAGGTCCTCAAGTTGTTGGAGCTGGTCCTTAAGGTCCTCAAGCTGTTGGAGCTGGTCCTTAAGGTCCTCAAGCTGTTGGAGCTGTGGTCCTTAAGGTCCTCAAGCTGTTGGAGCTGGTCCTTAATTAAGGTCCTCAAGCTGTTGGGGCTGGTCCTTAAGGTCCTCAAGCTGTTGGGGCTGGTCCTTAAGGTCCTCAAGCTGTTGGGGCTGGTCCTTAATTAAGGTCCTCAAGCTGTTGGGGCTGGTCCTTAAGGTCCTCAAGCTGTTGGAGCTGGTCCTTAAGCTCCTCAAGCTGTTGGAGCTGTGGTCCTTAAGGTCCTCAAGCTGTTGGAGCTGGTCCTTAAGGTCCTCAAGCTGTTGGAGCTGGTCCTTAAGGTCCTCAAGCTGTTGGAGCTGGTCCTTAATGTCCTCAAGATGTTGGGGCTGGTCCTTAAGGTCCTCAAGCTGTTGGAGCTGGTCCTTAAGGTCCTCAAGCTGTTGGGGCTGGTCCTTAAGGTCCTCAAGCTGTTGGAGCTGGTCCTTAAGGTCCTCAAGCTGTTAGAGCTGGTCCTTAATGTCCTCAAGATGTTGGGGCTGGTCCTTAAGGTCCTCCGAGGTTTACTCAGAACAGGGTAAATCTGTATTTTGCTATGGAATGAAGTCCAACAGTCCTTAAAGCTCGAGATGCTCTCTTCCTTGAGCTTGAGTTTAAAACCTTGATCTCCAAATCAAATTTATTTGTAAGGCCCGACAACACACGTTAATGTCCCCATGGGCCGTACACGTCTTCTTTAAACAAGTCAAGAAGAAACATCACAATAAGTCAAGAACAAAACAAGAACACCATAAGGTCCAAAAAAATCACGGTCATCATCACGGGACGTCCAACACTCCGGTCATCACTATGAGACAGCCGGAGACAGGGAGACAGGAGGGCACGCAGAGAGGGTAGCATCCTCCCGGTCTTGTACACTCAACGTAAATGAGGGAAGACTCAGTTGCCTTTCGAGTTTAAATTAAATTAAATTAAATGAGAAATAAAGGCTGGACAGACAACAGAACTCACCAGACTTTCATCTTCTTTGGTGAAAGGCTAAAGGGACGCTGCCTGAATCTAGTTAGACAGGCCAAACAAATGCTGCCTGAATCTAGTTAGACAGGCCAAATGAACACTGCCTGAATCTAGTTAGAGCCAGGCCAAACAACCGCTATCAGAATCTCGTTAGAGCCAGGCCAAACAACCGCTATCAGAATCTCGTTAGAGCCAGGCCAAAGGGAACGCGGAACATAACAAAACATTATACAAAACATTAGCAACCCCCACTCTTTTCATGACAAAAGCAAAGGGGTCTGACTGTAGTAAAATCTGTAATGCTGGTCATCATGTCCTGTCATGTAAAGCCACATAGTTCTAATATATCAAAGTGTTTTTTTTTTTACTTTTTCAAGTCAAAGACCCAAATTATAATATAACATATAAATATTAAATAATATAAAATATAATTTTGTCCTCGTCGTGTGGAGTTGGGAGGACTGCTGATAAAGAATCACACTGCCTACCGAAAACACAAGAGGAAGAACTGCAGGGAAACAAACAAAACAAAAAAAATATTCCTCTGTTTGCTGCCATCACTTCCTCTCCCGTCACATTGGGGGATTTTACTCCTCCTCTCTTCCCTCTTCTCAGTCCCCCGAATAAACTGAGTAGCATAGATGTGTGGCAAGGGGACTGGGTTCCTTCATTGAGCGTTTACCCTCATCATTAGGGCACAAGTATCTAGTGTTTCATCATAAACACAGGCCTGCTTCAATACAGAAGCACAGCTGTGAAAGGAAGAAGTCTCTCACCTTGATCAGGATCTCCAGGAGGTTCCTACACACCAGCTTCTTGTCTCCTCTGGTCATGTCCGACTTCTTCATCAGGACCCGGTACCTGCTGAAGAAGTCTGGGTAGGTCCACCTGGACACAGTACGGTACCGGATGTTGTCAAACTCAAAAGATAATTCCTGTATTTTCCCCCTAAAAGGAGTTGCTTGCTCCTCTGTAATGTATTGTTTTTATGTAGACTGGACGGATGTGAAAGAGGTCGGTGGTATTGAGGAGCGGGAGGATTTGAACATCTGCTGAGGGAAATTCAAAAACGCATTACAGTGCAATACATTAAAAACCTATATCCAAAATTTGTTTGACCATCTATATTTTGAGTATGTACTATGAAACATGTTAATCCTCTTAAATAATAATGTAATGCGGTCAAACAGCGACCTCTAGGTAAAAGATCCCCACTTGGTATTGTTATTTGTTTAAGTTACTTTAACTTTTTTGTTTTGGTCTGACGTGTGGGTTGGAGTTTAGTAACTTATAATACTGTTTATACAAAGCTCTAAGTCAAAACTTGTCCTAACTAATTATTTGTTTTTGAAGGGATCAACAGAAAGCTCAGTCTCGACAAAGGCTGGTGGGTGAAAACACAAGCCGCTGCTGAAACACAAATGACCCTTTTCTCTCCAAAGCCTACTTTCAAATCCTCCAGTTGATGAACACTCTGTGCTGCCACCACTGGTCGCCAAGAGATCGGCACCTTGACCTGACAGGTTAACAGTGATAGTAAAGTGTTTAATTAGCAACCAGTGGTGGCAGCACTGAGCATTTGTCGAGCTTTCACAGAAAACCACAGAAGAGCATCTCAACTGGATGAGATTTGAGCAAAAAGGGCAATTGTATACTGTATTTCAGCTTGTGTTTTCACCCCACCAGTCTTTGTCGAGACTCGGCTTTCTGTTGATCCCTTCAAAAACACAAGTTTTGACTTAATCCTCAGAATCAGCAGCGTTATAGAGCATATATACATACAAAGCTCATCAATAGAGATATAGCAACCCCTCCCCTATAACCACTGAAATCCAATCCACAAACCTGACAAAAACAAAAAGCGCAGTACCATGTTGTTGCTATTTGACGACATTACAGATTCTACCTTTAACCCATCATCAGTTACACAGTTCTGTTTTACTACGATCTTTACAAGCATGTCACACAGGTAAATAAAATTCTCAATTTGAGAATTACAAAATATATATATACTTTAAATATTTTTTTTGGTGTTCAGTGGTGGGGCAGCCCTTTTGTTTATTATGTTTGGATTAAGTATTGACCTTTAATTCTTCTGTAAACTACATTTACATCCTATATTAAATGCCTCACAACTCAGCTGTTATTTTATAGTCCCTAATAATTTGAAAGTTAACGGATTGAAGTGTAAAATCCATTCCTTTTCACAGTGCTCTCTTTGAGAACCGCACTGACTCAGATTGTCTTAGCCTTCTCATGCTCAGTGGCCACTTTCTGTTCTTCTGCGAAGCCTCTGGGAGGCATAACTCTGGAAGAGGTGGAATTACATTTCACCCGCTAAGACCAGGAAGAGAGCTACGGCGGATGAGAAAGCAATAAAAAAACTGACAAAAAGGAAGAATATCACTCCCTGTTTGTGCCCAGAGCAGAAAATAAGTGCCGTACGCTGGATTTCACTTATGACTCACTTATGTCTTATGACAAGCACATTCCAAATCGTATATATCTGTGGTATCACCTCAATCTGCATATCCTAGACAGTTAAAACAGAGGTTTGTGCAGGAGATATTAGAAACGTGTTTTGATTCGATCTCTACGGATTTGAGTACGACCCGAGTGGCAGGTGAAAGAAAACAACATAAAACGCATGGTCACTACAGTTTATCCACTTTTTCTCCTCCTATTTTTCTGTATTTTTCTCCCATCCCAATTTAGTCGTTATGCCAATTCCCCCCTCCCCTTCCTGGTCGTTGCGCGCATGTGCCCCCCACTGGTTGGTCTAGGGAGCCCTGAAGTCTATCAGATGCTCCCTCCGATACATAGGAGACAGCCAGCAGCCTCTTTTCACCCGACAGCGCGGACTCTCATTGGTGAAGTGTAACGCGTGGGAGGGTCACACTACCTTCACCAGTTCCTTCCCTTGCTGTGCAGGCGCCCTGACCGACCTGTAGGAGTTACAATGACCAGGATACCACCCACCGGCTTCCCACCCGCTGACACTGCCAATTGTGTCAGTATGAATGCCGGAGGCACCGCTGACAGCCGGATTCGATACCAGTGTCTCTGCGGTGGTAGACAGACACTTAGTCAGCTGCGCTACCCGGCCGCCCAGAATAAGAATATAATAATATTAAATAGAAGAATAAAATAGAATAAAATACGGTCCGGGATATACATTCTGGCATGTATATACATTTAAAAATCTTAAATATAAACTATACAGCCAAAAATATACAGTAATACAATAAGACTGACTCACCTTGATGGATACCCCGCGGCGCTGATGCGGATGGTCTCCAGAACCCCACATGCTCTCAGCTGTTGCACGGCTCGCCTGGAGTCGAACCTGAGGCACAGAACACACAGGTTCAAGAGCGCGCTCCTCCAAAATGAACGGCAGGTTAGGGAAAAGAGACAGACCGAGGTACAGTCTAGAAGACGATCCCCCCAACCTGATATTCTTCAGTATAGAGCACATTCTACGACGGTCCCCGGGACAAGAGACATGGAGGAGGCTGCGTGGTGGTCAGCGATGTTTGGTAGACGACTGTCCGTCCTTGACCGTCCGCTTCATCAGTGAATCAGCTGCCTGGTCAGTCTTAACAGCAGACATGTGACGGAGATGCCTTATCATTCAATTCACCAATTCACAAGACCTGAAGTCACCCCTTGTACAAAAAAGAACGCATCAAGAAGATGCAAACAGACCTCTCTCTCTCTGTCTCCCAGTCGTATTCCGGAGGTAAATATTGTGTAACCTACCGTGAGGACACAGGTCCTGTAAAAGACACACTGCGTTTCACAGATTGACTCTAATTCTATCACTCGAGTTCAACACTATGACAAACAATGCCACTGACCCATAGCTGCCAGAGAGTTACCTCTCTTGCCGACTAGTTGTTCACAATTTGTAAGTCGCTTTGGATAAAAGTGTCTAAATTACTAAATGCAAATGTAATTTTTGTTCAGTTGTTCTTCACTCTAAAGTCTAATTAAACTCAGTAGCCCATATGTATTTAAATTCTATAAACAGACCTTGTGCGCCTCAAAAGCTGAAATACACAACCATAAAACACACAATGACGGAATCACAAACAAAACTCAGTCAGTATTGACAGTGATGGGAGGAGGCATGGAACATAGATGTATGAATATTTGTTGCCTACTTCTCAGATGAAAAGGTTATCCCACCCACAACCTCGTATTTCTATTAAGGATAATAACACCTCACATAATGTGGCAGGAAACGTCCCATAAAGCTTGGCAATCTGATTAGTTAGACCGGTCACAATGGGTAGCAGCACAGGAACAAAATACATGCTAGTACTATCCACACAAGAGACCTCTTTGTTCTCCATTATTATCCCTGCAGAACATTAAAAGGGACATATTTGAGTCCTCATCAACAAGTTAATATAGGTCTTTGAGGTCCTCTAAACATGTCTTTGAAGTTTTTTTTGCTGGAAAAAAATCCACTCAGATTATGCGTTCTAGCAGCTTCTATAGCCCTCTGTTTCAGTCCTGTTCAACGGGATGTTTCTGCGCCTGTAATGAGCGAGCCACTTTTATCGTACAAATATGGTAATTGTTATACATCTAGCAGTAGTGCACAAGCCTGTACCTTCGAACAAAGTTCAGATCAAACTGTAATTGTAAATGGACTGCATTTATATAGCACTTTTATCCAAAGAGCTTTACAACTTATGCCTCACATTCATCCATTCACTCACACATTCAGACATAGACGGCCAGAGGCAACCATGCAAGGTGCCAACCTGCTCATTGGGAGCAGTTGGGGTTAAGGGGAGCAGTAAGTGCCTTGCTCAAGGACACTTCGACACGCTGCCGGGAGGAGCTGGAATCACATATCAAACTTACCATTACAAATGTTGTCAGAAATATATTTTAGGTTCAACTTTAGGTAGAAATGGGAGTTTTTTTGTAAATTGTTCTCTTCACACACACATACAGTACACGCACACAAACTATGGCAATTGTGGCTGCAATTCTGAATGGATTGTTTCAAGAGAGAGGGTTCTTGTAACAGCTGAACTGCAGAAAAGGCACAATGCACATATTTCTAATTCAAACGGCACTTAATGCAAAACACAGGAAAGGATCATTTTCACAATAGGGCCCCTTTAAGTTAATACAGAAGTCATGGATGTACTCAGAAAGAGATGTGCTGTATGAACAGAGGGTTAACGTGGCTGATATTCAAATTTCTCAAATCATACAGTGTTTGAATTATGGTAACAATATGCAGAAACAAACAAACAAACAAACTAAATCAACATCCGCCCGTAACAGTGTACACCCGTCCATGATGGTTCATTATTTTTATATTTAAATGTGTATATATTATATTATTATTTTAATGACATTTTTCCTGTTCTCTTTATCTTGTGACCTCAGATGTTATTGTCTGTTGATGATCTGTTAATTATTATTACATATATAATATTTTTTATTTGATTTATTCCTTACATTATTTATTATTGTGTTATGGTATGTCTTGTTATATGTTATAATGTGAAATAAAAAAAGATTGGATAAAAAACAGTGTACACCCGTCCAACACAATCAAGAACAGTTGACTCACGAGAAAGCCTCCTTGTCGTCATTAGGCTTGATGCAGCGCACGTAATGAGGGGTCGTGGCGTTCAGGGTCTCCATGAGAAGCTGCAGGGAACTGCGAAACTAAACCACAGATGTTTGATTAGGTGAAGCACTACAAACAAACATACAGAAATGCAAAAAGATGAGAGTTGACACAGCACGACTGAGCTGGAGCTAACCTGGTGTCCCACGGTCTTCCTGTGCTCTTTGTTCGGAGCTTTGGGGACGGGCTTGGCTGGCCGCACGTTCACCCTGGCAGACGACCTGCTAGTGGAAGAGGAGGAACTGCCTTCTTGCTTCTCTTGAAAGAGATCGGCCACTAGCTGGAACTGAGAGGGGGGGGGGGGGGGGGGGGGGGGGGAGTAAAAATAATCACAATATTAATGGTTTATAGGTTTTTGGTGGACCACTCCGTTCAACAGCTTCACTAGCCATTTCACAGCTGGGCAACAGCATTACTTGACGCTATAGTCTATATAAGATGCAAACAAAGGATGTGCGGCGTGTTCAAGTTAATCTCCTTCCACCCCGGAACTGTATTGTCTATTTTTATACTCATTCTAGGTCTGCACTTTATGCATTTATTTTATTTTGATCAGAAACGCATAGATTTTTGGCATAGATTTGAATGCCAAAAATCTATCATAATCGATAAGAAATCTATTATAATAATTTTTTTTATTCATAGATTTTAATGACAGAACTTTTCCGTGAGGTTTTATTTAAATTTTGTATGTCTATTGTGTGTCTTCATCACTGCTGTGAAGCCCTTTAGGCTGAGATTCTTGCATGAAAGGTGCTATACAAATAAAGTCTATTAAGGCGGCTGGGTGGCGTAGCGGAGATTGCGCTCGTCACCAATGCAAGAGACTCCGGTATCGAATCCCAGTCTCAGCATTGCCTCCGGCTTGGGACGGCCGTCGTACTGGCTCATTGGCACAGTCAGCGGGTGGAAGTCGATGGGTGGGGATTGGACGTTGTGGACAGCGACCCCTACAGGTCGGTTGGGAGACGCCTGTTACACCTCGCCACTGAGAGTCCACGCTGGCAGGTGAAAAGATGCAACAGGCTGCCTCCTCGTGTGCCGGAGGGAACACGTGATGCAAGGCTTCTATCCTCTCTACAACCGACCAGTGGGGGGGCATAGTCGAGCAACGTTCAAGACAGGGGAGGGGAGAATTGGATACACGAAATTGGGATGGGAGAAAAATAAGGAGAAAAAGTGGATAAAAAAAAAAGAAAAAAAGTCTATTGTTATTATTCACATCTTTATAAAGGAGATCAGCCATCTACCTCGATTATCTGAACCAATAACTTTGTAGGGTTCTGTTGGAAATACAGACGGCTCCGTATCACCCCGGCTACAGATGAGGCCTGCGGGACAGCAGGGACACGGCGGCACTAATGGCTACTCCATCAGACACGTCCCTTGGCCAGAGACCCCCCTGAGTGCAGTTTGTGTTCTTCTGTTCTGACCGGAATGGTGATGATGTCTTTGAGAGCCCATCAGCGAGACTCATCAAGGACGTGACGCTGCGTTCCCCTTCGGCGGGCTGGGTGTGTATACATTAGGTAGTTAGCAGGGCTGTCACACTCTGGGAGATTACAGTAATGATCCACCGTTATCAGCTGGAGAAAGCTTCATGACCCCGTCTCCTCAAGGTCACCGGTGCCTTTATATGAGAGGGGTTCAATCAATGAAGGACTTTTTCCAACTTCTGGGTCAACTGTATGTATTTTTATCTCATTTTTATCTTTACTATAATTGTATTGCCTATATTTACGTCTTCTACTATTACCATGCCCATACCTGTAACCCCCCCCCCCACACACACACACACACATGCTGCTATGACGCCTATTCCCCCAAGAGGATCAATAAAGGAATATCTTATCTTAACTGCTTAAAAGGAGCTATAAGTGGTATTTTTGTTGTTGTTAAATGAAGTGGTCTACATGTTAAAATAATAGCTCTACACTCCCGACAGCCATCACTGATGGATATGTCTGGTCAGTAACATGGGTCTCTCAGACTCACTCAGTCCCTCCGCTCTGCAGTAAACAGAAAATAAATGTCCTGGTATCGCGTTTATCCAATCAGGAGAAAGAACTCCACACTGCAAAAATTAAAAATGTAAACTAGTTTTTTTTTTTTTAAACTTTGACCAGTCAGCTGGTTCTTTTAGCGTTTATCGCTTTTTCTGGTCAAGCATGACCGACAGAAACAGGTTGAATGGGGTATAGATCGGGGGAAAGACACTGAGAAAATACGGCGAGTCCGGGAGTCGAACTTGTGTACCCCAGATCCGTGACGCGCACGGTTGTCCCCGACGCCGAATTTTCTCTCTTGATTGGATAAAGTGGGAAAGGATACCAGAACAGAGGGACTGAACAATACTTCGAACCTGCCAACATCAATGAAATAACCAACGCCAATGGACTGAACATTTTTCACATTAACATTAACAGCTTAAAAAACAAATTGGATGAAATCAAACAATTATTCATAAATGGTAAGGCAAACATACTGTGCTTCTCAGAAACTAAGCTTGACGATTCTGTAAAAGATCCAGAGATAGAGATTGAGAACTACTCAATAATCAGGAATGATAGGAACAAACATGGAGGTGGTGTCTGTGTGTACATACACAAGGACACCAAATTCATCAACAGAAATGACCTGAATCATAAATCAATTGAAACTGTATGGGTGGAAATCCTATTCGAAAGGGCGAAATCCCTACTGGTTGGCACAGTCTACAGGCCGCCAGATCATAGTGGCTTTTATGATACACTGGATGGGTGTTTAGCTGGAGTTGAGGATGTAGACAAAATTCTTATTGGAGACTGGAACACGGATATGCAACGAAAAGATGCACCCGTCTTCAAGTCATTCAGTAGGTTTTGTGATCTGCACGGCCTCAGCCAGCTAATCACCCAACCCACACGTGTATGTGAATCAACTCAGACTACCATTGACCTCATTCTGACCTCCGACAAGTCCAAGATCTCCAATAAAGGGGTTATAGCATGCGGGTTAAGTGATCATTATATGATATTCTGTACCCGCAAAAAACTAAAACAAAAGGCTGGCTGCCACAAAACAGTCACATCTAGAGACCTAAAAACCTACTCTAGCGAGGCCTTCAACCTTGAACTGGAGAGTCTGGACTGGTCAGATGAACTCAATGGTACACTGGTTGAAGAAACATGGCTTGGTTTCAAAACCAAATTCTCAACAATACTAAACGACATGGCCCCCCTAAGAACCACCAGGGTAAAAAATCGCGCTGAGCCGTGGATGCACTCCGAAATACTGGCCGCTATGAAAACCAGAGACAAAAAATGCTCTGAGTTTCGTAAAAGTCAGTCAAAGCTTACTAAAAGCACGAGCAGTGAACTCCAAGCCCACGTGACTGAACTCAAACTAGAAAGAAACAGACTAAGAAACGACGTAAACTCCATGATCAAAACTGCAAAAAAGAATTTCATCAATGACAAAACTGAGGAAAACAAAAACAAACCATGTGAACTTTGGAAATTACTCAATAATCAACTAGGATGCAGTAAAAAACTTAAAACCAGATTCTCAAACATAAACATAAAAACGGACAACACGCTCATCACAGACAAGCTGGATGTAGCCAATTACTTAAACATTTTCTTCACAAACATAGCCACAACACTGGTAAACAAACTACCCTCCCACTCAGGGCTTTATGGGGTAGAACACATAGTAGCTTACTACAAAAACCTAGGGGTCCGCAAGGACGACTTCAAGCTGGAAATGGTAACAACAGATGAGGTACTCAATAAACTGAGCGCCCTCCAACCTAACAAGGCCACTGGCCACGACAACATCCCTTCCAAATTCCTCAGAGACTCAGCAGCCGCCATCACCCCAATCATCACACACATAATAAACCTCTCCATAAAACAGGGACACGTCCCCAAGGACTTCAAAATTGCGAGGGTGACCCCTCTGCACAAAAAGGGCAGCAAATTAGACCCAGGCAACTACCGCCCTGTTTCTATTCTCACCTCCATCTCGAAAGTCATGGAAAAAATTGTCTACGAACAGGTCGAAAAGTACCTAGCGGGAAAAAATCTAATCTACGAATTCCAATCTGGCTTCAGAACATCCCACTCCACTGACACATGCCTTCTCTATTTGAATGACCACATCAAACAAGAGGTGGACGCAGGCAAATACTGCGGCATGGTCATGCTGGACCTACAAAAGGCCTTTGACACGGTCAATCACTCCATTCTGATTGACAAGCTAAAAGCAATTGGTTTTGATAGTCTATCAGTGAGCTGGATGCAATCCTACCTTGAGGGGAGGGAACAGATGGTGGAGGTAAACGGTACCCTATCCCCCCCCCTCACAGTGAGCTGTGGTGTTCCACAAGGAAGCATACTAGGACCGCTACTGTTCCTAATTTATGCAAATGACATGTCGTCAGCTTGTGACTGCAACTTGTTCCTGTTTGCGGACGACTCAGCCCTGCTGGTCTCTGACAAGAACAAGTTACAGGTTGAAAAAACCCTCAGCTCGGAACTAGGCAGAATCTGCATATGGCTCGCTGATAACAAACTATCATTACACATGGGCAAAACAGAGTCCATTCTCTTCGGTTCAAATAACAAACTCAGCAAGACCGACGGCTTCTCAGTTACAGTGGGTGACAATATTGTCACAAGGAAAGATGAAATTACCTACCTGGGTTCCATCCTAGAGGCTAATCTCTCCTGTGACAAAATGGCATCCAATGTAATAAAAAAAAGTCAACCAACGAACTCGATTCTTGTACCGGATCTCCTCTCTGGTAAACAAGAATACCCTGAAGACTCTGGCAGGAGCACTCATTCAGGGGTACTACGACTATGCTTGCACCTCATGGTACCAAAGCACCTCAAAGGCGCTAAAAACAAAATTACAAACATCTCAAAACAAACTGGTCAGACTACTGCTTGACCTTACTCCTAGAACCCACCTCACCCCTGCCCACTTTGACAACCTAGGATGGCTTAGAGTAGACGACAGAGTACAACAACTTGCAATGGGCCTGGTCTACAAGATACACTACACGACAAAGGTACCCATGTACATGTCAAAATACTTCCCAAAGGTCAGTGAATACCACGATCACAACACCAGAGGGAGCTCCACAAATCATGTTAAACCCAGATTCGGCTCAAATAAGGGACTAAACACGTTTCGCAATTATGCCACATCAATGTGGAACGCCCTACCCAAAGCTGTAAAGGAATGTGGATCACTACCCACTTTCAAAACCTCTCTCAAGGGACACCTACGGGAGACTGCAATTCAACACTGGCCCCTGTAAATATCCTAACCCAACCCCCTCCAATGTACAGTCATTTACCTAGTATGGTTTTGTCAATAGTCCAATGTACAATTTTGTTTGTTTGTACAGTGTCTCCCCCCCCCCCCCCTCAATGTACAGTTTTGCTTGTATATACAGTGTGCCCCCCCCCCCCAACCACCTCCAATGTAGATTACCCAGTATGGTTGTCAATATCCCAGTGTACCCAACCCCCCCCCACCCAACCTCCTCCAATGTACAGTTTCTACGTCAAATGTATATACTCCCTTTTCCTGACTCCTTCTGTATCACAAACAGTACTGTATTTGCAAATCTGGTATGTCATAAATGTATAGATGTAGCAGTACTGTCTATCTGTATGTCATGTATGTCATATATGTCCTGATGAATTGAAAATGGGGGACCCTGATGTAAACAAGACGAAAGTCTTTCTCTGGTCTGCATCCCCTTAACAATTGTGTGTATTGAGCTGTACTGTATTGTACCCATTCTGCAATCTGTTAATAAAGTTTTCAATCAATCAATCAAACTGGGAAACCCATACTGACCAAACCCTCTATATCAGTGATGGCTGTTGGAATGTAGAGCAACTCAACAGTTACTTTAACAAAATAAGTACCACTCACAGCAGCACTACAGAATATACTTGCACTGGAAAAGAACAGATTAAGATAAAGAGTTCAACAGTCTGCCCCTAGTGGTCCTACAACTATTAATCCACTAAGAATGTCTTTAGTTAGTCAAGTCAAGTCAAGTGTTCCTTAATTAATCCCCTTAGGGAAATCCCCTTGGACAGCTCTACTTTGTTTAACTTCAATCGACCTCATGCTGTTAAGACACAACATGAAATAATGAAATCCTTGCCTGCTTTTCATTCTCTCCAATATAGCGGCGTAACGCTTCTCACATTAATAATACTTTGGGGGGGGCTCCAGTAGCTCACCGCATATCTCGGCGCTATTTCTGCGTCGGGGAAAACCGTGCTGCGTCACGGATCTGGTGGACTCCGAGTTCGATTCCCGGACCCGCCGTCATTTGCCAGAATGTCTTCCCCTGATCTATATCCCGTTTCACCCTGTATCTGTCGGTCATGCTTGACCAGAAAAGCGATAAACGCTAAAAAAATTTAGTAAAAAAAAAAAAAAAAAAAACGTTGGGGAGCAAGGCAGGGAACCAATGTTTGGCCAAGTGAACTGAAGTGGGAAAATTTTCAGAATATATAAACAAGGTATCCGCCGTTTTCAACAAGTTCGGTTTAAGACTTTTTAAGACCACTTGGAGCTAAATTGAATACCAATTTCACAACCATGCAAGCAAAAAATTCAATAAAACACATAGTGACACTGAACTGGCAGGTGCACTTGCGCGCCAATTTAAATGATTGCGTGTTCTCGCCAGACACAGCAAGCTCCCGGTAGCTCTGCTAAAGACAACAACTTGAATATTATAAAACATTTAATATATTTTATATTATTTCATCTCCCGACTTAATACCTGTGCAAATGAAATGCAAGACTTGAATAAAAAACTATGAATTCTAGACTTTTTAAGACCCTGCAGATACCCTGATAAAAGCAGCTTTCATATGTACGTGGGTACACAATCGATGTATCCAAATGTATGGAGAGACATGTCATACACCACACCGCACCGTGCTCATCTAGACCTACGACTGTGTCACTAGGATCAAGTAAAATTCAACTGTACAGCCAACTCCATTCATAAATGGCATTACCACAGTGAATGATCAGGAAGTGAACACACTACCCAGGGGGGCAGGTGTCCCCACAGAGAGGACAGCCTTTTAATTACTACAACTAATAATAAGAGTCTTGGGTTCATGAGGGCTACTTTTGATCTGCTGAACCGTGAATCTTAACAGCCACCCCCCGGAAATTGGAAAGGGAGAAAGAGATAGATAGTAAAGCAATGGGGTGGGCAAACAGTAAAAACAGCACTTGAGTTAAAAAGTTTAAAAAAGGTAGCAGCAATAAATAGATCAATAAGTAGATCAATAAATTAAGATCAATGAGCACTATTGCACAGTGTTAAGGTTGTGTTTTTCGAATGCCGCCAGCTGCATGCATCTTGGCGAGTAAAAATGGGAGTGTAATGAGAACATGAGCTTAAGTGAGTTTGGAGTCATGCACTTCGGGTTTTTGAGTCAGAGAGAGGATGCAGAAATTGAAATTATGAGAGCGGAACCTTTTCTTTTCTTTTTTTTATCCCAGCTACACGTTTCTTTATAGGACGGTGATTTACCATGAATATTCCTCGATAGATCTATATGTATTAATAGTAGTGTATACACTCAAAAGCGGTGAACACACATCTTTTCATAACAATCTTTTTATGGATAATGTGAGGGTTCATGAGAGCTCCACAGCATTTATAATTCATAAGAAACATGCATACTGATGGAATAATGCAGTGTTTCATAAATGCATGCAAGCTTCCTCCTCTGAAAAGACATCTGGCCTCGTATTGTCACAGGTAATCACAGACAGGTTAGCATGTCTTGGAAGTTCGAAGTTACCTCCTCACAGTGAAACATTTTCGGAAATGACAACACAAACCATACATTCCAAACCATATTACTTATTTTACCGTTTCCCCAAGGGAGGAAACTCTGAACTAAACTACTTTGAGGGAAGCTGTGAGTAACGCTTTTCAAAGAGAACTAAAAAGAATTACATTTATAATTATATATTTTTTTTAACAGAACTTCTGTGAGACGTTTTGTGTTCTGGTGGTTTGACTTGGTGTGACGCCTCACCTTACTGGCCTTCAGGATGTTGATCTGCTCTTCATAGACGGTGTCTCTGTTCTTCTCCAGAAAGCCTCCACACTGGTACTCCACCTGTGCCAGGACAACACTTATTACATTTAGTCATTTAGCGGATACTTCTATCCAAAGCGACTTACAAGTTCTGTAAGACAAGTCAGCAGGAAAGGTACAACTCTTTCAGCTGAGTAACAATGTTCTTCAAATAGTGTTGAAACTTGGGTGCTACAGTCTTGAGTGCATAGTAGTAAAGACATATTAGTATAGTAGGTAGTAATATAAGCAAGGAAGATTATCTAGTGGAAAGGTGCATGATAGTAGAAGACGGTACGAAGGATAGTTTTTTTTTTGCTCCTTCATTCCAGATATTTATTGGTCAGTGTGTCAACTTCCAAATATAGCTGCAGTAATACTTAATCAGGGTAACCACGGGAATGTGCGGTGACACACACACACACAAGTTGGTACATTCCTAGTTGGTGTTGTCGTGTACCCCCCCCCCCCCCCAATTGTGTCCCTCAGCAAAGAACTCAAAAGTCGCCTTAATTACTTCACTGAGTAAACAACTGAATAATTGAATAACAATCTAGGGCAAAAATTACTTTGAAAGAGGCATTAAACAAAAGGTCTGAAAGGGGCCCTGGAGATGAGCTAGCGGGCGCAACACAACGGCTCCCATTCTGGCTCCCAGTGAAAGGACACAGTCAGCTGTAAAGTAACATGAATTAAAAAGAGAGCAGGTATTGTTCCCGGGGAGAGTCCCTTCAGTAAGCAGCCATACTTATTCTCCTTTTGTTTGTCCAAGAGCTTTAGGTCATTGGCCAATAAGGTATGATGACTTAACCCCCTCTCTATAAAGACAGGGCTGCAGGCGCTCTGTGCTAAACCAGGGCACCAGAGCGGCCATTGTGGTCCCCTTTTACATGAGAGGAGGGTGGATAGAAAGTGAGGGTATGCTTACCACCAACACACGCTTAAACTAGGAATCCTCTCTGGTACCATGACAGTCGGTGCACATTTTTGTTTGTTCGTCTTTAATGAGAAAACTAAGTTTGTGCTCAAAGCTGAACCGTGTGTCATTGGCTGCACTTTTATCTCTTCGTAAAAACAAACCAGTGTGAACCAGTACTTGGTCTATCATTTGAAATGCTTGCTCTAATGTCCGTGATATAACAGTTGTGTGTGTCGTTATAAAGGAGGGGAGACACACAAACACATCCAAGAGGATGACTTTCGTCATATGATATTCAATACATTGCCTGTGTCAATTTGACGAGTCACGTCATGTACAACATCTATCAACATTGAATAACTGAAGTAATAGTTTATTCCAGGTAATAAATAAATCAATTAATACATTTATTTTGAACAGACAGTACAAGTTATACTTCGTTCCACCTAGGCTTGCCGTGGTAGACCGGTGTTACTCGTATACATTTTTTCTCCAGCTGTGACAATAAAGTCGGTGTGTGTTTCCAGCGGTCACCATTATTGGGCGAACAAGAAGACGACAAACATTTTCAGCCTATTGTAATGACCCTGCTGTGTTACAAAAAACATATAATTCATTCATGGTTTTAAGGACACCTGTAGTAAAGGGGAGGGGAGTGACAATGTTTTATTTATCATCTGAATCTTACAATAAAAGCTTAATATTCAACATTATAATATACTTGAAATATATTCAAGTATTCAAAGATCGAAGTATGCCTCTACAGATATTTAGCATCATTGTGTAAAATGTGCAACCGTAGTTCCACCTAGTGTCTATAGTCCCCCCTGAGACGTATTCAACCCTAGTTCCACCTAGTGTCTATAGTCCCCCCTGAGACGTATTCAACCCTAGTTCCACCTAGTGTCTATAGTCCCCCCTGAGACGTATTCAACCCTAGTTCCACCTAGTGTCTATAGTCCCCCCTGAGACGTATTCAACCCTAGTTCCACCTAGTGTCTATAGTCCCCCCTGAGACGTATTCAACCCTAGTTCCACCTAGTGTCTATAGTCCCCCCTGAGACGTATTCAACCCTAGTTCCACCTAGTGTCTATAGTCCCCCCTGAGACGTATTCAACCCTAGTTCCACCTAGTGTCTCCAGTCCCCCCTGAGACGTATTCAAACCTAGTTCCACCTAGTGTCTAGTCCCCCCTGAGACGTATACAACCCTAGTTCCACCTAGTGTCTATAGTCCCCCCTGAGACGTATTCAACCCTAGTTCCACCTAGTGTCTATAGTCCCCCCTGAGATGTATTCAACCCTAGTTCCACCTAGTGTCTATAGTCCCCCCTGAGACGTATTCAACCCTAGTTCCACCTAGTGTCTATAGTCCCCCCTGAGATGTATTAGTCATATCTCTCCCTATACCGAAGCGTGATGTCAGTACCGTGAAGTCGTGGGACGAATACACATACTGTACCGTTACACCCCTAAAACATAGGAATTCAACTTTACGCCAAGGTCTTCTAGCAACGTGGTAAAATAAGACAGCACTCAATGAGACATAAATGTGATACATGTGGTGAGGAACTGGGTAAGAGGAAAACTCAGATCTCACCTTATCGGCAAAGTGTACGATGATGAAGGAGATGTTGGACATCCGGGGTTTCTGAAACTGAGCGCTGCCAGAGTGCCGTCCGTACAACTTCTGGGCCCAGTTCTGCTCCGTTCCATTCGGCACCTTTGGAGCAGCGGGCAGAAGAGCAGACAGCCCACAGATTACAGGGAGGACAAATAAAGGCTACTGTACAGTACCTGCACTCGGAATGATAAGGTCGCCGCTTTATTGCTCTGCTGAATTTGAAATCAATAACTTCAAAAGGACTGCCGGGACGAGACGGCGTGAGGAAAATAAATAGGTAAAAGGATTTTGTTCCATGGACCTCAGCTCATGATAAAGATCTGTGTGCATGGCGGGAAACAGAGGCGAGCCATGTAGGATGAATCCCAATTAACTGAGACAGAGCAGGAAAATGTTGTGCTCAGCAGTGGATGTCTGCTTCCCACGAGCATCCACTACTAATGCTTTCATCTGCTCAGGCACATTAATTAGCATTTAACCTCTTAAGCCCTAGCCATATTTTCAGAAAATTCACCTAAAAGTACATACTCAAGTAAATGGAAGATTGCATGGACCATTTGCATGTTCTTGGTATCTAGGGACATCTATGGACATCAGGGGAGGAAATTAGGCCACTTTACTCGCCAAATGCGAGTATTTTTTACGTTTGGCGAGTAATTCATGAAGAGCACTCGCCAGTCTGGCGAGTACTAGTCATTACAAAACAAAACAAAAAAATCATTCTGCAATCTGCTGATTCGCTCACTGGCACAAGCCGAACTCTGACTCCCCCCTTGATTCCTCCCATTTGCGCCTCAATCCAACCATAACCAATGAACATCATCGTTGTACAGATGCGCTCTAAGCTCCTCCAATGAACACTCATTTTCTAGAAGATGCCGCCCATCTAGGGGAAGTGGACAGATCACTGCGCGCGGACCTACAGACTCCTGCCACCGGCTTGACAACGTAGACAAACTTAGACAAAAGCACATCAGTGGATGAAAATAATTGCATGTAGAGTCGTCGCTTTCGGATATCAGTGCGGTCTGACATGGGGGCGAACAACAGCATGCGACGCGTCTCCTTCGAGTCGGATGAGAATGACAAGTCAACCAGCATTAGCCGGCTAGCTACCTAGCATGTAACAAGCTACCATAACGCGCGTTCAACATAGTGGACTATACTGAGTGGCTTTGCTTAAATGCAGCCGAGTGACATTTTATTATTACCGGGTTTCCCCCCATATCACCACTCGCCCATATGCCCTTCACAACGGTGATGTTGTCATACTTGGCATTCAGAATACACCTGCTGAACCCCTAGCGTTGTCGATTCGGTTCCAATGTATTGTCATCTTACAGCACAAGTACAGTACAACCAGAATACATTTGGCATACAACCAGAGTGCAAATGTAACAAGTCAAGTTGTTTTATTTAGCTATTACATTACAGTGAAATGCTTGGTTCTTTCACTGCCCAACTCAGTCCAACCTAGTCCAGTCCAGCCCAGCATCTTTCACTGCCTAGTTCAGCCCAACCCAGTCCAGAATAGTTCCCTCTTTCATGTTAATATGTGATATCCTAATATTTTATAGTAGAGACAGTGTGATTAATACATGTTGTATGCTAATATTGTGAAGAGTAGAGACTGTTATTAATGTTTTATGCTAATAAATATTTTAAAGAGTAGAGACACGGTGTGATTTTTACTATGATTGAAAATCAATTTAGACAAAGACATACAAAGAAGTAATTATCACAATTAGCGATCTTTTTTGGCTGGTAAAAAAATCAGTTTGTCTGGTAAAAAAAATCAGATACTCGCCAGTTGGCTGGTAAGCCAAAAAGTTAGTTTCCTCCCCTGCAGGGAATGTATTCCCAGTGTCATACATAGTGTGTCCGTTACTATGCTTGAGTAAATTGTAATGAACCAAAAGAGAATATCACTTATTATTATCATAAAAAAAAAAATCCCATCTTTGACGGTGAATAACACCATGCTAACATTGACCAGACATGACAAATCATTCAGCACCTTCTTGAGATCAAGTGTACAAAAGATCTAAGCTAATTCATAAAGGGCAGATGATTTACAGGGGGTTTTGTAGATACAGTACTGAATTTTGCCATCCGGGCACATGCAATTTGAAATATGAATATAGAATATCAGGCCTATAAATTACCTTATTATGGCCAGGTCATATATCTACGGATCTGGCCAAATGTGCTGAGATTTCTATAAACTCATATTTAGCGAATAACACTTAAAATCATTGGTAAGCAAACATAGTGCTGAAAATATACACTTTGACCGCCGTTTTGATATTTATGCATTTATGTACTGCATTAATCTATTTATGACGTGAAATAAATCTCGACCCCGATACCAGGCCGGTCGGGCTTAAGGGGTTAATGTTAGCAAACGGCATGGAGACACAAGCTGCATTACTGTTACAGTTACTGTAAATGCTAGCTTACTAACCAGTTCGCTAAATAGTGGTTGTTTCGAGGAGAACAAAGGGCGAGAGGTGGTGGGCTGCTTATTTTGATAAGTTTCGATATGCTTTTGATAGAATGTACAATAATGCATGTACAATAATGCTGTATGTACCGTATATATACAGTATATATATTTATTCTTACCGTATATATATCTATCCACGTCTGTCTGTACATACCTGCATATAATCCTTTTTACCTATCTGTACAGTAGATACTATATCTATATACTTACTCCCTACATATCCCTACCTACTCTTACTAGTTACGCTGCTGGCCAGTATGACTTACTACCATGGTGTCTTTATGACTATCACTGTACATATTAATACTACAACTCTGTACATACATCTGATTAGCACTATACTCAGTAGTACCAATTTATATATCTTATACCCAGTTTAATCTACTGTACATTGTATATTACGATTGCACATTACTGTTACAATCTGCACTCTGGTTGGATGCCCAACTTCTTTTGTCATTGTACTGTACTTTGTATTGTATAATTGTAGAATGACAATGAATTTGAATCTAATCGAATTTGTCACGACACCAGGGAGCAGAGCCAGCATACTTTCATCTACCTTTCACTTACAACTTTTGTATGACTTTAAAACTTGACTTTTGATAGCATTCAAATTAAACACGTTAGTAGTAAGTAGTGGAGTAACACCAGGACCACTGGCCCCCTCCTCACCTTGCACTCTTCATCCAGCAGGTCCAGGATGCCCAGCCGGGCTTCGATCAGGTCGATACAGGGCTGGTTGTCGTAGAAGTCTATCAGCGTCCAGGGGATCTGCTCCTTCATGTACTCCTCCTGCTCCAGCTTGAACACATGCTGGAGAGACGAGACAGACTCACGTTGAAGGAGTGCATCGATATTTTCTGCTGTTTGAGTTTGCTCCCAATCAGGGGTGGAAAGTATATCCAAGTACTTTTGAACTTTGTACTTGAACACAGTTCTGAGATACTTATACTTCATGCTTTTTTTTTCTCCACTAGGACCTAAAACATTGTCAATAATTTTTTTTAATTAAATAAATAATAATAATTGCTTCCAGCAAGTACACTCCAACTAGTTCAAAAATGCCACAATGTTCTGGGAGTGTCCCCCAGTGGCTAGTTTCTGGGTGTCGGTCATTGTAAAACGTTCTAGAATTGTTTGAGATGAATGTCCCTCTACAGGATTTATTTATATATTTTTTTAATTTATTTATTATTATTATAATTTTTTATATATATTTTTGCTTGTTTTATTAGATATTTGTATTATACATTTTTAATAATCTTTTTATTTCTATTTATGTACGTTTTTATTATAATTATTTTATTATAATAACTAATTTTCCTTTCTTATGTGCAATAAATAAAACTAAATGCCACTGGAGACCATTGAAACTGGCTTACCGAGTTGAACTGCTGCTGAAGTTTCTCGTTGGCATAATTGATGCAGAACTGCTCAAAGCTGTTCACCTCAAACGTCTCAAACCTGCAGTGATCATGAAATAAAAAAGAGAAGACACAACAACATCATGTTTACTCTCGACTCTCGTCATCATCTCCATACGTCAGCATAAGCAACGTAATGCAGGCATAATACATTGAGCCTGGGGGGGGGTTTCAATCTTTGTTCAAAGCATGTAAAATAGAGGAGAGTGCCTGTGCAGCACTTCTTATTCTGTAGCGTCACACTCAGCATATCTCCTCAGCTTATCAATCAATATTCGACACGTTAAAGGTCGACCGATAGTGGATTTTTAAAAGACCATATAATAACGATAGTTTGGAGCAGGAAAAGGCAGATAGCCGATTAATCGGCTAATATCGCATAAAAAAAACGGGAAACGAAAATCTACACTGCCTAATTTGGGCCTAATTCCATAGCGACTCGCATGAATTAGACTGGCTGTAAAGAGGAGTCTACTATCATGCGATAGTAGTAGCAGTCAAGGGACCCATTTGAAAATGGCCATGCCCATGGCATTTTCCTCCCATCAAATTTAAGCTAGCTTAAAATATCTTAACTTCTTTAGATCTCTAGTTTCATATGATACCAGTATCTCTTCCAGTATCTCCTACTAGATGCCTCTAAAGACGGCTAATCAAAACAGTGGGACACGGTAACATAAGCGGCCGATACCAATAGTTTGTAAAACGTCCTATCGGCACAGATTAAAATCGGTCAACCTCTGATACACACCACAGCTAGGAACCAATTAGACTGCTGGTCAAAAATGGCCAAAGAGAGGAAAAGCCCAACACCTCATATGAATATGGCATTATTTTAGTTGTAGAGATAGGGACTCGCAAGTACTCACATACTATATACCGTACTCACTGGTGTGTGAGTGTGTGTGTGAGTGTGTGAGTGTGTGTGTGTGTGTGTGTGTGTGTGTGTGTGTGTGTGAGTGAGTGAGTGAGTGAGTGGGTGAGTGGGTGAGTGAGTGAGTGAGTGAGTGAGTGAGTGAGTGGGTGGGTGAGTGAGTGAGTGAGTGAGTGAGTGAGTGAGTGAGTGAGTGAGTGAGTGAGTGAGTGAGTGAGTGAGTGAGTGAGTGAGTGAGTGAGTGAGTGAGTGAGTGAGTGGGTGGGTGGGTGAGTGAGTGAGTGAGTGAGTGAGTGAGTGAGTGAGTGAGTGAGTGAGTGAGTGAGTGAGTGAGTGAGTGAGTGAGTGAGTGAGTGAGTGAGTACCCGTAGATGTCCAAGACTCCGATGAACGAGTGCTCTTTGGAGGAGGTCCGTAGGGTCATGTTAATGTGTTCCACGATCCAGTCGAACATGTGAGCGTAGATGTGTTTGGCGAGGGCGTCCCGGGCGTTGGCGGCCTGTTTGCAGGACATGTTCTTGACGTAGGTCTCCGACGTCGTGACCAGCTTCCTGTGACACAACCAGTGCGCCATCTGTTCCAGCTCCACCCCCAGCAGCCGGCAGAAATGGTGTAGGTGGGGGTCGTCCCTCTGTGAGAACACAAACATCGCCCAACGTCTACCATTAAAAACTAGTGCTGTCAGGCGATAAAAAAAATTAATCTAATTAATTACAGGATTTGTAATTAATTAATCTAATTAATCGCATTTTAATCGCATAACCATTTTAGGCCTGATATTCTATATTCTATAATCATATTTTTAATGGCATGTGTCCGGATGGCAGAATTCAGTACTGTATCTACAAAACCTTCTGTTTAATCATCTTCCATTTATTCATTTGCTTAGATTTTTCACTGTGTTATCTTTGACTGTGTTATTCACAGTCAAAGATAAAAAAAAATTATTGATATTCTCATTTGGTTTATTACAATTTACTCAAGCCTAGTAACAGACACAGTATTTCTGACACTGGGAATACATTCCCTGAGATCCATAGATGTCCCTAGAATCAGATACCAAGAACATGCAAATGGACCATATTAATTACAATTACAATTATTTTTTTTAAATTATCTTGAGTTTTTTTTCGTAACGCGATCATTTGCTGTGTAATTAATTAATCTAATTAATGCGATAAACTGACAGCCCTATTAAAAACACAAGACAGTTAAAGGAACACAGCAACATTGTTGGGAAATGCACTTACCGTCTTCTCCAGAGTCAAGAAGATAGATACCAATTTCCTCTCTGTGTGTTCAGTAGAAGGCTATCTGGCTGCAAGCAAGCCTAGCTTAGCACAAATGAATGGAAGTGGACATGGACAAGCTAGCCTAGCTGTTGGACAAAAACACATCTCCCGGAGTTTTAAGCTAGGCTAGTGATCCGTATCCACTTCCATTAATTTGTGTATCCATCTTCTTGTCTGAGAAGATGGTAAGCGCATTTCCCATAATGTTGGGCGTGTTCCTTTAAAGATGCACTACGATTTTTCATCATTTGTGTGTAAAACACTTACAATAAGATAAGATATTTCTTTATTGATCCCCCATGAATTCTAAAATAATTAGATTAGAATACATTTAGAATAGATTAGAACAATTAGAATAAGCACATCATTTATTGGTCGACGAGGTCCTCATTGTCGGCCCGATGGAATGAGGGCCTTGTACACAAAACCACAAAATGATGTGTTCATGCCACATAATTGTACGTAGTAGTGCATCTTTAAGCCATAATGTTAATATTCTGAACGGGCTTGAGGCGAGTCACGATGACATACTGCAATGTGACAGGAGTCTCCGTCTCTCTCTGAGCAGATGTCCACGTTGCCGAGATGTAGGATGGATGCTATGATTTTGAAGATGCTGCTCTGATTGTTCTCCTTGATACCTGAAATATCAAAGATCAATTCATCAGGTTTCACACAAGCTGTACAGATGTATTATCAATCAATCAAATCCTTTATTTAACCAGATAAGAATCATTGAGATTAAAATATCTTTTTCAAGAGCGATCTGGCCAAGCAAGGCAGCAGAAAGTTTCAACATAAAAAGAACATCACAATAAAATACAGATTCACAGCAAGATCCAATTTCAGGCAAGTTATCAAAACACAGTTGCACTGTCCGAGGGAACTGAATTCATAGGTTTTTAAGATGGTTTTAAATTCTCAGAGGGTGACTAGTCCTGGCAATTTTAGGTCCTCCTGTAGCTTGTTCCAGGATGAAGGAGCAGCATATTTAAAAGCCCTTTTTCCCAAATCAGTTCTCATATAGGGAACATCCAATTTCAGAGAATCTTGGGAATGAAGGGCATACTTGTTTTGCTTAGTGCACAGAAAAAGTGCCTTGCATCACAGTCACAAAAGGGGCTACGTGCCGGCATTGTTCAACTTTATTGCGAACTTTATCACGCATTTGAAACGGCATCACCTGAATGTGAATATCACTGGTACAAGGAAGAAACAGACCCTAGTGCAAACCCAGCTCCGTGTGGCATTCAAGCAGCATCTCGCTATTAATTCAGACCGGGCCAAAGCAATAACAAACGCCATAGGTGTTTTTATAGCAGCAGATCTGCGACCATACTCCGTTGTCGAGAACACAGGGTTTAAGCACATGTTAAAAGTAATAGAGCCCCGCTACCTAGTTCCCTCTCGTCCGTATTTCAGCCAGCAGCAAGTCATACCAGCTCTGTATAAACAAGCACACGCTACAGTTGTCCACGACTTATCCAAGGCATCTGCTATATAATAATCTTCAGATTTACTTTAAGTGTTATTAGTAGGTTACAGCAGTAAGCCTTAGTTAGCTCAGTAAATTATGGCCAATTCGTTTTATATTGTTTAATACAGTTAAATAAATAAATAGATAAATGAAAAGCAATTTTTTGTTTTGTATTTCTTCCCCCGCCAGCCCCCCCCCCCCCCCCCCACTGTACCGAAAAACCATACCAAACCGTGACCTCAAAACCGAGGTACGTACCGAACCGTGGATTTTGTGTACCGTTACACCCCTAAGAGTAAGTCACCATAATCGAGTAGTGGTAATAAGAAGGTGGTCGAGATCAGGTGACTTCTCACTTTAAGTGAAAAACAGGACCCGTTTATGAAAAAGAAACCGAGTTTAAGCTTCAGCTTTGATACAAGTTTGTCTACTGTATGCAAGACTTAAATGTAAGGTTTGCATCCACTCATCCAATGCCTAGATACTTGTAACCCTTTCGATTTCAGTCCCTCCAGCAGTAACAAGTGTGGGAAGATCAGCTGGGAGTGACACTCTTCCCATTTGAGAAGAGCATATACTTTGACTTGTCAGCATTTAACACAAGCTTAAGCTGGGTAAGATGGGACTGGACAATATCAAAGGCAGATTGCAAGAACTCCATCGTTTGCACAACACAGGGAGATGAGCTATAAATGACTGTGTCATCAGCATAGAAATGGTAAGCAGCATTAGACAGGTTGATACAAAGATCATTCACATAATGGAGAACAGTAGAGGTCCCAGTACGGAACCTTGTGGTACACCCTTAAGTTTCAAACTGGCACTTCACCAAAAACAATGCTTAGATTTTGCACATAATCTCACACATCCAAAGACTCCACATTAATTTAGTTAGACAGTTACTGAGAGTAAAATGAGTTTGAATATGGCCACTGGTGATGTCATCGGGGACAATGGATCCTTGTGTTGTATTAATTACAGCTAAATTAAATTATATGGTAGCAGTTCCTGTAAGACAAGGTATTGCTACATTTGCATCTACATAATTTCATGGAGCTGTAATTAACACAACAAAAGGATTCAACTACCGGTAAATTAATGTGTGCAAAACGGTTTGGAGTTTTTGGACATGTGTGAAATGATGTGCAAAATAAATCAGCAGTGCCCCTTTAACGAGTTGGAGAAAAACGTCAACGGTTTCGATACATTTCAACTTCCCTGTAAAACTCAAGCCTTACCCAACAGTGTAAACGCCTCTCTTGTCCTTTTAAAGTCCTCAGCATCATTAACCCCCTCAATGAAGATGTTCTCCCCCAACGACGTGTAGTAGAAATCCTCTGCGCTGGCTGGATGAATAAGGGAAAGGAGGAGAAAGAGGAGAAGGAAGGAGTCACAATAAGTGGATAAGAATCATGCCCACATTAGTATGAAAGAAACACGTTATTTGGCAAGACTGGAAATGGCAACGAATATTTAGTGTTAACTCAGTGACAGCAGGCGTTCTGTAGTCCATGTACTTACTCAAGGTGAGGTCTTTGAACTCTGGTAAGCTAGCAGAGGCACAGAGCTGGTAGAATATGTGGTAATTCCTTTCATCCTCAGCCTAAAAAGCAAATCAATTCCAAACTAAATCTTTATCCAGATAATTTTACCCAAAAAAATTCTTTGCTGGCAAATCATTTGAATTCTCATTCGAGATGCACAAATACACAAGCAACGGCAAACCAAACGGACCTGAAAGACGACCCGAGACTTCTCCAGGAGATAAGTGCGCATGTTGGCGCCTATGATGTGATATCGCCTGTCAAAACCAATCTGGATGTATTTCCCAAAACGACTGCTGTTGTCATTACGAGTGGTCTTTGCGTTTCCAATAGCCTGGAGTGACAAACGGAGAGAAGCAGGTTAACAAATCAAGCACTGGAAATGTTAAAAAGCATGAAATCGGAAAACATGACTCTTAGTTATCAGTACAATGTAGCAATTCCCAGCAAGGCTGGATTTTAGAGGTAATAAAACAACAACTGTAACTAATGCATAATTATTGAATAATGCTGAATGTCAAGAAAATAAACATTAATGCGCATTTATTGAGAACGCACTTCCAACCCTTTTGGGGAGAGCTCAGAAATAGAGCTAGAGATATAGAAGATATACCGTCCCTAGGATAGAAGCTTTTCATCTTTCACAAAATGGTGCTCTGCCTATTATTCAATATGCATTTAAAAGTTTTAATTTCGCTCTGATTTAATAAATTGTCTTTGAGCTGACTGGTGAGATTATTTGGATGACGCTCTCCACAAAAGGGTTTGAAGTGCGTTCTCGATGAATGCACAGTCATGAGTACAGTGCAGGCTGTACTCAATACAAACAATAAAAACAATACAAAAAATGGCTGTTGTTCCCCTATGAGGTTTTGTTCGATATCTAGGCATGACTGCACAGACTCCTACAACAAGTGTGACCTCCTTGACCTCCGACCATCTGGTAGATCCATATCTCACCTCCATGATGGGACTGGAGGCCAGAACCTTCTCCTCAACGTTTGTGTCATTGGCCGAGCCTCCCACGGTGGCAAAGAAGCGCATGGCGTACTTGGCAGAGACCGTCTTCCCTGCCCCAGACTCTCCACTCACTATAATGGACTGGTTTCTCTCATCTCTACAGAGGGAAACACACATGGTGGGAGAAAGATATATTTTTTGCTTCATCTACAAGCACACCCCCAAGTTTCAGATCAAGTGCTCTACTTCCTTGTGAAGGCGGTGTCCTGCGTTACGGCCTCTAATGCTCTCACAATGAGCCTGCTGCTGGGTTGGCTCCGTCATTTACTCGACCTCTAGGCCCTAATGGAGACTGTAATGACCACGGATGCCTAGACACGCTAGCCCATGGCTAAGAGGTCGGACCCTGTAGTTGACTGGTTAGCGCCGTCACCGGTGGTCTGGGCGATCTGGGTTTGATTCCCGGCTGCCCCCAAAAATTTGCTCTATTGGCGTCAGAAGTGGCATGCGGGAGCATGAGTCCATTGGAAGCGTGTGCGCCCAGAGGTGTGAGGGAGCGGATAGGCTGAAGCATGGGAGCACACTTCTCGAAGGAGGGGGGTAGTGTAACAAACCATGGATGCCTAGACACGGTAGTCCTTGGCTAATGGGTCAGACCCTTTAGTTGACTGGTTAGCGCCACCTGTGGTCTGGGCGATCCGGGTTCGATTGCCAGCTGCTCCCTAAATCTGCTACAGAGACCCTTATTGTGTCATTTAGCACATTCACCTAGCATGAAACCAAAGGATTGTGCTGCAACTAGTAACATTAGATGATAATAATAATAATAAATATATATAATAAATAAATCTATTTTGTATAGCGCTTTTCCGAATGCTCAAAGACACTTTACAGAGCAAAATAAACAATACAGTTTTAGTAGAAAAAAATTAAAATAAAAAAAATTATATAAAAAGGTGAGAGAGGAAGGAGTTCAAGGCTTGAAGGCAAGGGTAAAAAGGTGGGTTTTTAGGGCTTTTTAAATGATGAGGGTGTCTGCATGACGGATATGGTTGGGCAGGGCGTTCCAGAGGGTGGGGGCAGCTGCAGTGAAGGCCCTGTCGCCCCAGGTCCGGAGCTTAGTCCTGATGGGTTGGAGGAGGTTAGCATCTGCGGACCTGAGGCAGCGGGTAGGCGTGTGGTGGAGAAGGAGGTCAGAGAGGTAGGAGGGGGCCAGGTTGTTGAGGGCTTTGAAGGTGATGAGTAGAATTTTTTTTATCTACTTTTTCTCCCATTTTCTATTTTTCTCCCATCCCAATTTCGTATCGTCCAATTCTACCCTCCCCTGTCTCGAACGCTGTTAGACCATGCCTCCCACAAGCCGGCTGCAATGTGGACGAAGCCTTACATCACGTGTCCCCTCCGGTACTCGAGGAAGCAGCCGTCGCATCTTTTCACCTGCACAGCGCGATCTCTCAGCGTCGGGGGTCTGCGTGGGAGGGACACGCCGCCCCCGCCGCTTCCTGATTCTGCTGCGCAGGCGCACCAACAGACCTGTAGAAGTCGCTGTCCACAACGTCCGATCCCCACCAATCAGCTTTCCCACCCCTAACACTGCCAATTGTATTAGTATGAACGACCAGCCAAGCTGATAGCAATGCAGAGAGCTGAGCTCGAACCCAGCGTCTCCTGCATTGGTGGCGAGCGCCTTGCCCACTACACCACCTAGCCGCGGTGATGAGTAGAATTTTTAACTGAATCCTGTATATGATGGGGAGCCAGTGGAGATCGTGGAGGATGTGGGTGATGTGGTCGGAGTGGCGGGTGGAGGTGAGCATGAGAGCAGCAGAGTTTTGGATGTATTGTAGTTTGTTGAGGATTTTGGTAGATGAGCCATACAGAATGCTGTTGCAATAGTCCAGTCGGGAAGTGATGAGTGCATGGGTCAGTGTTTCAGCAGCAGAGAAGGATAGTGAGGGGCGTAGACGGGCAATGTTCCTGAGGTGGAAGAAGGCGTTTTTTGTGATCTGATTTACGTGCAGGAGGCAGGAAAGGGTGGGGTCAAGAATGATACCTAGGTTGCGGACGTGGGTGGAGAGGGTGAAAATGGAGCCGTCGATGTTGACTGAAAAATCCTGGGTGGGGCGGGTCAGGGAATTTGGGCCAATGATGAGTAGTTCAGATTTGTCACAGTTGAGTTTAAGAACGTTTTTTTGCATCCATATTTTTATGTCAGAATGGCAGGTGATGAGGGTGGAGTGGGTGGCGGCAGTGATGGTCTTGGTGGAAAGGTAGAGCTGTGTGTCATCAGCATAGGAGTGGAATCGGAGGCCATGTTTGCGGATGATCTGTCCAAGTGGGAGAATGTAGAGGATGAACAGCAGGGGACCAAGTACTGAACCCTGGGGGACACCGTGGGGGACTGTGGCAATGGGGGATTTGGAGTTGTTGGTGTAGATGAATTGGTGTCTGTCAGAGAGATAATGATGAATATGTCCAGTCCAGCTAAAAGCACAGAGGGAAACTGGCTAGGTAGGTCATGCAGAATTGTTATATAGATATAGAGTGTTTTCATACTGAACAGAAAAGTTAAACTGCTGGGCCTTAATACACAGATCTAGTGAGTTGGTTAGAAAGACAAACCGTTTAATAATTGAAAAGTATATTAATTTCATTAAAAAGTAACGATGAGATTTCATTATCTTTAAGTAGGAATGACCAAAAAAGAAAACCAACTGATTGATGAAGGTATTACATTATACATTTAGTGCCATCTTCAGCCATCTACATTATGGATGTAGGTCCTCTTTAGAAGTTACTCCTCTACACTGTGTATATATTAATTGAGAGAGTTGTCAAAAGTAACTAAAGAAAAGAGGAAGAGAAGAGAAATGAAGGGGCGAAGTCGTGACGGTTGGACTGTGATTAGAGCAGAGTTGATGATGGCACTGCATGCTGAGGAGGAGGAGGAGGAGGAGGAGGAGAAGGAGGAGGCGGCCTGTCAGTGATGTGGAACTGAGCACTGTGGTTATCCAGTCACACCCACCGGTGGACAACTATTCTAGGGCAGCACACATTACTGTAGGTCCTGAGTCACATACAGAGCGAAATGACCTCGTCTCAAACAAAATTCAGTAATAATTATAATAATAACTTAATTAAGTTATATAAAAATTACTTTCTTTGTATAGCACCTTTCATACAAGGATTGCAGCACAAAAGTGCTTCACAGCAGTGATGTAGACACAAAATAGACATAGGCATAACATTTGCATAAAATGTATATTAAAACCTCCCGGAAAGATTTTAATAGTAAAATTGTCATAAAAATCGATGAAAAATAAAACAAATTAAACATTTCACCCCTCGTAACACAGTCTCATACCTGGCCATCTGCTTGTATGCTTCCTCAGCCACGGCAAATATATGAGGGTCCATGTCCCCCATGTTCTGTCCGGTATAGGCAGTGATGACCTCCTCTCCATAGATCTGCAGCTGCTCATAGGGGTTAATGGCCACCAGCACGATCCCTGAAGACACCAAGGGCACGTATTGTCAGCTGGACATACCATTTCCTCCTCATTACTAATCCCAGGTTACATGTGTATACATCATTCATGATCATGAGGACAGGCGCAGTGAAATTAATTATATCTTTGTTTTGGAGTGCAACGCCACATAAAAGCTGACCATTTGCAGGAATTTTGCGGTCGTCGGCGACCTCCGTGGTGGCGATCGACTAGATATGTGTGCCCAACCTCACGGTGAGCGAAGAACAAATGTATTTCTGAAGGCCACTTTAGGCCATGTTGCGAGCCAGAGATTTGTCCACATTGCAAGATTTGCAAAGGCAAGAAATGTGAACAACTCACAAGTATTTTTTGAGGCTAGGACCTTGGGCTAACATGTCAATTCAGTGATCATTAACCCTTTCACTGCCGCACTACCAAACGGTTAACCCCTTCACTGCGACAATACACAGAAGGTTAACCCTTTCACTGCCACATGACAGCAGGTCGGTAGTGTGATAGTAAAGGGTTAACCTTCTGTAGTGTGGCAGTGAAAGGATTAACATGAAGAAATTACCAGTTTCCCTGTTTCAGAAGATTTCCATTGTTAAGAGCATTTATTGGATAAGTGCCTTTATAAGAGTGGAGAGTGAAACCTATAACAAGATTAGTTAGGATCTCACTGCGTTAACTTCTAGTGAATTAGATAATATGGTCTCACTGTGTTAACTTCTAGTGAATTAGATAATAGGGTCACACTGTACTAACTTCTATAATCCCAGGAACTTTGACATAGTCATGCCTACTTTATAGATATGTACAGTATAGGTTGATTTAAAGGGGGGGGGGGGGGTTGTCATAATAGCTGACGTAATCTGTTCTTTTGGGGAGCATTTTTTGGGGAACTATTTGCAGCAAAAGTAGCATGAAGTCTATCCAGCCTCTACCCTAATTTACCTATCTAAGCTCCGCCCTCTTCTCTTGATCCTCCAATCACAACTGTTGCACCCCTCCCACTGATTACAGTATATGAGAGGCATTTAATACTGGACACCTTTAACTTTAACCAACAGATGATGATAGGAAGAGGTGAGATGGCCAGAATCACATCCGTTATCTTAGTTCGGCATGTTGAAAGTGAGAAGAAATACTTGTTTGATGTTTTTGAGAGACCATAAAGCACAAGAAGCAGTGAAGCACACAAGTGAGACTGGGAAATTACATGAGCCCATCTTTCCATGTATGCCCAAGTTCCGCTTTTGAAATATAAATATTCTTTAGAAAAACTACTTGTTAAAGCTTATCAATCTAAAAACATAAATCAAAGTGTGCTACATGTCAACTGCTACCATAATTGACCTATCTGAAGCCCGCCTTCTTTTCTTGATCCTCCAATCACAACTGTTGCTTCGAGGGAAGTAGTTAACTAGTAGACCAATGTAAAATCACACCACAACAGCTAGATGAGAATGTGGTGGAATGTGCCAATGTATGCACTGGGCAGGTTACTATGGTGATAGAACCCTAAAAAAAACATGGAGATATCAATGGCCAGTGTAGACTAACAGACAGAGATTGTTCTTGCTCAGCAGCCCTTATTTGCGTTGTTTTGTGTGCATTCCAGGCAAGGCAACAGCTTAACTCATTGTCTTGACTGCTTAAGGTCAATGCAACACGGTTGATTGGTGATTTTGTAGGAAAGACAGGTTAAACACAAGAGGACCTTATAGGTTTATTTACAACACGACAAACTGGCTTTATGGACTCGTTACATGAATCTGCAGTCCAGTTGACAATATATACAGAAGTTCAAACAAGCACGGAATTCATGATAAACTGCCAACAACTCCTCATTCCTATACAGTTTCTTGCTGCCTGGATATGTGCTTCAACCCAAGCATTATCCATTATCTTTATGCAATTATCTAGTTGGAAAAGAATAGTGTTGTAGACTCAAGGGCTCTACATGCTCCAGCAACTGCGACGCAACTGCAACACAACATGGCTCTGCGACATCTGCAACCGTCGCAGAGTGTGTTGCAGAGGGTGTTGCGTACCTATCACAAAAATCTAACTAGCGACTGCAACACAACCGTTGCGTTGATGTTGCGTAGCATTGATTGGTTGGTTAGCGAATGGGGGCGGGGCTGTCATATAATATTGGTTCCTCGTGATCCAAAAATAGCTAACTTAGCTAACATAGTATAATTTAATTTAGATTTTTATGTTCTGTATTTAATGTTTTTTTGTTGTTTGTTTTAAAAAAAAGATTATCCAAAAAGAATTATTATGTTTTAGTGCACCCTCTCTGAACACAGCCAACTCTCAGTATGTTGAGGTGGCGTGGCCCTCTATTAATTGAAAGGATGTCAATTTGGTATCTTAACAGGTTCTGCGCCAAAAACGAGTATACTCGTTATTGCCGTCCAACTGTGGAGCGCCAACCACGCGTATACTCGTTATTGGATCAGTTTTTCTTTTATTCGCTATTGCCATTCATAATTCATCGGGCAGCCTGTGCATGCTGTTCTGAATGTGTCTGAGCTGGCAGACGGTCAATACCACCCTCTAACGCCTTGCGGCCGCTATTGCACTCCATTTGAAACGATGTAGTTTGTTTTCTGGGCCGAGCTGAGCCGTGCAGGCGGGGTCTAAATACTCCGGCAAGGCAGGCGCTTTGAACAATACATGGACTAGGCTCCCCCTCCCCCCCCTCGTTCATATGCAATGCCGGATAACGTGGGACGGACTCCCGCGACCAGTACTTGGAATGGCGATCAGATAATTGGATTCTTTTTTTTGCATTACATCAGAGACAAGGTAAGGACAGTATATATCCAATCTTGCGTTGATCTGATATATTTTTTCTCCCGCGATCGGAGCGGTCTGTGTGGAATGTGTGTGTGCTGTTTCCCGTTGGTCACATCACAGCACGGAGGGGCGCCCTGCTACAAGCCCCCTTTCATGCGTGCATGAGGAGACATAATAACGATAATCTAGCATTGATTTCAGGAAGATTCGATAATCAGGTGTAAAATGGCAACGTGATAAGTGGATTTAACTAAAGGGCTATTATCGCGTCTTTTCCTGGGATTACTAAGAATCACCAAAACTATACTCATATTCAAAACGGTATAAAACGGAAATGTACGGATGAAAAAACAATCTGTTTTTTGCATGTTGACCAGGAGAAACTCACTGCCAATCGACGGGTGTATTAGACCCATAGCTATAATACAAGATATATTTTAAGCACTCGCAAATCTCGCAGTCTCACCATTGATTAAAGCGATGGCGTTCTAGCGCCCCTGGCTCATTAAGCGATGGCGCTGAATGAGTCAACATTGGCTAACCTTAACTACATTGTAGCAAACTAGTTTCATTACTTGTTTGAGGATTAGCTAGCTGATCTAGCCAACTACTGACAACTGACAGACTGACTGATGGGCCAATCAAGGTAACCGGAGTAGATTACGCAATCTCTTCAAGGAAGCAGAGTGGATATCTGAAATGGTTTGATTCTGTTGATATCCAGGGATAGAGATCAAAGGGCTTTAGTCATCATTTTCATCATCAACAACAGTTCTGGGCAATTTTACATCAACATACCTTCCGTTAAAAAAAAATACAATACAATTTTCATCATACTGAATCTCGAAGAAAAAACACTCACATTTTTTTATTTTTTTATCATTTTGGAGCATAACAAATTATGCATGAATGTAGTAATTCAGTTTTATGTGCGCAGAAACACCTGTTGAGTATCGTGTTCCAGGGAGGGTTCCTTCCTTCTCTCATAGATTGTTTTAATGACACTGAATGTGCTATTTCAGGTCAGGAAAGAGGAAATTCATTATAGTAGAGTAGGTGAATGTTTATAGAAAGAAAATAATATTGTCCATTGACCATAATATTCACACGGTGGCCATTTTGCTCTTGTGGGAATCCCAACCTGAGCATGACATAAGAGCAAAATGGCCAGCGTGTGAATATGGTGAATGGTGTGTGTGTGGTTTTTACACAGACCAGCTGGTGCACAGATACTGACCACAGTACGTGTAGATGTGGTTGGACTCCAGGAAGCGGACTTTGAGGTTGTGCAGGACAGCAGGTTCGTGGAGGTAGCTGAGGGCCGTGAGGTCGTTCTCTCCCACCAGGATGTCAGGGTTCCGGAGGAAAGGAAGAGGTTTGTCTTTGGGGCCGATTGCGTACTCCAGGGGCTACGAAAGTAAACAGTAAATATAAGATGGATCTTTATTAATCCTGGGGTCATAGCAGCACATGGGAGGGGGGGGGGGTACAGGCAGGGTAATAGAAATACAAAATATATATCACCATGCTCATATGTACAGCCCACCCTGGTATAATAGAACCTGGTATAAACTAACCTTGGTACTGACTTTTACTATTATGCACTCTGCTACTAAGGAATCTACCGTGCCTATATTACTACCTAAATTTAGTACTACTCTTATGCACTCAACACTGTAGCACTCAAGTTCAACACTGGTTGATTAACAATGTTACTTACCCTTAGCTGCCAGAGTTATACCCTACCTGCTGACTTGTACAGAACTTGTAAGTCGCTTTGGATAAAAGCGTCAGCTAAATGACTAAAAGTACCGTAAATATACAAGTTCTATCCTGAGTCAACTCCATGTGCAAATATATATAGCTAACTTAAGTCTACTCTGTACAATACTTCATACTGAGTCTTAGTCTACCCTATAAACAAACAGATGAAGTGGTTTATCAATCAAATATAAATATATACGTATTAAGGCTGTCAAAGTTAATGCGGTATTAACACAATTATTTTAACGCCACTATTTCTTTTTTTCCCCTTTTTCTATACTTTTCCCCCTAGACATACTGGGGTTGTAACACCTTGTGTGGGTGAATGTAACAAGTTCCTAACATTTCCTTTCCCCTATTATTTCATGCACACTTTATTCATTGTTTTAAATTATTATTTTATTTTAAGTTATTTTGTGCATCACTCTGTTTTGAATTTGATGCAAATTTGTAGGGCTGACCCCTATTAGTCGATTAGTCGGTCGAAAGGAGCCGTAGTCGACTGCCAACCTCTTAGTCGAATACAAAAAAAAATATATATATATATTCTTTTTTTTTAATCATTCTTTCCAAAAGAAAAGAGGCCTAGAAGCGTGGCTAACGCTAATGGCACGCATACCAGAGGCTAACTGCCTACGAAAACAGGCACAGAGGCACTGAAAGAGGATTTCACCCATCTAATGAACACACTAGACTAGACAAATATCAAGATGTATCCATCAGTGGACCAATTGCATGCTTTTGCAGAGAACAAGAAGCCTCCAGTCGACTCCTTCAGACATTAAGCAGCCCCCACAGCCCAAATGGAATGATAAAAAAAAAATATATATATATATATATATATATATATATATATATTATACTTTTTTTTTTTTTTTGTCGACTAACAGCAAATGTTGGCCAATCATAGTCGACCATCCAAATCCTTAGTCGGGGACAGCCCTACAAATTTGCAATGCATGAGGGTCATCCTTTTGTGTTAAATGGCTGCATAAAGCAAGCATTTGTTGACTGATGTTGATAAGAGTATTAAAACTTGAAAAAGATCTGTTTAAGGTTGATTTAGAACAGATAAGAAATATGCGATTAATTTGTGATTATGGACAATCATGCGATTAATCAGATAAAATATTTTAATCGATTGACAGCCTTAATACGTATATATGTGTAAGATTTAAGATGCTAATAGATTAATGAGTGATGTGTGAGTTCTTGTGCAAAGAGTGCCAGTACAAAGTAGAATAGAAGCAGAGGAGGAGGCAGGACAGTGTCTGCAGCTGTGAAGTTATACAACTATGTGATCATTAACGGCTACAGAGCTTACAGTACATGGCACACAGTAGTACATAAGTAACCCTAGTATTACCCCCACACGGGATAATAAAGGTTTATTTCATCTTATTTCAAGAGGAGAACATAATGGGATCCGTACTCATTTCAGTGCTGGTAATACATCCGTTAAATGCCTTGGCTCAGAGCAAAACAGTTTCATTTTCAAAAGGATGTGAATTGCAGTTGACAAGTTCACTCCACATGGTGCATTGAAATGGGATCATACTGTAAGCAACTGAGGGAATATATTGTGTGTTATATGAGGTGAAATAACCACCTCTTTCTCTGCTGGTTTATTCATGCGTCACTTGGCCTACTGCTACATTGTTTAACAACTGCGTGTTGCTCTCTTCGAGGGCTTGCGAAGTTCTCACCAAAACACCATTAATGATTCATGTGGCACAGGTTTGTGAAAGAACACTGATACACAAGCAGATGCACACTAACAAGAACACGAAGAGGACGCAGAGACACATCTGCTGAGTGTGGAGTGTGGCGGTTTTATGCTAAAACTGTCCTTGACTCCTTGTCCCTCCCCTCAACCCATGTGTCTTTGTTTTAAGACCCCCGCTCCCCTTCCTTCTTGCCCCATTGCTTTTGTAGGCCAGGATGTCAGTCTTAAGACCAGACCCCCTCAGCCTATAGCTCAGAGATCTCAATATCTATATTTTATTACTATATTTCATTAATAAATCAACTGCAGAGATCCGTCTTTGTGCATTAATAATGAGTAGCGTTTACACTGCAAGAGCCTTAGCAGGAGAAACTTTGTTGTGATCAGGTTCTGGACATAATGAGAGGTCTCTGCTCCTAACTCAAGTCAAGTCAAGTCAAGAGTTTTATTTGTCACGGCATACAAGTATACAATGAAATGCGGGTGGTCTTGCCCGCAACGATGTGCAAAATACAGTGGGTACAACATATAATAGAATCCAATACAAAAAAAAAATTGTGCAGTAACAGGTAACATGGTGTGACATCAAAATCGGTATCTGTACATAGTTATTTACAGAGCATATAGGACATGCTAGGTAGCTTTGGTAGTGCAATACACTGTTACTGTTGCTAATACTGATTTAAAGTGGCCTTTCCTTGTGGCAATAAGTGTGAGTGTGTGCGCATGAGTGTGTGCCCGCTCATGTTGAAGTGTTAAAGTGGCTGCTAGTGTGTGAGCGTGCACAGCGTGCGTGTCGTGTGTGTGCTCATGTGTGCTTATGTGTGGATAGTTCAGTGTTCTGTGGTACTCAATGTTCATTGTTCAGGACTCTGATGGCCTGGGGGAAGAAGCTAAGCCTAAGCCTCTCTGTCCTAGTAGCTGGGGTTCGCAGGCGTCTGCCTGACCTCAGCAGCTGAAACAGGCTGTTATTGGGGTGGTGGGGGTCTTTCATTATTCTGCAGGCTCTGGATTTGCACCTCCTACAGTAACACACAGAGTGTGTGTGTGTGTGTGTGTGTGTGTGTGTGTGTGTGTGTGTGTGTGTGTGTGTGTGTGTGTGTGTGTGTGTGTGTGTATGTGTGTGTGTGTGTGTGTGAGGGGGGGTAGATTACCGTTTCATCCTCCAGTTTGAGGTGCAGGATCCGCTCCCCCTCCTTATAGTCTCTGGTGATCTCTGCAGCCTTCCACACATCCTCTGGGTCTGGAATCCACACCCGAGTGTACTGCAACAAGAACAGGATTTCTCAATCATTACGGATCCTTGATTACATTTGTATGTTGTTGTTTTTTACAGCACTGCCATTTGTATAAAGAGTAACCGAAGTGCTGAATCCTTTGGAGAATGTTGCCTTGAAAAGAACACCGATGATGTAATTCTAAACGCTTCTCAACAAAAATTGTGTTTCTGGCACATTCTGCCTTGAAAATCCTAGATGGTGTGGAAATTCGATGCAGCAAAATGCAGTGTGCTCATTTCAAGGGCACGATGCCAGCCTGAGCCCCCCACACACAGACACACACGCTTCTTGCCTTAAGTTTTGCAGCCACTTCAGGGGGGGAAGTGAAGCAAGTCCCATTATCATATAAAAATCGAATTGAGAAACAGAGAAGAGATCCAACAGAGGATCACATTTCTATGCTGACTGAAGGCGACGCTCCTAGTAGTTCTTTGATGATAACCCAAGTGGTTATGAAGTTAATTAGGGTAGAGGAAATTATTTGAGAAGATGTATCAGCGTTTGTAGATTAAGGCCTTTCTGCTTATGATCTGAAGGAACTGGTACTTCCTGATGATTACACCTAATCAAATGTCTCCTCCTCTCTTCTCCTCCGCTGATAATTATATCTGAGGTTATGGCTATCGTTTCCAGAAATGAGAAAATCACAAGAAATTATGCATCACCATATTCCACTCTGATGACCAGCCGGGTTTAGCCCTGTAGTGTACAGTTAATCTTTCCTATCCATGGTTTCCAGCTAAATTTAAGCCTGTAGTGTACAGTTAATCTTACCTATCCATGGTTACCAGCCAGGTTTAGGCCTGTAGTGTACAGTTAATCTTACATATCCATGGTTACCAGCCAGGTTTAGGCCTGTAGTGTACAGTTAATCTTACATATACATGGTTACCAGCTAGGTTTAGTCTTGTACAGGTTAAGGGACATGGGTGAGAAGGTGGGTACCAACAAATACAATTCCTTAACTGTTTACACCTGGCCGTATGTTACAAAATGTCGTTTAGAAGAGGATCTCAGGCACACCTGATTGGACCAGCGACAGTGTTTTGCTTTGAAGGCCCACCATAGACAAAACTAGGCGAATCTGATGGGTGAAGAAAATTTAAAAACCCGGTCACTGGTCCAATCAGAGGTCTCTGAATGGACCTCTGAAATCTCAACTCAGGAACAGTGAAATAAAGATCAAAAGGAAAGACATAAATTGACAACATGTTTACCGTGATGAATGATCTAATGGAAGGCCTAATGTGTCAGCCATGATGGAAGAAACATCAGAACTATGTGCAAAACAACAGTTGCTATGTGTGAAATATTTATTTAACATTGTAGCGAATTCAGGGGGCAGCCGAGAATCGAACACGAGTCGCCCAGACCACAGGTGACGGCGCTAACCAGTCAACTAAAGGATCCGACCCCTTAGCCCAGGGCTAGTGAGTCTAGGCATCCATGGTCGTTACACTGCCCCCCCCCTCCTTCGGGAAGTGTGTTGTTCCCTCACGCCTCTGGGCGCATGTGTTTACTATGGCCGCCCTCACAGTGAGTCCACCGTCCCACTTCTGACACCAATGTAGCGAATTCAGAGCTGACCTGTCAAATGAAGAGTCCGACCCGTTAGCCAAGGGCTAGCAGAGTCTAGCCAAAGTGGTTACCAACCAAAGAACTGCACAAGCATTCCGTTCAAGGTGACCCTTTCAAGTCTGGAAATTGATTTTCCACGCCGCACAAGGATGAATGGCTCCTCTCGGAAGGTAAAGGGAAACAAACTGCGACGCCTCCGACTACACTGTGAGCAGAGACACGGTGGTGATTGTGAATGATGTGAAGGAGAGGCTTAACGGTGACTATTGGCACGAATGACAAGGCAGAGCCCTGAATAAGGCTGACGGCAGGGCTGAGTGATCTACATCAACACGCCGCCACACGCTGGCACAGCAATACAAAGCAAAAAGAAACTAAACACATGAGCGGATCCCAGGGCTGCAGACTCTGTGCACAGGATTTAGGTTAATAAGCTACAACATCCCTCCTCCAGTGCAGAATTATCCTCCTCCATTATATTACCCCAGAGGAACGCCGCAGAGAGGAGGAGGAGGAAGGGTAGAAAACAACAACATCAGACATTACAAAGAAAGCTCTGACTCACCACTTTATTTGGACACACGGGTGTTGGATTCATACTGAAAGGACTGACTAAGTACCTTTGCTCATACTGTATTTCAATGGAGAAATGAATGGCTCTCAGAGCAGAGGAGGGAAGGAGAACCAGGGCATACAGTGTTATCAGCCTTCCATGTGGTGTTGTTGGGTTCTGTACACAAGTCAAGTGTGTTTTCCAGTGCAGAGTCCTGCATGGCTTTTGAGGCAGACAAACTTTTGACCTTCACAAATCAACAGCTGCCAAACAAGAGTCCTATCAGCCAGGGCCCAGGAGTCATCCTGCCACTGTGTTTTCATGATTCAGTGACTAAGTCGAATATAATAATAATTATTATTATTATTATTATTATTATTATTATTATTATTATTATTATTATTATTATTATTATTATTATTATTATTATTATTATTATTATTATTATTATTATTATTATTATAATTATTATTATCATCAACATTTGGGGAAGAGACGTCTCCCAGCATGATATGAAATCTGGCATGTGGACTTAACCAGGGCCCACGGTTAAATAAAACAGATTGCAAGTAGGGCTGCAGCCAACAACTATTTTGATAGTCGATGAATCTATTGATTATTGAAACGATTAATCTATTAATTGGATAAAAAGATGAAAGCTAAAATGTATGGGGAAAATGAAACGTTATTCCTCCTATTGTACAATGCTCTTTCAAACCACTTGCAGATTGACAGCCCTACATAAAACACAAACACAAACTAAGTGTTAGGAGGCTTTGCTTTACATCAAATGGCTTCAACAACAGGCCATGGAGGTGCAGCATAACATAGACCCCAAGTCACCCAACTAATCAATTATAAAAATAGTTGGCAGCTATTTTTATAATTGATTAGTTGTGGATTAGTCGATTAGTTATGGCAGCCCTAGTTGCATTGATCAGGCAGTGTTGAACCTCTGCAGCACCTTGATTAACTCCGTTGTAGGAAATTGGAATATGTATTAGATAATACACCTAGTGATGCCAGCTTACAGGACCGCTTAGCGGAACAGATACGCTATTAAAACAAGCAACCGTGATTACGTAATGGCCAAGCACTTAGAGATGTTCACCCAAATATCTGTGCTTCATTTACAGTCATCAGTATTGAGACTGTCCCATCCACCTCCAGAAGAGGAGACAGACAAAGAATGCTCAAATAAAAAATAGAGGGACTTATAAGCTGCAGGCTGCTGTATTTCCAGGTCTTAATGATTCTATTGACATTCTAATGATTATATGTCATTCCTATAGGTAGCCTACAACTGCAGATTTTGGCTTCTCTCATTTCTCTTGTGATTTTGTGTGCCATCTTTTGTATAACTATTAGCATTTTGGAGTATTGAAGTATATTATGTATGCCATTTGCTTTCTACTATGAGTTGTGATGATTCAGTGGTTATTAGTGATTTAGTGGACCTTTTTAGTGTACATTGTGTAACCTATATGATCCGAGGGCTGTTGGCGTACTAGATACTGACCCCTATAGGTGATTGATAATTGACCCATGGACTCTATGCCAGCTGTCACACATTGTAAATCAGAGCAAAGGCTACTGAATACAGACAACGCCTGTCAATTGCTCACACACACCCTGGTGAAGGCCTGAATAGGCTGAAACATGTTGGTGCTTTTAATGTTCATAATGTACAAATATAATAAAGGCTTTTATTTTTTTTACTTTAAGAAGAGTGTTCATGTTACACATGCTTTGGCTAGGAGACTAAACCTTTGAGCGTTGCCTTGCCCCCGGGCCTTAGAGTCAATGCATAATGCATAATACAGCAGTAGGCAAGCTGACGGCAGCGCTTTTTAATCCGGTTTAATAGGAAGACAGTGTCCGATACCGGGAGTAAGATAGGAGAGACATAAAATATAACCTTGCATGATGCTGCAATCAACAGGGCCGTCACTGATATTACCCACATGTCAAGAGTCACATGGGAGGCCCAATGCACATGACGCGGTAACATGATCCTTCCTTCCAGAGACTCAACCCATTGTGAAGGAGCAGCCACAGTGTGACTGAACTGGGAGGTGTGTGTGACTCATATTATGCATAAATACGTTCAATGTGCTGAACCAATAAAAAAGTTAAATGTTCACAGCCTGAGGTAAACAAGTTGCAATCGTTATTAGATCATCCATCATGTGCCGCTGCTGCTCTCCACCTGCAGTGAAAAATGTTACAATCTGTGCCATACATCTGTGCAGGTTCATATCCGTTTATTTGCTTACCAATTCAAATTAAGCATTTTAGAGTAAGACATTTCTGAAACATATGGTATATTGATGAATTTACAACTGTTACCTTAAAAAAAAAAGGGTACCTGATTTTGGTTTAAAACCCCCAATCAGACGTAGAGATGCTGCAATAATCAAATAATCAAATAAAGTTAATATTTTCTATGATTGTTTTTATTTTCCTTTTTTGAATTTTCTTCGATCAACTTTCAAATAAAAGCACATAAATGGCAAATTGGTCAAAATGTATATACCATCACCCACTAGGTCCTTACTTCAGATCAAGCTGCCTGTTAAAATGAACTAAATCTCTGTGCAGGAGGTCGAGGAGAGGGTCCATGCCCTCTCAGTTTGTGCACAAACTCTTTGAAGTTTACAAATGTTTGTTTCCCTTTGCTCCGTCATCATCATCAATATCATCATCACAATGTAGCACAGTAAGTGCATGGATCTAGTCGCAAAGCCACATACTGTACAACAATCTGGGCCCACTTTAAATTTGGGCAGAATGAGGCAACTGGGAATCGTTAACGAGGCGATAATCGTCATTACAAAATGATCGCAGCAGCCCTAATCAGAAGATCCCCCTTTCCCCACGAAACTGTTTATTCTAAAAGATAAACGTTTTTGAAAACATAATGCAAACAAATTCCTTGTAGTAGACATCAAGACAATTTTCTATGAGAATGGACAAGTACAGGTACTACTGATTCTACATAATCATAGTCAACTAGGCTATTCATAGTGGAAAATTACTGATGTCCTATTTTACTTCTCTCTAGGGCTATAGGCTACTTCCCCAAAGAGTGAGAGAATGGATTTAACCATAACCCACCAATGAGAGAGAGATCTCTGGATGTTTGACTGAGGACTATTACCTTCTCTATTTATCTCTATCTTCTCTTATTACATGGCGTTTTTACCTTCGCCGAAATGCTTGATTGTGATTGGTCAATAGCCCCCGACAGCGGTGAATTATTTTTCGATATCCACTGGTGATTATTGTTTTTCGCAGCTGGAGCAATCAAGCCCACTGACACACACCGTTTCAGTGCAATCAGACACACCTGTCGGCTGCCGGCGATAATAATAATCACTTTATTTGGGCTGACAGAGCCACAGAACAACTGCGTCTGCATTTGATCTCGTCTTGTCGATGGTGTCAAATGAATTAGGTATATTGTTAGTAAGTTAGCCATGTAATAAGCGGGATAATGTATAGCTAGTATACTCTGTCATTGTCGCAAAATAATTGACCTTCACTGACGTTTAAAACACCTCGGCGAGGCGCATCAGTGTTCTAAACTCCGTGTCGGTCAATTATTTTGCGACAATGACCTCGTAGCTATACATTATCCCTTACTTATCAGTTGGATGCTACACATTATTTGGTGCACTCACTCCCTGGCATTGAATGTATCTGGTCTGGGATCAGTGCTCAGCCCATCATTGGGGGCAAGATTGAGATCCTGACTAATACAAACGGGCCCATTATTCAATGCTTTCAGCGTCCAAGGGTTTCAGCGTCTCCCTCTCTTTGTCTTTGTCCATCTCGCTCTGCAAGACATTGCCCAGCTGAGATAAACTACTTTCATGCCAAGTAACAGATTGACCAGACGTTCAGTTAGTGGGGAGTCTGGGGACGATCACACAGCCCCAGTAGCGTAGCGGAGGCCCCTGCAACCCCTGCGGTGCGGGGGGGCCCCGCCCCCACTGTAGACTATCCTCTTAGATTTTGTAACACGCGCAAACAGGGCGCAGACAGTGGAGCCCAGTATGGTCTGCGGGGCTGCAGCTGGATGCATCTCGCGCAGAGGGCGGGGCCCCCCTCTCCCTGCTATGATTTGCTCACCTGCGATAGGGCTAGGCTGATAACTAATGTTCATTGGCAGCGTTCAAAACACAGCGGGAAGGCGCCGGTGTCGTGCCAAAATCCTACCCCTTGCCACAATCTTACCCCACCCACTAAAACGGTACACGTCCACAGCCCAGCCATGCCCCCAGCCACGCTACAGCCGGCGAGACAGGTTAGAAGAATAGAACGTTTTATTCGCCATAACCAGTATGCTACTACAGGTTACATGTATGCATCAAAACGGTTACATTGTTTGTGTCGCTCCGCAGATCTGAGCGTGAGAGCGCGGAGTTGGGCAGTGGTCTCCTCTAGTGAACGAGAGTGTTGTTATTGTTATTATTATTATTATTATTATTATTATTATTATTATTATTATTATTATTATTATTATTATTATTATTATTATTATTATATCACTTATCTCAGCACCCCCGCTGCTGAAGCCCTGATTATATTATATTATTATACAGTTCCTACTGACCCTATACTGTTTACAAAAGATGCCTGAAAAAATAAATGTTTAAAAAAGTAGCCTACAGCCGCCGAATGCTCCCACGGGCCGAATATTGGCCTGATACTCGCGAGATTAAATCACTTCCATCATCGAAAACGAGGGGAAAAGGTCGGCTCGCGACCCTGAACATTTCGCGTGATTTTAAAAACACTGTATTAAGTGAGCCTATTATGGGCTCCACGCGAGCTTTCTACCGTGGGTACATCTGGGCGTCCCGCAACTTTTACTCATTCACATGTAGCCCCGAAAATGCTTAGAAAAGGAAAGCCGAAAGCGTGGAATAAACTCACAGAAACTGAAAAGTGTCCCACGGGCGCGCCGTGATTCCGATCCACGTGAAAATATTCACGGCCATAGAGGAGACCGTGGGACACCTTTTTGCAACTGAATATGTGTCTCGAATTTGCTCCCACGCGGCGAAGAAAAAAGCTAAATTTTCTCACTTTATTATTGATTTAGGGGAGTGGGCGGGGCCTCATGGTCTAACCTGCGGGGGGGGCCCCGACATATTGCGCAACGCCACTGCACAGCCCCACACAATTTCTTTCACCGTTAGATTTTCTGATTGATGCAGAGAGATATTGAGAGTGTGACCGAGGACGCCCTAACTCGTCTTTAATATCAATATTTCAAAAATCTGTGATCGGAATCATATTTCCCCTCTGCAGCCTTCACACACAGTTCTGAGCTCCTCTCAATCCTCTAGCGGTTCAAGAGCGCCATCTGGTGGCCGATCGGCAGAAGCGCCAAACAGGAAGTCATGTGGATGAAGTGGTGATCACCCATATTACTTCCGGGCACTCGCTATAGGTCCCGGGACTCGAGCTCGACACAATACATAGCGATCCGTTGCCAATAACTCGATAAACAACATGATTTGGACGTATATACTATTATACAACCTGGAAATGGACCGGATATTTCGACATCCCATAATGAAAAACTGTCTACCCCACGCTGATCGCCCAACGGCCCGAGGAGACTGGGGTGAGTTTTAGCGTGTAATATTACCGTGTTCGATACTAACTGATCTGATGAACATATGACCCACATTAGATGAATGGTATAACGCTGCCCACGGAATTATAAACGCCCCTTCGCCCATCCGGTCAACATCAGATGACGCGTAGTAACTTCCAGAAGTACGTCCAGTTGGAATTTTTTATATCGCGCCGATTGCTATCAAACTGTATTTCATCATCAATATAATGCATTTGGGGCTATAAATCACGTTCTGGAGAAAGCTGCAGAAAGAGATGAAAACATACTTATACCTTAGACCATATTTTAGTATGAATATGTGAATGAAAAAGTTTAACGTTGCTACACCATGAACAATACATATAGGACCTTGAATGGGCCATAATAATGGCAATCTAGCAATAGAATTTAAAAAGTTATAGCCCTGCAAAGAAGGGGAACTTCTCCATAGACAAATAGAGCTGGCAAGGGATGGTATATCATGAATTTAGCCTTAGGCAATCAAAGTGTTAAAGGCCAACTTGCAGGTTGTATTTTTGTTCAATAAACAATGTGACTAGGCCAACGCTGCCTTTCATGAAGAGGGGGGGGGGGGGATTATCGAAATTGACCCAGTTTTAGCGTTTTTATCAAACATTTTGTCGACCAAACCACAACCTCCACGCACATGCATATTTTAATCCATGTTTCATAGCGTGCGTGTGTCATCTTAATGATGACGTCACAGCAGGTGCAGGGCAGCAGGGGCTCTGAGAGTCACAGGCAGGTAGTGGCAGGAAGCAGAGCCTTCTTGTTACTACTAGCCGAGGAGCTAGTATCTGTTTCACCTAACACTATTGCTCCGTGATCATAGCCATTCATCTCTAAAGCTAACCACTATTTGTAAAAGCCACAACCACGTTACCATATTTGTAATAATGTAAATCATTGTGTCGTTGTACATATTGTGTATAGTTTATAACGTTAGTAGCTAAGTTAGCTAGCTTGGTAGCCAGCATTCTCGAAACACCTAACATGGCCCGATTTAAAATGGTTCTCCTCTTTGTAAACCTTTGTCCTCACAAGTATTCTGCCAGGGAACTTATGGACACGACAATAGTAATAGTTATAAGGTGTTTGAGCTTGTAACGTTAACGTTAGTTAGCTAATAGCTATCGTGGTAGCCCCTTTCGTGACTGTGATGCACCGAGTGCTATCCGAGGGGGCTACTATCGTATCAACATGCCGTGACGTGTAGCTTGCTAGCCGGCATGATGTGTGCAGTGCTTTGCCCCACAGGTCTGAGAAGAGGACCTGCACATTTTACTCGTTCCCAAAACTCTTTTACATGCACGACAGTAGACATAATGCTAACGTTAGCCAGAGCCATATAGCCAGCTTGATACTATGACCCGGGGATAAGGCGACAGCCCACAGACCAGTAGCGCTGCTGTACTGAACAACAGGCTGCCTAGTGGTACATGTAGTTCTTTTTTTACGACATTAAAAACATTATAACTACCTTGTTTCAACCAGTTGTAGCTGGTCCATCAAAGTCTCCGACGATTAAACCCATTTGTGTCTTGTAAGGCGTCCATTTGGATCAAGGAAATAGCTTTCTGCACTCGTCAAACTCCATTGTAGTGGATCAGAAATAGGGAAAGTTACCTGGAGTGACATCACGGCCCTGCTAGCATCGTGCGTGGACCTTTTTAACCCTTTCTGAGTGGCATTTCCGGCGTCAAATGGAAAAAAATAAATAATGAAATTAGATACCAATGATGTATCCTATATCTATTGTTCAGGGTGTAGCAACGTTATACTTTTTCATTCACATATTCATACTAAAATACGGTCTAAAGTATAAGTATGTTTTTAACTACCCATAATTGAAGAGTAGGGTTTAACCTGCAAGTTGGCCTTTAAGGATTGACATCGTTTCCTTTTCCATCTGATGATTTTAAAATTGTATCTACAGTATATATTCAAGCTTACAGACAAGTAGCCGGAAACAACAAGTGATATCTTCACTTGTCTTCTGAGATCTTCTGAGAGAATTGTTGAATATATACTGTACACAAATGTTCTAGAATGTACTATTATGACATCATACTGTGACATCACAAATGTTCTAGAATGTACTATTATGACATCATACTGTGACATCACAAATGGTCTAGAACAGACCTGGGCATTGTATGGCCCGCGGGATGATTCTGACCGGCCCGCGAAAGATTACATGATAAAAAAAAAAAAAAAAAAAATTAACTTTTTTCTTTTCATGTCAACGTTCACACGCACAATATACGCTTACCTAGGATTTGACTTGATTCAACAACAAAGCAGTCGGGGCAAGCCGAAAACGGTCGAAAGTGTGGTTATTTGAAGTTTGGATTTTTTTTTCCACAACTGAGGTAGGTAGATTAACCCTTTGATCGCCGGGGTTAAATTCATAATTTACCATCCCTCGCCAGCCCTATTTAACATGGAGAAGTTCCCCTTCTTTGCAGGGCTATAACTTTTTCAATTGTATTGCTAAATTGTTACCATGGCCCATTCAAAGTCCTATATCTATTGTTCAGGGTGTAGCAACGTTATACTTTTTCATTCACATATTCATACTAAAATACGGTCTAAAGTATAAGTATGTTTTTATCGTTTTCTGCAGCTTTCTCCAGAACGTGATTTATAGCCCCAAATGCATTATATTGATGATTGTATACAGTTTGATAGCAATCGGCGCGAGATAAAAAATTTCAAATGGACGTACTTCTAGAAGTTACTACGTATGATCTGATGATGACCGGATGGGCGGGGGGTCGTTTATAATTCCGTGGGCAACGTTATATCATTCATCTAGTGTGGGTGATATGATCATCAGAGCAGTTCGTATAGAAGACATGAACAAATAACGCTGAAACTCACCGTAGCTTCCTCTCGCCGTTGGGAGATGATCGTGGAACAGAATTTTTTCTATTATGGGATGTCGAAATATCCGATCCATTTCCAGGTTGTATAATAGTATATACGTCCAAATCATGTTGTTTATCGAGTTATTGGCAACGGATCGCTATCCATTGTGTCGAGCTAGAGTCCCGGGACCTATAGCGAGTGATCGGACCAAATTCAAATGAGCACCAGCTTCCACTTCCTGTTTCTGCCCTGGGCGAGCGGCCGATCGGCCACCAGATGGCGCTCTTGAACCGTTAGAGAGTTGACGGGGGCTCACCAGTACATCTCATGTCTCCGGGGGAGAAATATGATTTCGGTCACAGATTTTTGAAATATTGATATCAATGACGCTGTACAGCGTCATCGGCAGAATGAGCATGGCAGGGAATGACGCTGAACAGCGTCAACAGCGATTAAAGGGTTAAATTCTTAGAGACTAAAGTACAGAAAAAAGGTACCGTTGGGTACCGGTATCGATTCACAGGTACCGGTACCGTATCGGTTCAAATGTGAACAGTACCCATCCCTACTGAACACACAACTGCAGGGCAAGGGCATTTTTGCTCATGAAATGCATAGCCATGTGAAAGCCTTCATGACAAAGTTGCAATTAATTTCAAGGCAACTAGGCAGCAACAATCTCAAACACATGAAAACCCTGAAAGAAGTCAAACCATCAGCTGATCACCGGCACAGGTACTCATCCATGTTGGGAGCACTGCATGATGAATTTTCAAGGCGTTTTCAAGATTTCAAAAAGGTTGAGGATGAAATGCAGCTGGTTTCCTCTCCCTTTACCTGCAGTGTTGATAGTTGTTCAGCTTGAACTCATTGACCTGCAGTCTGATTCACTACTGAAAGAGCACTTTAAGTCAGCATCACTGCTAGAGTTCTACTCTGCTCTCAAGGAGGAGAACTTTCCAAACATGAGGAGACAGAAGATGTTGGTTCTCTTTGGATCCACCTACATATGTGAACAGACATTCTCAGTCATGACGTTTACCAAGTCCAGGTACAGATCCTCTCTCACTGATGAACATCTGGCAGCTGTGCTTCGCATCTCCATCTCAGACATGCAACCTGACTTTGATGGACTTAGAGACTGGATTTCTCACACTGAATGAAAAAAAAAGAACTGAAGAACACTAAAATGTGGAAATATAACAAGTGAAATGGGACACTTGATATTTTTTTTCTTTTTTTGCACAGTTCTGAAAACATTAAATGTTTAATATAGGCATGTAAAGTAAAAAAGGCTACAAAACTGGGACACTTTTCTTTACACAGTTCAGTGACATGTCTTGTTTATTTTTGCTATAAGATGATGTGATGTCTTTAGAAAGCTAAGAAAATCCTTGTTTCAATAGTATATGAAACTCAAAATGCCCTTTGTTATTAATGTTTCACATTTTGTTTATCATTTTGGAAATAAATTCTATTTGAATAAATGATATTTTTTAAAGCTAACCACCTTTTAATTGCCAAATAATAACATACACTCTTACCAGGGGTCAAAATAATGCCATTTACTGCTTTTTATATAGAAATAAAATGTATATTATGCATAATTGAGTTTGGAATTTTGGCCCGGCCCTCCAACATATTTTCAGTTGCTCATTCGGCCCCCTGGGAAAAATAATTGCCCACCCCTGGTAATGGTCTATTATGACATCATACTGTGACGTCACAAATGTTCTAGAATGTTATATTATGAAATTTCCCGTTTAAAGTCGCCAAACGGTGCAGTGAAACTTTCCAAAAAGTAATAGCAACTCAAGTTGGAGCAAGCCGGTCGTTTTGATACCTTACACGTGTATGGTGCGAAAGCTCTGGGAGGAGTTAGCGAGCAAAAATCGGCGGAATAATAAATAAATAAACTAGACAATTCCGCCGGGGAAATTGTGAAAGTGTGGGTGATCCACACTATTGTAATCTATACTATTTATTTATTATTTATTCCGCCGATTTTTGTCCAGTAACTCCTGCCAGAGCTTTCACACCACACACAAGTGTAAGGTATCAAAATGACCGGCTTGCTCCAACTCGAGTTGCTGTTACTTTTTGGAAAGTTTCACTGCACCGTTTGGCTACAAATCGACTTTAAATGGGAAATTTTAGTCCATAAGGAATGAATGGCAGAACATTCTAGAACATTTGTGATGTCACAGTATGATGTCATAATAAAACATTCTAGAACATTTGTGATGTCACAGTATGATGTCATAATAAAACATTCTAGAACATTTGTGATGTTACAGTATGATGTCATAATAGAACATTCTAAAACATTTGTGATGTCACAGTATGATGTCATAATAGAACATTCTAGAACATTTGTGATGTCACAGTATGATGACATAATAGAACATTCTAGAACATTTGTGATGTCACAATAGAACATTCTATAACATTTGTGATGTCACAGTATGATGTCATAATAGAACATTCTAGAACATTTGTGTTCAGTATATATTCAACAATTCTCTCAGAAGATCTCAGAAGACAAGTGAAGTTATCACGTGTTGTTTCCGGCTACTTGTCTGTAAGCTTGAATATATACTGTAGATACAATTTTAAAATCACCAGATGGAAAAGGAAACAATGTCGATCCTTAATGAGCTGCGTCTGGAGGGAAGGTTCTGTGATGTGGTTATTAAAGTCAACAACACTGAGTTTAACGCCCACAAGAACGTCCTGTGTGGCTGCAGCGACTATTTCAGGTACGTTTATCTTATCTACTGTAATGATAAAATAATAATAATAATTAATTTAATAAAAACATTTTATTTTTGCATGTAATTTCTTTGCAATGGGATGCTTTTATTAAATTTTTTTGCCATTCAAGGTCGACTATACAAATCCTTAGTTTTTATCTTTTAATAAAAACGTTTTTATTATTATTAGTGTGGGTGACTATTGTAATCTATACTATTTATTTATTATTTATTCCGCCGATTTTTGTCCAGTAACTCCTGCCAGAGCTTTCACACCACACACAAGTGTAAGGTATCAAAATGACCGGCTTGCTCCAACTCGAGTTACTGTTACTTTTTGGAAAGTTTCACCGCACCGTTTGGCTACAAATCGACTTTAAACGGGAAATGTTGGTCCATAAGGAATGAATGGCAGAACATTCTAGAACATTTGTGATGTCACAGTATGATAATAAAACAGTCTAGATTCTAGAACATTTGTGATGTCACAGTATGATGGCATAATAGAACATTCTAGAACATGTGATGTCACAGTATGATGTCATAATAGAACATTCTAGAACATTTCTGATGTCACAGTATGATGTTCATAATAGAACATTCTAGAACAGTTGTGATGTCACAGTATGCTGTCATAATAGAACATTCTAGAACATTTGTATGTCAAAGTATGATGTCATAATCAAACATTCTAGAACATTTCTGTACAGTATATATGCAACAATTCTCTCAGAAGATCTCAGATCTCAGAAGTCAAGTGAAGATCTCACTTGTTGTTGCCGGCTACTTGTCTGTAAGCTTGAATATATACTGTAGATACAATAAAAAAATCCCCACATGGAAAAGGAAACAATGTCCTGTACAATCCTTAATGAACTGCGTCTGGAGGGAAGGTTCTGTGATGTGGTTATTAAAGTCAACAGCACTGAGTTTAACGCCCACAAGGCCATCCTGTGTGGCTGCAGCGCCTATTTCAGGTAAGTTTAGCTTGGTTCAGGGTAGCTTGGTTCAGGTTAACTTGGTTAGTAAAAAGATACTATACTGTACGTCTACTGTAAACAGATACTATACTGTGCGTCTACTGTAAACATATACTATACTGTACGTCTACTGTAAAAATATACTATAATGTACTTCTACTGTATAAAGATACTATACTGTACTTCTACTGTGAAAATATATTATACTTCTACTGTGCTAAGACCCTATACTTCTACAGTGAAAATATATTACTACACAGGACAGAATGTTGCTTACTGTTTACTCATCAGATATCTCTATACTCTGCATCCCACAGAACCCTCTTCACTTGCTGGAGCAACTCAGAGAAACCAGTCCACACTATCCCTGGGGTGTCCACGGCTATGATGCAGCTCATCATAGAGTACGCCTACACAAGCTTTGTGCCGGTGACAACAGAGAATGTGGAAGAGCTTCTGGTGGCTGCAGACCAGCTTCTCGTCACTGGCATAATAGGAGCATGCTATGACTTCCTAGAAGGCCAGCTGTCTCTGGAAAATTGTGTCGGCATCTGGAGGCTCGCGGACATCTACTGCTGCCCTGACCTGAGGCGCAAGGCCCATCTCTTCATCGTGTGTCACTTTGAGGAGATGCTGCGTGTCTCACAGGAGTTTGTGGAGCTGTCCCTGCAGAAACTCATGGACATCATCGAGAGGGATGATCTAAACGTAAAGAAAGAGGAGACGGTGTTCGAGGCCATCCTCCGTTGGATCGACCACTCCTCTGAGGAGCGTAAAAAACACATCCCTTTGCTGCTGCCCAAGGTAACTAATTGTATTACTGTGCATTACATTAAAACAACACTAGGTTCCCTAGTACAGTGGTTCTCAAACATTTGGGTCCAAACTGTTCCCTAGCAACAGAATTCCAGTGAAACAGTCTACAACCCATGTCTAAGTTGTACCCGCTGTCTGCTTGTCTCTTCCCAGGTTCGCATGGGCTTGTTGAGGCCTGACTACTTTCTGAACAACGTCCAGAACAACCCTGTGGTGAGGGACAGCCCTGACTGCAGGCCCCTCATCCTGAACCCCCCTGTCTCCGACAGGCTCCCAAACCCCCTGACGCGCCCACGCCTGCCCCAGGAGGTCCTATTGGCCATCGGAGGTTGGAGTAGTGGCAGCGTGACCAATGGCATGGAGGCTTACGATATCCGAGCTGGTGGATGGATGGACGTGAGAGTTGAGGCGGAGAGTCCCCGGTCCGACCACGGCACTGTTTATCTCCACGGTCTGGTCTACTGCGTCGGAGGCTTTGACGGCGTAAGGTCTCTCAGCAGTGTGCGCAGGTTCAACCCCGGCACTCGCAGCTGGCTGCAGGCGGCTCCCATGAACTCACGCCGCTGTGACGTCAGCGTGGTCACGTTGGACGGCTGTATCTACGCCATGGGAGGGTTCGACGGATACGTGCAACTGAACACCGCCGAGCGCTACAAGCCTGAAACCAACCAGTGGACAGTGATCTCACCCATGCTGGAGCACAGGAGCGAAGCCGGTGCAGCAGCCCTCCACGGCAAGGTGGGTGGAACCAGGGCTCTACGCTAACCTTTTTCCCAAGGAGCACATGTGCTCCTAAATGAAAAAATTTAGGAGGACACAAAGAAATTTAGGAGCACCCAAAAATATTTAGGAGCACAGTGAAAATATTTTAAGTAACAAGAGTTTTTTTTTTTTTTTTTAAATAAATGTATATTTGTACTGTGCGTGCATGTGTGTAAATTAGCTCTTGCTACAACCCTGCATGTTTACATTTTGTATTTTGTACTTGATGTTCATTAACATGTGCCGTCCCTATCAAATAAACTATCAAATCAAACTACTGCTACAAAAGTAACAGTCACTTAACTTTAGCTTTTGCCCCTTTTATGCATACAATGCCTATGTTTTGGCTGTGTTGCTCTTCTAGAAAAATAATCCTTTCAGTGTTGCCTATTGAAATATTGTACACCTCCAGTACAGAAACATTGTTTATGAATTTGCGTGTCAGGTAGACCATTGATGACAGTCGAGTCTGCGAATTACGTCACACCGCTTGCACTCCGGCCGTCCGGCGCTGCAGCTGGACCCTATTGCCCACCTCTGCTGTTGATGTTGTTATCATGTCCGTTACAGACTTAGTCAACACAACGACATACGCTACTGCATCAACGTTATGATTAACAAAGCCAGGCATTCGTTTTGTTGCATTAACGTTATATTACTATTGCTATCGCAAAATCTAGGTGTTCTAAAATATATTGCTATTGGTAAGACTATAATAAGTTAGTGTCTCGGAAAACTGCCCTGATCGCAATGGCAGACTTTCAGGAAGTAAACGAGCCAAATGAGAGCTTCCGATTGGTCATTTGCTTTATTTCCCATGAAACCAGTCACGTCGCTCTACTGTGATTGGACCGTTGGCTTGAGTGCAATGTGGGACTTGTAGTTTAACGATTCTCAGCGGAGAAATAAAAAGAACGACTGGGGCTGTAATCTGCACTCGCACGCCGTGCGAGTAATTGATTTTTCAGGTTCGCACACATATTTTTAGGGGCATATGCGAGCAATATGGTCGCACTGTAGAGCCCTGGGTGGAACTGAGGAACACGCGATGGTAGATGAACACAAGGTGGGTGGAACTGAGGAACACAAGGTGGTAGATGAACACAAGGAACGTTCACATTAAAAAGCGATTGGTATCATTCAGAATCAGAAATCAGAAATGTCTTCATCAAGTCAGCTGCACATACAAGGATTTTGTCTTGGTTCTTTGGTCCATCAACATTAACAGACAAGACAATTAAAGTACAATGAAATTAAATGGAATATATAAACTAAATTAGAATATTCTTTCTTATTACAGGTTTACATCTGTGGTGGCGACAACGGGGCGGAGTGTCTGCTCACAGCTGAGTGCTACAGCCCAGACACTGACCAGTGGACTCTGATCGCCCCCATGAGCAGCAGGCGTAAAGGTGTGGGAGTCGCTGCATACAGAGAACAAGTCTATGTGGTAGGTGCACAGAGACAAATGCTTTACACTAGAATCTTTAATTTTATTTAAATTTTTTATCTTTTTCTCCGCCTGATTTTTCTATGCATTTCCTCCCATCCCAATTTAGTCGTTATGACTCCGGGAATCGAGACCGCAGCCTCTTGCATTGGTGACGAGCGCAATCTCCGCTACGCCACCCGACCGCCCTTATACTAGATATTTTTATAGATATGTATCATTTGACTTGCAATGCTGCTGTGATGCCCTCATTTCCCTAAGTGGATTAATACAGTGTCTGCTTGCCTGCCTGCCTTAACCACATACTAAAACATTCCTCTCATGTGTCCTGTCCTCAGGTGGGAGGGTGTGACTATGGGGGTGACGACCTGCGTAGCGCGGAGGCCTACAGCCCCTTGACTGACTCCTGGCGCTCCCTGCCCGACATGCTCACCCCCCGCACCAACTTTGGCATCGGGGTGTTGGACGACCTGCTCTTCGTGGCCGGAGGCCTCAGTGACTTCATCTCCATCTCAAAGGTGGAGCGCTACGACCAGAGCAGCGACAGGTGGACTGTAGCAGAGGACATGGAGATCCGGTGCAGTGGCCTAAGCTGCTGCATAATGCATGACCTGCCTAATATGAGCCAGTACGCCGCTCCCCGTGTCGCCCTGCAGTGACCCCTGGAGGAGGAGGCAGCGGGGGGATCCATCTAAGAACCGTAAACATTTATTAGACTACTCCAGAAGAAATCCTAAGAAATTAATAAATGACTTATCAGCCAAAGGTGGTGACGTTTCTTTCTTCTAGTATTTCAACAATATCTGTTTTTAGTTTGTGTAATGTAATAATTAAGGCTGTCAAAGTTAATGCGGTATTAACGTGTTATCGCCCGATTCTATTAACGCCACTATTTTTTTTAACTCACGATTAACTTTTAAGAATTTCTTTTTTCTTTTTTTTTACTTTTTTCTTTTTTTTACTAGACTTCACTCAGGTGTATTATTGATGCTCTCATTGATACTATGTTTGTTTCTGAAGTGTGTGTGTGTGTGTGTGTGTGTGTTAAGTTATTTTGTGCATCACTCTGTTTTGAATTTGATGCAAATTTGCAATGCATGAGGGTCATCCTTTTGTGTTAAATGGCTGCATAAAGCAAGCATTTGTTGACTCGCATGTTGATAAGAGTATTAAAACTTGGAACTTGAAAAAGATCCGTTTTGCTGATTTTGAGATTGTTATATTTTGCTTCCTAAACATGGCTTCTATGAAACTAGTGACAATAAAACGTCAATAACACACATTTAGTTGTTTATTTTACTTCATTTTGCCTTATTGCATCCATAAATGTGCACATATTTAACACATCCACCGCCGGAAACGCTGTTCAGCGTTATTGCCCGCCATGCGTTGAGCGCCAGACCTCGCTGTACAGCGTTATTGAGATCAATATTTCATTTTTTCGCAATGGCATTCATAATTCATATATACACCCGCGACGCTCCAGCTGGACCCTATAGGTGACGGCAATGACGGCTCAATACCGTCGCCTGGTGGATGGTCGGGCGAGTTATACTGGCAAACAGGATATGGCTGATGTGCGTTGATTAAATTCATCCGGCCGTCAGATATCGTTGCAAGGCTCCCGACAGACACTATGTACATAATGGATCGCTTTCTAAACTTAATAATTGATATGATTTCGGCGTTTATTGCGACATACAAACCGGAAATGGACCTAGGTGATCGGCGTCGTATACCTGGGATCTTTACCGCCAGTCTCATTGGCGCACGGTAAGAGGACACTAACGTTATTTTCAACCCAATTGTGAGTTTCCTTGTTTGCAAACCATCTGATCAATATATCCACCCATACTACATAAAGCATTTACTGACTATCACAGAATTATAAACGACCCCCCCCCCTTTCCTCCACGCATGATGAAGCATAACGTATACCGATCATATACAGTTTAATTTGTTAATATAGCGTGTATAGGGGGGAAACGGCAATCGATAATCTATATGCGTTTTGGCCTATAACTCACGTTCTAGGAATTACTGCAGAAAACGATAAAAACACTTATATTCTAGAAGGTATTTTTTTTGTATGAATGTATGAATGAAAAAGTATAACGTTCCCACATCCTGAACGATAGATAATCGATGTTGAATGGGCCATAGTAATGTCAATATAGCAATAAAATTAAAAAAGTTATAGCCCTGCAAAGAAGGTGAGCCACTCCATAGACTTATAGCGCTGGCAGAGAGGGGCATTAGATGGGTACAATGCCCGGCGGGCAATGTGTTAATGGTGAAGTGCCTCATTTGCATATATAAACATAAAATTCAGAAAACTTGCAATATATTTTTTCTTAGTTTATATGTACATAACAAACTGGGAAAGTTTCATAGTGATATCTATTCAAATATTTGTTTGCCTATTAGGGGGTACTACACTGTACTACACTGTTTGTAGCCTGTGTGTAGTTCTGTTCAGTTCAATAACATCATTATTATTATTCAGTTATCAGGCATGTGTTTAGGTTGTCTATTACTAATGGTTTGATTAGGTATTGTGTTTGTAAATAGCCGTTTAAAAAAAAATTATGGCATTTTACAATACAGAACTTTGAAGGCGTTTTCCCAAAAATGAGTTTTTATGCGTTTTTCTTACACACTTGGGTATAAATCTACCATTCCATAGCACCTACACACACCATACGTTCCAAATTTCTTCCTATATATACTCTGCATACATCTTTTTACAGAGGGGTTTGTTGATATATCATTCATAGCCTGATTTATAGTACATTTAGACCAAAAAACATTGGCGAAAATAGAATTTTTATGACTAGTCAGCATTTCCTGATTCATGGGATGATAAAAAGACATATCCACAATCCTTCTGTAAAAAGTTCACTGTGTTATGTGTCAACATAATGAAAACATTTAAAAAAATCTGGCATCATCCAATGTTGGTATTTATACCCAAACGTCATATGCAAATGAGTGCATATTTAATGAGGTAATGCCTATTTTGCATATATAAACATAAGATCTCAGAAAACTTGCAATACATTTTTTCTAAGTTGTTATGTACATAACAAACTGGAAAAGTTTCATAGTGATATCTATTCAAATGTTTTTTTTTGCCTATTCACCTGGGGTGTCTCACCTTAACCGTTTCGGGGCCAACCACGGATAAATCCGTGTTTCGAATCCAACGGTTGAGGACAAACCATGGACATGTCCGTGGCAAGGTTGTTTTGGCTTTTATTCCATTGTAATAACCTACTCGATGTCACCGAGCTGCACTGCAGATCTACCCTCCTCTTCGAATTCTGAAAAGTGCATTTTACCGGCCAGATCCTCTTAGGGGGCGCTGTCTCGATAATGCAGTGTGCCCTGTGGCAGAACGGTGCACTCCTTTTTTTTTACTTTCAATGTAGTTTCCAGTTAGCTGGATTCTGGATGTGCAGCCTAGTAGCTTGGAATACATTTTCGGATGCGGATTTCAGTGTGAAGTAAAGGAATATATCATCAGCCAATGGACATATGGATCTACCAGATGGCGATCGATAACTGGGAAATGCTTTGGGGGATCCAACCGGCCTACGGTAAGATCTTTTTCACGTAAATTACATGCTGATCAGGGCTTGTTATGATAGCCATCCACCCGATCAGCGAATGAGGCTAACACGGTTATTGGTAATCAATCAGAACCGACGTCCCCCGCCCCCCCCCCCTTTCATGCATTCATGGTGGACCATCATACCGATCATATGCAGTTTGAGTTTTAACTGTAGCTTCTGTATATCCGAAATGCCATTGGATTTAACGTTATTAGCTATTAGCCCTGTATCTCGCCTTCCAGGAAATATCCCAGCCGAAATCCCTTATAACGCTTATATTCAAGACGCTATAAAATGAGAACGTATTGATGAAAAAAAAATGTCTTTAAGCCATTTTGAAGGGACGGTTTATGGTGTCAATTGACAATGAGAATGGACAGATGGCAATACTAGTATAAAGTATAGATTTAGCTCTGCAAACAGCCCCACGGACTATGCAAGTCTGTTTAGAAATGCTGGCCGTCTACAGTGATTTTAGAGGGATCCAAATGGCCATGAATGTGTTAAGGTAAAAAATAAAAATTATTTAAAAATGCGATTAATTTGTGATTAATCGCGAGTTAACTATGGACAATCATGTGATTAATAGAGTTAAATATTTTAAATCGATTGACAGCACTATATCTGTTTTTAGTTTGTGTAATGCACATATCTGTTTTTAGTTTGTGTAATGTAATAATATCTGTTTTTAGTTTGTGTAATGCACATAATATGGGTATTTTTATCCATATGGTTGAGCCTGTTAGGAATTGCACCCCTAACTCAAGCAGATTGCAGATAACTCTCATTTGGAGGCTACCATCTCTCCTCACTGAGAGATACTGGACACCTGACAAACACACACACACACACACATGCAAGCACATGGTACAGTAAGACATGATGATTACATAGTAAACATCAATATACACACATAAGCAAATACAAGACGGCAATCACACACACACACACACACATAACAACGCACATGCATGCACACACACACATACCAATGCATACACATATTAGGGGTGGGACAATACATCGATCCAGATCGATATATCGATCTATTATCAATAATCAAATAGGATCGACGCAACGTAAAAAGATCGATTCATATTGCGATACTCTTATTTTGAAAATCCCCGCGAGTCATATTCGCCGGCGCCCAGTATTGTGAGACTCCGTGTAGATTGTAGAAATTACAGCAGTGTTTGCGTCTGCTGTAAAGCACTACAGAGCGTCTATTTTGCGAGCCGATATAAGTCTGTGCAGTTTTTTCCCCGCAACGGGTCAAATGCATATAACAGGCGTTGCATCGTCGCCATTCCTTTATGCCAACGTCGCGTTAAATATCTAAATGAACGTCGCGTTGGCTGCTAAAAGCTAAGCAGCTAACCGTGAGAGAGAACAGGAGAGTGGAAAGGGGACTTGGAAGGAGGAGGGGTGGGGGCTGTGGGGGACTGTGTGTGTGTGTGTGTGTGTGTCTGTGTGTCTGTGTGTGTCTGTGTGTGTGTTAAAGCTCAATATATAAAAACAAAAGTGAACAGGAGGTCTATTTGTATTAAAAACAATAGATTGTTTTTCATTTAAATGTCTGGAAGAGCTCAAAAATAAATACATCAATTGATATTTCCGTAGCCTTTTTTTAGTTGATCTAAATGTGACTGATTGTGTTAAATGGGCACATAATATCGCCTCATATCGATCGCAGACACCTGAATTGAATCGTATCGTATCGTATCGTGGCAGACTTTGTGATATCGGCAAATATCGTATCGTTGTCCAAAGAATCGATATCGTATCGTATCGTGATGAAACTGATGATTCCCACCCCTAACACATATGGACAGTTTGTGTAAATAATATGTACAGTATACAGTATAAAAACCTCACTTCCGTATTCTTCATTTCTGTGAATAAATCACAGAGGACAGTGGTTCTCAAAGTGGGGTCCGGGGACCTCCAGGGTGGCCTATTAACTCAATGTGGGGTCCTTAACATGAAGACGTTTGAGAACATGGACAGTAACATGTGAAGGGAATGTTAAGTGTGTGTCACCAGGCAGCAGTTATAACATGTACAGCGCGGGGAAATAGTGTGGGTGACCACCCACACTATTGTAATCTATACTATTTATTATTTATACCGCCGATTTTTGTCCAGTAACTCCTGCCAGTGCTTTCACACCACACACAAGTGTAAGGTATCAAAATGACCGGCTTGGTCCAACTCGAGTTGCTATTACTTTTTGGAAAGTTTCACCACACGTTTAAATGGGAAATGTTGGTCCATAAGGAATGAATGGCAGAACTAGAGTGTAGAAGCTGCATTTTTTTGTTTTACCATCACCTTTTGTAAATTGCGACAGTGATCTAAATTTTGGACGTAGATATAAAAACAACACATCAAAACGATGACACGACTGTCCCCTCGCTCACAAAAGAGAAATAAATGGAATTGGACATTTCTATCTCAACTTATGACAATTTCTTTGAAAGTCATGCTCCACATAGACACGAATGGGCTCTCCACTCTAGCTAAAATCAGATTTTTTACCGTTCCTTCCCTTGTTTTCCGATCACCACACAGGCCACAATTGTCGACGGAATTACACAATATCGCACATAACCCTTCACATGTATCTTTTGAACCGTTTGTCGTAGAGACTTGCGGGTTGTGCTATTGTACTCATATATCCTCTTTCATTGGTCTATGTTGACCACGCCCCCATGGTTCGGCTCCTCCCCCTTCAGGGGATTAACCCTTTATCCCTAGGCCGAGGCCCCTTGAAGTGGACACCCAACCAGAGTACAGAGTACAGTGAAATTAAGTGGGCACCCAACCAGAGTACAGATAAATGAAGTGGACACCCAACCAGAGTACAGATAAATGAAGTGGACACCCAACCAGAGTACAGATAAATGAAGTGGACACTAGGGCTGACCTTCGAATATTTTTTTGGAATTCGAAGCTTCGGGGCCGAGATTTAAAAAATAAATTAAAAAAATATATATATATTTATGTTGTGGGACTTGTACAGCACTTTGTTCAACTTTGTCAGTGCTGTAAAGTTTAAACCTTTTTAAATCTTAGACAAACAAAACACTTGAAATATTGTAAGCCGTCATTTGAGGCTTTATAAAAGCAGCACAATGAACACAAATCTGTCAGTGCAGAGTCCGACCTCACCTTAAATAACAAACAGCATTGCTTGTTGTAGTTAACAAAGAGAGGCAGAGTTGATTTAGCAAAAAAATAAAGATTTTAATCACTTTTTTTTTATTTTATTTTTTTTAATAATCGAATTTTATTTTCATATTCGAATCTCATGCCCATCGAACGAAACTTCGAAGCTTTAAAGTATTTAAAGGAAAACTCCAACATTTTTGGAAATTAGCTTATTTAACATCTCCCTGGAGTTAGACAAGAAGATACATACCTTTTGTGTCTCTGGGCTCAGTGATTTCACATCACCAGTGCTACCTTCTAGTGAGGCCAGTGTTTGTTTACATTTTCATCTCATTCAAAGGATCCGAACCGATTGAAGTTATTATGGATACCATGACTGTGGTAAGTTTTAAGGGGCTAGCGTTACACAATAAATGAGTTATAATAATACCACAAGTGTGGATTCACTCGCACAAACCCTGTAGCCGTGCATCGCAGTCACGAAAGGGGCTAGGCTAACTAGGTCGATAGTGCAGCAACGTTATGTCCTATTCATCAATCTCACAATATTCGCTAATGTTAGACAGATGGAATACAGCCTTCCATCTAAAAACATAAATGAAAACTTACCACAATCATGGTATCCATAATAACTTCAATCGGTTCGGATCCTTTGAATGAAATGAAAATGTAAACAAACACTGGCCTCACGTTAGAAAGTAGCACTGGTGACGTGAAATCACTGAGCCCAGAGAGGAGTGGTTCGGCAAAAAATATTTCAGAGTATATTTGCTTAGAAAACGTAAATGTCTAATTCAATTATTTTTTATTTCTCCACGTGGTAAATACACAGGTCACAACATGTTTACAGGAACGTTTTGGAGTTGTATTTGGAGTGTATTTCGTGACTGTAGGGGACTGTAGGGAACTTCAGGGTAAAGGTCTGACCCACTTCCAGTGATGAAGCTAAGCTATGCTAACGGTGCGGGCGTTCCCTAAGCCTAATGCATGCAGAGACAAAAAAGGTATGTATCTTCTTGTCTAACTCCAGGGAAGATGTTAAATAAGCTAATTTCCCAAAATGTTGGAGTTTTCCTTTAAGACGGCCCTAGTGGACACCCAACCAGAGTACAGATAAATGAAGGGGACACCCAACCAGAGTACAGATAAATGAAGGGGACACCCAACCAGAGTACAGATAAATGAAGGGGACACCCAACCAGAGTACAGATAAATGAAGGGGACATCCAACCAGAGTACAGATAAATGAAGTGGACACCCAACCAGAGTACAGATAAATGAAGGGGACACCCAACCAGAGTACAGATAAATGAAGGGGACACCCAACCAGAGTACAGATAAATGAAGGGGACACCCAACCAGAGTACAGATAAATGAAGGAGACACCCAACCAGAGTACAGATAAATGAAGGGGACACCCAACCAGAGTACAGATACATGAAGGGGACACCCAACCAGAGTACAGATAAATGAAGGGGACACCCAACCAGAGTACAGATAAATGAAGGGGACACCCAACCAGAGTACAGATAAATGAAGGGGACACCCAACCAGAGTACAGATAAATGAAGGGGACACCCAACCAGAGTACAGATAAATGAAGGGGACACCCAACCAGAGTACAGATAAATGAAGGGGACACCCAACCAGAGTACAGATAAATGAAAGGGACACCCAACCAGAGTACAGATAAATGAAGGAGACACCCAACCAGAGTACAGATAAATGAAGGGGACACCCAACCAGAGTACAGATACATGAAGGGGACACCCAATCAGAGTACAGATAAATGAAGGGGACACCCAACCAGAGTACAGATAAATGAAGGGGACACCCAACCAGAGTACAGATAAATGAAGGGGACACCCAACCAGAGTACAGATAAATGAAGGGGACACCCAACCAGAGTACAGATAAATGAAGTGGACACCCAACCAGAGTACAGATAAATTAAGGGGACACCCAACCAGAGTTAGTTAGTTAGTTTGGCTCCTCCCCCTTTGTGTATCTTTTGAACTGTTTGTCGTAGAGACTTGCGGGTTGTGTCATTGTACTCAGTAGGGATATCCTCTTTCATTGGTCTATGTTGACCACGCCCCCATGGTTCGGCTCCCCCCTTATCATTAGGCCCCGCCCCCTTGTTGTATCTTTTGAACCGTTTGTCGTAGAGACGTGCGGGTTGTGCCATTGTACTCAGTAGGGATGTCCTCTTTCATTGGTCTATGTTGACCACGCCCATAGTTTGACTCCTCCCCCTTTGTGTATCTTTTGAACCGTTTGTCGTAGAGACTTGCGGGTTGTGTCATTGTACTCAGTAGGGATATCCTCTTTCATTGGTCTATGTTGACCACTCCCCCGATCCTTAGGCCACGCCCCCTTATGTATCTTTTGAACCATTTGTCATAGAGACTCGCAAAAGACCCTCTCCCGTTGGCCGGTGGTGCACAGGCATCACCCACAAATGTTCTAGAATGTTCTATTATGACATCATAATTAAATTTCCCGATTTTAAGTCGATTTGTAGCCAAACGGTGCGGTGAAACTTTCCGAAAAGTAATAGCAACTCGAGTTGGACCAAGCCAGTCGTTTTGATACCTTACACGTGTATGTGGTGCAAAAGCTCTGGGAGGAGTTAGCGGACAAAAATCTGCAGAATAATAAAGAAGAATAAAAAAAATCTGCAGAATAATAAATAAAGAATAAAGAATAGTATAGATTTCAATAGTGTGGCAGCCAGGTCACCCACACTAATAAATAAATAGTATAGATTACAATAGTGTGGAGAACCCACACTAATAATAGTATAGATTACAATAGTGTGGTTCACCCACACTAATTACCTTTCAGCAAGTCTCTCGGAGAGGGGGAAGTCAATATTACCAAGATACAACAGAGAACCATTTAATCTGCGCTGTTGTCTTGGACAAACAGTCTACAGCTGACCCAAGGTGATCAATTAATCAGGTAATCGCTGTACAGATGCCAGCTCTGTGCTGTGTCATCATGTAGTGCTATAACAAATGTACCGGTACTCTATCCAACAGAGGTCTGCTTGGCCTCTTAAAATGGAAACTTACAATCCATTATCAGCAATCAGCTGTCTTTGCATTGCAACCTAAGATATAAATATCCCCATCTCTCTTAGCCCCTGCTGAGGCCATTAACATCTCTAGGGCTGGCTTTCGGCACCAATTACACGATTCGATTAGTCGATATCAGCAGAAACTCTCAGCCCAAGGCAAACTAGAGACATCTGCAGGACGGGAGGTGCCCAAGAAATAATGTTTAGCGGTAAAATCTTCACACATCCACTGAAATAATTAACCTTATTAAATATTTCTTCGTGGGCCGATTGCCGACTGTGACATCATATCCCCTGACTTCTTCTTCTTTCGTGTAACGTCAGAGGTCCACATGTGACATCACCACGTGCCTTGCAAGAAAACCTCTCCCTGTGGGGTTCAAACCCAGGACCTTCTTGCTGTGAGGCAGCAGTGCTGTTAACCAGTGTGCCACGGTGACGACATAACAGAGTTCATATCACTCAGTGCTATAAACATGACATAACAGTTCATCTTTCAGTGCTATAAACATGACATAACAGAATTCATATCACTCAGTGCTATAAACAGGACATAACAGAGTTCATCTCTCAGTGCTATAAACATGACATAACAGTTCATCTTTCAGTGCTATAAACATGACATAACAGAATTCATATCACTCAGTGCTATAAACAGGACATAACAGAGTTCATCTCTCTCAGTGCTATAAACATGACATAACAGTTCATCTTTCAGTGCTATAAACATGACATAACAGTTCATCTTTCAGTGCTATAAACATGACATAACAGAATTCATATCACTCAGTGCTATAAACAGGACATAACAGAGTTAATCTCTCAGTGCTATAAACATGACATAACAGTTCATCTTTCAGTGCTATAAACATGACATAACAGAGTTCATATCACTCAGTGCTATAAACATGACATAACAGAGTTCATCTCTCTCAGTGCTATAAACATGACATAACAGAGTTCATCTCTCAGTGCTATAAACAGGACATAACAGAGTTCATCTCTCTCTGTGCTATAAACAGGACATTTAACAGAGTTCATCTCTGTGCTATACACATGACATAACAGTTCATCTATCAGTGCTATAAACAGGACATAGAGTTCATCTCTCTCTCAGTGCTATAAACATGACATAACGGAGTTCATCTCTCAGTGCTATAAACATGACATAACAGAGTTCATCTCTCAGTGCTATAAACGTGACATAACATAAGTTCATCTCTCAGTGCTATAAACATGACATAACAGAGTTCATCTCTCAGTGCTATAAACATGACATAAGTTCATAACAGAGTTCATCTCTCAGTGCTATAAACATGACATAACAGAGTTCATCTCTCAGTGCTATAAACATGACATAACAGAGTTCATCTCTCAGTGCTATAAACATGACATAACAGAGTTCATCTCTCAGTGCTATAAACATGACATAACAGGTGAGTCTGTACTCAGGGTGGCTGCTTGGCAGCAGGCCATGGTACATAGAGTTACACTTCAGCAACAGGCTTTCACCTCCTTGCCTAGAACACGTTAGGGGTCAGAATAATGTAACACGATATATTATTAGTTTACCCTGTGTTGTGCGATATGCAAAACAAGACAAACTCAATAGCACATGCAAGTGGAACAATGTGATCATTATTAAGTTAAGTCCACCAGATTCAGACATTTAAAAAATATTTGGCATTTGTGGCACACCCTAATAGCTCTATTTGAAAATATTTTTACACTGTTAAAGCCAACATTTGGAATAGGTTTCATGATGATTACACACTTTAATTATCGTTTCATCCCGTTCCCACCTCGGCGGACTACGCAATTTTCACTCTGGGTGAAAGATATATTGGTGTAGATTTAGGAATCAAAAGTTCTCCATTTAGAATCTACCCGGTGTGGGCCTATTCTTTTTCTCATTATACTATCCACTGAACTGCTTTATGTGTACAACCTCAATTTTTAGAAAATTTTATCTTTAATATTGCAGGTTGGGAATCACAAGGAAAAGTGTTTTTGATACAAATTTGCTGCATGCATCACGGATTGTGTGTTTATGGAGGTTTATCGAATAATTTCCCCCGTCAGGACGCCATGCATCGGTGTGATTTTTAACAACATTTTGAAACATTCGAGACGTTTTGTGCTGGTGTAGAGAGAAGGGGATATGATTTAAATGTATGGTTAACACATTCTGTGCCACGCCTCTTCCGGGAAACGGCTATACGATGCCACCCATTAAACTAATGGAGTCCGTCACCTTGTTTGTAGAGCTATAACTATATTCTATATTATAGCTATGGATACAATACTATAGTCATTTGACACTGGGTTTCTTCCGGTCAAGATGCAAAAAAGAAAAAAATATTCCATCCATACGTTCCCGTTTTATACCGCGGTGAATATGAGTGTTATTTCGGAATGATCCGGGCCAATTCCTGAGAGGCTGGTTATAAGCCGCAATGTGTATTATACTAAATCCATTGGCGTTTTGTCCCTACACACGCTACAATTAAAGAATCAAATGCATATGATCGGTATTATGTTTAGGGATGCCCCGATCGATCGGCCACCGATCGTTATCGGCCGATAATCAGTATAAATATGCGATCGGTGATCGGTGATAATGCTTTATTTTCGCCGATCGTCAAACCCGATCTCACTCGCTGTCGCTGAGTTCTGTCTCAGACACCGGGGGCTGCGGTGTCTGCTCATCCCTCCAGCCCCTCCCGCACGCATGTAAACACGGGTCTACTCTAGTGAGACGGGACACGGGAGGACGGCGTCTCCCTGAGCTAATGTTAGCTTAGCTACCGTTACAAAATGACCCAGTCAACTATTCACTTTTAGTTTAATACATGATGAGGCATTGTCTAACCGAACGGTATCTAGCCGGCCAGCTACCGATAGCTCCTGACATCAACAAACGCTCCAGCAAGTATAGTAGAGATGTGTATGATACCTGTTAGCTCGCGTTAGCGCAAGTTAGTTCACTGTTCAAAACTAAATGTCCCATTGAACTAAATAATTCACTGAGGCGTTGTATTAACGTTATATATCCGGCTAGCAGTAGCTACAGATAGCTCCTGATATCAATGTCTTATAACACTGATTCGATGCGTATTCGAGCTGAGGGCTTGCTGAGCACAGTTAAGTAACGTTATACCAATAGGTCCAGGTGCAGCGCCGGAGAATCCTGGCCGTAGCTCGAGACTACTCGAGTATAGGTCCAGCTGCAGCTCCGGAGAATCCTGGCCGTAGCTGGAGGCTACTAGAGTACACACAGACAGTGGAGCTTGTTGCGTGGTGGCAATGTCTCGCAGATAATACAAGTACAAGTCTAATTATATAATATATATATTTTATTAAAAAAAAAATTATATAAAATATATTTTAATTTCTTTTAATCAAAAACGATCGGTATCGGATCGGTATCGGCCGATATGGCTCACAATGATCGGTGATCGGTATCGGTGGCAAAAAACGTGATCGGGGCATCCCTAATTATGTTCCATCATGAATGCATGAAAGGGATGGGGGGTCGTTTTTCGATGCTTTGATCATCACCAACGGAATACGTTATGGAGTAGCCACAGTGTTACACACATATGCTTGGATCGCAATGAAAACATTATTGGGGGTGCTCCAGTAGCACACCATGTACCGCGCTGCGTCGCGGAATACCGTGCTGCGTAGGGCTGGGCGATATGGAAAAAAATCATATCGTGATAACGATATGATAATTTTATTTTATTTCTCGATATCGATAATTATCGAATTGTTATAAGTAAAAAAAGAATAAAAAAAAAAAAAAAAAAAAATTTAACAACAGATGTATGTTTATTTTGCAGCAATTCTTTGTCATTGCCGCCATCTTTAGTGTTACATCCCCTCACACTCCAGTTCTCAGGCTGCAGCTGGTTTAAAAGCTAAAGTAAACCGGCTTCTCTGCTGGCTGTGGCTCCAGAGGAGTTGAACAGTTCTGGCTCTGCTAGTTTATTTTCGATCTATTGGCGCTTTTTTGGTGGACAAACCACCGCACATGTGCACTGTGACTCGTGACTGGAGTCTAGTTCTGCTAGCACACATAGCCTACTGTGTACAGACGGTTTCAAAATGTATTTTAAATTAGAAAGCAAACAAAATAAATGGACAAGAGAAAAAGAAATCTGAATTAGGTCAGTATTGTCATTTGGACAAGCAAAGCCATTACTTTAAGTTGCAGGCAAGAAAGACAAGTCTGTCCACTGTCTCTGGTTTTAAAACTGCCCTGTTGCAGGTATAAAAAAAAAAAAAAAAAAAAAAAAAAAAAAATTTATTTCGATATTCGATATAGATTATTAAAATATATCGCGATATTTATCGTTATCGTTATATCGCCCAGCCCTAGTGCTGCGTCACGGATCTGGTTGACTCCGAGTTCGATTCCCGGACTCGCCGTCATTTGCCGAATGTCTTCCCCTGCTCTCTCTCCCGTTTCACCCTACAACTGTCGGTCATGCTTGACCAGAAAAGCGATAAACGCTAAAAAATGAAATTTTAAAAAAAGAAAACATTATTGGATCAACGCAAGATTGATACCATATAGCCCTTACCTTGACTAGGATGTACCCCGAAAAGAATATTCCAATTATCTGATCGCCATTCCAAGTATTGATGTCTATCGTTTCGCCAACATAATCCAACACAGAATCCACCACGGGAGTAATTGTTTCTTCTCAATCCGAGCATTAGAACCGCTACACTTGTCCGACAAAGAAAAGTCCGCCCGGACCTATATAATCGACGCACAGCCCAAGACTCAACGTTTCAAAGGATGTGCAATACCGGCTGCATCCTACCAGGCCGCGGTATTGGACTTTTGCAACCTCAGACTCATTCCCTATGATAACACCAGGCTAATTAAAATCGATTTTTTTTTAAACTATCCAGAAACGTGTTAACACGTGATTGGCACTCAACGGTCGGGCGTCAGAAACGTGTAAATCAGTGAATGGCACTGAATGTGTTAACACGTACGTTGTGGCCCGTTTCTCAGCTGTATCCAATCGCTTGCCTATAGCAAGTAGCGTATATGCCTATAACATTGTTTAGAAACCTATTTTGCGAACGTTAGAATGTGTTTTTTGTCCATTTTCGTTAGGGCTGGGCGATATGGCCTCTAAATGATATCACTATATTTTTTGGCTATGTCACGATACACGATGTACATCACGATATTTTGACATTTCCTCTAAAGCCCTTAAAAATGGTAACCCTTTGAAGCCTACAGTCACGCCAACATGACAATTAAAATAGTCCATGCAACATATGTCTGCATTAAACCATGAAGATGCTTTCAAAAATAATTTAATTAAACATTTCTAAAAATCTAAAAGTAGTCTACTGACACACTAATACAGAAAATTTTTTATTAACATCCAAGACAATTTATATAAATACTCTTGGGTGCCTAAGAATTTTGCACAGTACTGTTTTCTATCCACTTTAGCCAAAAATACACACACACTACTGTGAGAAAATAATAATCTTGTAACCAAGGAATGGTCCGCCTATACTTTTAATATATAGTAATATAAAATCACAAAAACACTGTAAACGTGTGTGCATCATCATCATATATATATATTTACTTTTTAATTGCATGAAACATTATGAAGTATTCTCTTATGCCGCTTTTCCACAGTCTGCATGGTGCCCTACTACCTACTCAACTCGGTAGTACCCCCCATAGATTAGATAGATATAAAGACGGTACCCCCCCCCCCCCGTCAGTGTAGCTGGGGCGCCGTGACGTCATCGTCAACGCGACACACGGATTTCGACGCTAGCTAACAAGCTACTGTATGAATTCAGTGCCTTATTAGCTCATTTGCGCTAGCCGCAATGCTAACGGTTAGAACACGAGGCTACTACCAGTTCGAGGCTACTACCAGTTCATCCACCTCGGCGCCTCCATATTCCATTGCCGTTTCTGAATAAAACACGTATGGCTAACGTTTAAACTCGCGAAGCTCTGTCCACTTCTCTCACGCTGTCGTATCCCTGTTCCCCGTTTCCTCGAGTAGAGTCCTCCAAACAAACCTGTAGCACCGCCTCTCTGGGTGTGTGTGCGCGCGTGTGTGTATGGGCGTGTACATGACGTAGGTTGGGGCAAGTCTGTGTGTATTTTTTTTCTTTGAGAGGGAGAGACGAGAGAGTAGAGCGCTGCGCCAAAGTAAGTCATCTCAACCGCGGTGGCTTATAAACTGATGTGAGGGATTGTGAGGAACATCACGATGTCCACGATACGTTTAAAAAGTGTATCGTTTATGAACTGTACCCGATATTTATATAATATCGTCATATCGCCTAGCCCTAATTTTCGTCGAGATGTACTCCGTGGATGACATGCTAACATCACGTTACTGTTTACACAAATGTATTGTGGTCTGTAACTTGGCAACAAAGTGAGCTGCTATTGGTCGAGCGCAAGATACGTGACAGAACTCGCACCAATACGTCAAATAAAACTACGCTGTAACCAAGTATCCGTTCGCGAGGAAAGATCTAGTCCCGACTTTAAAATTATGATTGCGCAAAACCGGGTAGATTCTAAATGGAGACCTTTTTATTCCTAAATCTACACCAATAGACCTTTCACCTTATGGCCTATTATTGTTAATTACTTGGTTGGTACTATGAATGACCAACTCTGCAATAGACCACGGCATGACACCTACTTGCAGATACACTAGTTCATAGTGGTCAGTAACATGTAGTCAGACTCACAGGATTGTGGGTATAATCACATGTTCAACTATTTTAGTCAGAACTTCCGCTATCTGCAACACTATATTGCAAGGGCACCATCACTGCATCCTGGGTTTAGCGTCACCCAGGATGATTGTGATTGGTACTTTAAAGAAATACGTTAAGAAATAAATAAGCGTTTTTTCCCCCCTATAGCAGAATGATAATAGGTCCAGCCAGACCTCTGCGCTAACATAGTGGGGAGAGAGGTATGGCTACGCGTACAGTATCATGTTTAGGGCTGTCTTAAATACTTCGAAGCTTCGTTCGATGGCATGAGCTTCGAACATTAAAAAAAAAGCGTAAAAGTGTAAAAAAAAATAAAATTAATATAAAATTGCCTCCAAAATGCATCTCCAAGGGAATATCCCTTGGAGTTGTACACGACAGCGACGCCACACAAAACATTAATAAGGCTATGCCTATGCTGCTATGACTAATGTGTTACCAATTTGGCTAATTTAATTGTAATCATCTGCTTTTGTAGGTGCATTGTCTGATATAATTAGAAATTAAATATAATATAATTGTTTGCTTGATAGACGAAGGTTGCAACATAATGTCGTTTTTTTTTTTTTTTTTTTTTTTTTTTAATATTCGAATTAAAACCGAAGCTCGGCCCCGAAGCTTCGATTGCCAAAAAAAGCTTCGAAGGTCAGCCCTAATCATGTTATTTATCTGATCAGGCCTGATTTGTACAACACTAATGTATCTCAGTCTAGTATTATAAACCAAATTTGGCATAGACGGGTCAAAACAAACAAATGCCCTAGCATGTGAAATATCATGGGACAAATTAAGGGAATCATTATTGTTTGGAAGATTAAAGACTGCACAAGAGCAAAACTGTATCAACCCATTTGGTGATTGAACCCCTAATGAAAAAGATGATAGCCTACAGAACTATGTCACTGTGTGCAGGCACTTCAATGCAAATCTATTTCAGTGAAACCATGAAGTAATTTGAATTGTAAAACACGGGATCCTCCCTCTCTCTCTCTTTCTGCCTCTTTAATTCTAACCAGCATAAGGTAAGCAACAGTGGAAAACACTAGAACCTGTCTTCATGGCAGCCGATGTGGTGAGCAAAGACATGAGACTGTGCCTGGTACTATGAATAGATATAATGATGATGCCAGTCACTGCAGTGTCCATTAATCTGACAAAATTACAAGAGCACCATTAACCAGTGCAGTACAGTGATGAGACTTACATGGCTAATATTGTAATACGGATAATGTTGAATTCCCACTGCAGATAGTACCAATACTAAAATACTAAATTTTAACTTAAAAGTAAAGAAATATATATATGATAAGTTATTGCCTTTAAATTAAGAATGAACAGTTGCATCTTTTAAATTGCTAATGATTTGGTGCAAATATGTATTTCCTGGTAAGTTAGCATGACCGGGGACCTGTTCCACAATGCAAGCTTACCAAATGAGCCAGGTCAGATAGTCTGACTCAGTCTGACTCATTCTCACGTTCATTCATTTCCAAAACAAGTTCTATATAATTCAAGATGAGTTTCTGTGACAATTTGCTTCGAAACTAACCTGCCCTGAGGCAGGATAATTACCACCAGGCTAAGCCTCAGTTTATTTATATATATTTTTTTTACAACCAAAGTTCTGATCTACTCGGGCGGTCAGGTGGCGTAGCGGAGATTGCGCTCGTCACCAATGCAAGAGGCTGTGGTCTCGACTCCCGGAGTCAGCATTGCTTGGGGCTTGGGCTGATCGCTATACTAACCCGTTTGGCTGAGTTAGGGGGAGAGCAAGTCATGGGTGGGGATCTGGCGTTGTGGACAGCGACGCCTACAGGTCAGGTCTGGGCGCTTGCTCAGCGGAGGCAGGACTTGATGGAGGCAGCGTGCCCTCCCACGCGTTACACTTCACCAATGACAGTCCTCGCTGCCAGAGGTGAAAAAAGAGTCACTGGCTGTCGCTGCGCGTCTCGGAGGAAGCGTGCAGATGACTTCAGGGTTCCCTTGTACCGACCAGTAGGAGATCATGCGCACAACAAACAGGTAGGGGAGGGGGGGAATTGGCACAACGACTAAATTGGGACGGGGGGAAAAACAGAGAAAAATCGGAGAAAGAGAGGATTAAAAAAAAGAAGAAAAAGTTCTGATCTACTGTTCATAATTTTACTATATTAGCCTACCCTATCAGAAATAATATGTAAAGTTAATAGAAAATACATAAATTATATAATGATACATGTTCTTATTCATATTTTTTAAAGGGGAACTATTTTACTATTTCTTTCACTATTTGGGCACTTTTACACAATTCCCGTGAGTCTATGGAACACCTCTGTAAGTTTCTTTTCAAAAAAATTCATTGTTTTGTATTTCTAATCAAGTACTCAAAAACATAATTTTTCTACCTCAAGGTCTTAAGCCATTTTGAGGCTGGGCTCCAACCACTGTTAGCGCTTTTAAACCGCCCCGATCTCCGGTTCAAGCTCCAGCTCCGTTCTGAACCCTCTGAACCTTGGTGCTCTCTGGCGAACCACCCCGCGTTTACACCCATTTAAGCAGAACCAACATTCCACCCTCTCCGTCATCAACGGGGGCGTTACTCACAAAAAGCACACACACGTTGTATACGTTTGAAATGAATCGTTCCAGAAAAGTATGCTTCTATTATTTGAATGACTTGTTTTAATGGGTATCATGTAGTAAGTCCTACTGTAGAACATGACATAATAGCATGATATCTGATTTATTAATGCCAAATAATGGATGACGACCGCAATTGGCACTTGAAAAGTGTAAATGATGGATTAGTCAGTAGTAATTCATGACGGCCCATTTAGCTCAGCTGGTCAGTGTGCTGCCTGTGGAGCGAAAGGTCCCGAGTTTGAATCTCTTGCTTACTTTTCTTTTTTTTGTAACGTTAAATAATTTATCCACTCATTAAGCCTTTCCCTACGCATATTCATTTCTGGAGCATTTCTTTATCCACTCTGGTTGGATGGTGTATTGTACTCGCAAATCGCTTCCTGTTGAATGAATCGGTTGAGTGCAATGCCGACTCTCTACTTTCCCCGTCTTCACAGCCTAGAATATGACACGCCCACTGATGAAGTCACTTCGCGAGGAAAAACCAACTATTTTCCGGTGCCAGCTGAGCACCGATTTGTCACGTTCTGAACCAATTAATCCCGGTCGGAACGCGCCGGCCGGTGCAAGATTACGTTCGGGAACCGGCTCCAGCACAGGGCCTGGCCGGTGTAAAAGGGCTATGAGTGGCCTGGTGCCAACTTCGTATCATCCAATTCAACCCTCCCCTGTCACGAACGCCGTTTCTTGCCTCCCACAAGCCGGCTGCAATGTGGACTAAGTCATACATAGCACAAGTCCCCTCCGGTACTTGAGGTAACAGCAGTCGCATCTTTTCACCTGCGCAGCTCGATCTCTCAGTGGCGAGGAGTAACGCGTGGGAGGCTCACGCTGCCCCCGACACTTCCTGATTCTACTGTGCAGGCGCACCAACCGACCTGTAGGAGTCGCTGTCCACAACGCCCGATCCCCACCCATCAGTTTCCCACCCCCTAATACGGCCAATGTGTATTAGTATGAACAACCAGCTAAACTGAAAGCAATGTGGAGCGCTGGGCTCGAACAGGCAAGCCCAGCGTCTCCGTCATTCGTGGCGAGCGCCTTGCCCACTACGCCACGTAGCCGCCCTCTATTCTTCAAATATTATTAAACAAGTGTTTAATCTCTCTGGAAAACTGTGCAGACGAGATTATGTTGCTTGAACCAGGCTGGGATTAGTCAGATCATGTTACTTAGAATTGGCCTTTGTGGAAGTGCTTTATACCTGATTGACTTGTTAGGTTAACTCAAACCAGGTTTGCAACATTAATCCCGGCTTTCCTTATCATGCTTCATGGAACAGCCGTCTAGTTGGCGTCTACGGATTCCTTGTGGCCAGTATTAGACAGGTTTCCTGTTTGCAAACCATTGTGTTCGAGCCCATCAGCAATACTCACTGAATCACGTGACTGAGTTGCCCCGACCTGCATTGAGCTGTTGCACTAAGAAAGTACAATGGGGTTCCATGGAGAAACCATGGCACTGACTCTACAGACAAAAAGTAGTTTCAAACAAAAATGGCTGGATGCCATTTTGCCATATCAGCATGGCTGTGGGCGTGACTCTTTCATCTGTCACAAAGCTAGCTTGGGCATGGATTGATTGTTTAGATCACTAGCATGACTAACAAATGCAAATATATTGTAGTCCCATGGTTCTGACCAGGATTATGTTCCTTTTTGCTCCTTTGATGAGCGTGCACACAGAGTCTGATGTTGTCGCAAAACCCAGCGGCCCGACATAAATGGTAAATGGTGCATTTATATAGCGCTTTTATCCTAGGCGTTTTACAATTTTGTTCCTCACATTCACACCGACGGCAGAGGTGACCATGCAAGGTGCCAACAGGTCTGCTCATCGGGAGCAATTAGGGGTTAAGTGTCTTGCTCAGACAGGGACACTTCGACATGCTGCCCAGGAGGAGCGGGAATCGAACCGTGAACCTTCAGATTACCAGATGACTGCTCTACCTCATGAGCCACTGTCGCCCCGGTGACATATAACGGTCTACCCCTAGTCTGATTATATTATTTCTATAATTATTTCTTACGCTGATGAAAAACAATTTTTTTTAAGTGGTAAAAAAAACACAAAACAAAGCATTCAAATCATGATTTTGGCAAATATCAACCATGGCAGCGATGGATGCAGAAAAGCTTCCAAGCACAAAGAGAGACGCTATAGTAAAAGTGGGCATATGCTTCAAAAGTATGTTTTCCTTTGGCAAGTCCTCCTCAGCGCAGTCACAGCTCATCATATTGTATGCCTGCAGAGATCTGGGAAACGCTCTGTGGCTTCACTGGATGCAGACTGTGGGAAAAAGAATCTTTCACAGTGCTGTGCACTCATTTCTCTGGCAGTGCCATTTAGATAAGCACTTAATATATTATATAAGTAATATAATACTGAAATACATCAGCAAAGGGAATCCTCACATCTCTTTGTTTATCTGGGACACTGTCTGGATGCCATCCAATAGCAGTGCAGTCTGTCCCTTCTATATAGAGCATCCGCTGCATATATAGAGTGTCTCAGCATGGAACACAGTCAAACAGTAATTAGGACAGGGGGGGGGGGGCAGAGAGGCGGAGGGGGGGAAAAAGTCACCTCATCATCACCACCACCATCATCACCACCACTACTTTTTTTTTGAAGAGTTTTCATATTGTTGATAATTTCATACTTGAGGCACAGTGGAGGCTTAAGAAGGCCATTCCATTTTTTTTAACTCAACAAGGCGCTAATGAGAAAAGGCTTTAATAAGGACTTTAATAGCAATTAAAGCAACAATGACACACAAACTACATTTTGATACCACTATTGTGGACCTGCTGACGCTCCTGAACAAGAAGAGGGAGAGAGCGCCTGGCCCCCCACCCCCTCACCCCCCCACCGCCTCATCCAATTATCATCATAATGGACTACATACAGTAGCCTGCATGTCCTGAGCAGCCCACGTCAGGACGGCATAACTACAAATGAAAGCTTTCTAAATATTTAAGTTCTCACTCTTTTTCTCAATACATGCCTTTGACATGCATAGCCAGTTATCCTTAAAAGAATATGAACCACGTCAATGGAGGATGACCAGCTTGCTGTGACCTAATAAACAATAAAGCGACTTTTTGTTCTTTTGCGTTCAAGCATGACTCTGCCCCATCAGCCTTCTAAGACGTGACATAAAACATGCAAGAATAACACCCCAACACTACTGTAAATAACTGTCAGCATAGGGAGACATTAATCAACACTAAATGCACTCAAGACTGTAGCACTCCGGTTCGACACTGACGAACAATGTTACTTACCCTTGGCTGACAAGAGTTGTACCCTTCCTGCTGACTTGTTGTACAGAACTTAAGTCACTTTGGATAAAAGTGGCAGCTAAATGGCTAAATGTAAATGCAGGAACAAAATGTATTCTGAAATAGATTCTTCCCTGAAAATCGATAAAACAAATATCTTCCACAGACCACACGTGGTGCAGCCTACCTCACTTTAGCAAAGAACCACTTCATCCTCAAACCTCAATCCAGATCCCAGGCCAAGTCAGAATCAGAGGACTCTAAAGGCTAGAGACAATGGATGTAATTTCTCACTCACTGTATTCTACTACCATGCACCTTTCCACAAAATAATCGTCCTTGCCTATTAGGGCTGAACGATTAATCGATTTTTAATCAAAATCGCGATTTGAAAGGACGCAATTAAAAATCGCCAGGCCTGCAATTAAAAATGAGAAAGAATATATATATTTGAACCAGGAAGTCCCATTGAGATACAAGATCTCCTTTGCAAGGGAGACCTGGCCAAGATGACAGCAATAACATTTGCAATACATCACACAGCAATAAAATGTGTGATACATCACAGAAGACAAGAACATAATAAATGTGCATGTATACAATATACAATACATCACATGTAAACACAAAAACACAAAGCAGAATAGTCTATGATAGTAAAAGTGTATAATACAGGGTAATACAGTAATTTTGCAGTTGGGACCCGACTACAGAGACCACAGAGAGCAGCAACATTCTTCTTGTAGGAAGTTATGTAATACAGATTTAAATTCACCAAGAGAGACCGGGGTGTCTAAGTGGATAATGGTCCTGTAGCCCATTCCATGCCAAAGGTGCGAAGCTTGAGAAAGCTGTTTCTAGCTAACCCTGCTCAGAGAAAACATCTGAGCTGAGTAAGGAAAGGGTGGGGGGGAGCGGGGCTCGGGGGCGGGGGGGCATCTCTCTCTGTCTCTACTGGTTCAATTAATGTAGAAAAGTAGAAAAACGTTGCACTATAAAAACAAACTGGATAGTTGATGATAATAAACATTTAACTTCATTAGCTGAAGTACATTGTATACTTGTATGCCGTGACAAATAAAACTCTTGACTTGACTTGTATTCTAAAATCATTTAAGCCATTCTCCTTTTCTGTGTGTGTGTGTGTGTGTGTGTGTGTGTGTGTGTGTGTGTGTGTGTGTGTGTGTGTGTGTGTGTGTGTGTGTGTGTGTGTGTGTGTGTGCACACGTCTCATATCTGGTCTGACAGTGACATCAGATGAGTTTGATAGTATTTACTGAGGATTGCCAGATAATGTTGATATTTAAACACAAAAAAAATAATAATACAAAATAAATATACATGATCATGCAACATAAAAATTATTGTTGTAGGAACAGTTTGGGAGAGGGAGGTAAGGGGTTTTAGATTGTGTGTTGTGAAGTTTAGACTTCAGAGAGGGAGAGTAAAGTACAGAAAAAAAGGTACCGTTGGGTACCGTACCGGTATCGATTCCCAGGTAAAAAGAAACATTTTCAGACTCTGTGGCCCGAACAGACCCACCGCGTAGGCCAGATGCAAGCCGCATTTTACAATAAACCTCTGTGGGGCTGCTAAAAAAATATATATAATCGCAAATGTAATCGCAATCGCAATATCTGTCAGAAAAATCGCAGTTAGATTATTTCCCAAAATCGTGCAGCCCTATTGCCTATACTACTACTACCTACTATACCAATATGTCTTTACTACTATGCACTCAACACTGCAGCACCCAAGTTTCAACACTGTTTGAGGAACATTCAACATTGTTACTCAGCTTAAAGAGTTGTACCCTTCCTGCTGACTTGTCGTACAGAACTTGTAAATTGCTTTGGATAAAAGCTAAATGTAAATGTAAATCTGACCATCAGACCACACTTCTTCATTTTGCTATGATAAAGACGAGCCTAATTCCTAACATTACATTTAGTGCATTATATTCTATAATAACGTACATTGAATGTGCATCCAGGGAAATAGCCTAGTGTTTCATTAAAGGATTAAGATGATACATTTCTATAACAACAACACACACGCTGCAAAATCGCCATTGATGCGTTTCAAAACAAATACTTTTGAGTCACATTCCTTTTCATGGTTGCATCATGGGGGATGAAAGGAGGGAAACCATTGTTTATTGTAGCCTTTATAAAAACTAGGCTAAACGAGGTCATAATGAGTGCCTCTGTATGGCACTGGATTGGATGCCACATGCTACTGGCTTTGAATCTATATTTATAATATATTGTCTATTTGTGTTATCGTATCATGGGCTTTTCTTATATTGTGGAATTGTGATACACAACAATGCTAAAAAAAAAATTGCCAAGTCAGACTTCTCACAAAATTATTTTTTTATCTACCTTTTCTCCCCCATTTTTTCTATTTTTCTCCCATCCCAATTTCGTATTATCAAATTCTTCCCTCCCCTGTCTCGAACGTTGCTAGACCATGCCTCCCACTGGTCGGCTGCAATGTGGACGAAGCCTTGCATCACGTGTCCCCTCCGGTACACGAGGAGGCAGCCGTCGCATCTTTTCACCTGTACAGCGCAATCTCTCAGTGGCGAGGAGTAACGCGTGGGAGGCTCACGCTGCCCCCGATACTTCCTGATTCTGCTGTACAGGCGCACCAACCGACCTGTAGGAGTCGCTGTCCACAACATCAGATCCCCACCCACAACATCCAATCCCCACCCACCGGCTTTCCCACCCCCTAATACTGCCAATTGTATTAGTATGAACGACCAGCCAAGCCGGAAGCAACGCCGAAAGCTGAGCTCGAACCCATGACATGTTCATTTCAAACTTTTATTTAAACTCGAAGTTTCCCTCATTTACAGTCTCAGAAAGATTTTTGAGAATGTTGTCATTTGAAAATTACAGCTTTAGTTTGAAACTGCATCACACATCCCTTTACCCTGTGTGGTCCAATATGATGAACATAAATCGGATTGTCGAAATAAATCTGTAATATCTAGGCTATATGAAGAAAGGTAATTTTTTCAGGGTATTTTATTGGGATATTAATTACCCCAGCCCTACGTTGACTGCTAATTAAATCAGATGTTTTGGCTCCATCTCTGCCTTCTGCTCTCAGTCATTTCCTCTTCTGGTCGCTATGTCGCACGTCCGTTGGACTTAATGAAATGGCTTTTTTTTGTTTTTACTGCCCCGGATCAATCAATACAATCAGGTAATAGGTTTGTTCTGCATGGATGACAGGGATCAAGGAGACAGCCCTGCTCTGGAGATATTTATGACCTCAACTGGAAAACACATTCTAACCGTGTCATTCTGATGTGTAGGTTACACTACGCTTATGTCCCCAAAAAGGACATAACACACTGTATTATTGCTTTGCATAATGCATCAGAAACATTAAAAGAGGGTCCATTAAAAAGCACACACTGGCTTTACCCTAGACTAAGACTAAGACTAAGACACATACAAAACAGTGAGTAAAAACAACAACAAAAGACAACAACTAAAAATTATAAAGAATCTATAAAAAGATGCGACCAGACAGTTGTAGCTGTGACGCTGGAGTCTATGTGGAGTTCTGTCTGAGGGAGGAGGGTTAAAGAGCAGGTGAAACTATACTGGCAGAGGAAAAGGTCGTTCTGCAGGTTTTTAGTATGACAGACAGGCATGCAAATGAAGTCACGTTGCTGCATGACGACTGACAAACGGACACTCCCGGCTTGCCTTAAACTCATGTCATGATGTCAACTAGCTGAATCATCATAATCATCGTAATCATATCATAATTAATTAACGATAAGGGAATGTGGAGGAATAAATTTGATCTGAATTGATATTGAAAATGCTTTCACACTCGGGGTTGTTGGGGCCGAGAGCGGTTGAGTAGACTAGAAGAAGGCACGGCAACGCCTCTACTTCCTCTTCCAAGTCAGTCAGAAGATCCTTAAGAACTTCTACTCATGTACAATAGAGAGCATCCTGACTGGCATAGAATATCACCTCCTGGTTTGGGAATAGCACCGCACAAGACCGTAGCAGACTACAGAGAGTGGCCCGTTCAGCCGAACGCACAATTGGAGCGGGGCTTCCCACTCTCCAGGACGCGTGTATGCTTTTACCAACCCAGTTGTGTTTCCGGGTTCCCGTTTTGCGCTCTGATTGGCCACTGACACTGACCTACATGCGTACGCCCCCCTTCGCTATCGCCTTTGGGGCGTGAGATATGAAGACAGATTTAACTGGGTATAGGAAGGCAGTAATAATAAACACTCGAAACAGCTATTACCAGACAAATACAACAGCAGTGGTGCCTGCTTCAAATGTCACGTATTATAGGCTATAAGCCCGTGTAGATCTATTTGGAATAATAAACATATACGCCCCTCTAGCAAAACATGACACAATGTGATCCTATCTCCGATAGAACGGCTGGTCGCAGAGACGCGAGTTGAACGAACACATCAAGAGGAGAATGAATGAATGAATGAATGAACCTGATGTAAACAAGACAAAAGTCTTTCTCTGGTCTGCATCCCCTTAACAATTGTGTGTATTGAGCCGTACTGTATTGTACCCATTCTGCAATCTGTTAAATAAAGTTTTCATTCATTCATTCTCCCGATGTCTTTGTTCAACTCGCGTCTCTGCGACCAGCTGCTCTATCGGAGATAGGATCACATTGTGTCATGTTTTGCTAGAGGGGCGTATATGGTTATTATTCCGAATAGATCTACACGGGCTTATAGCCTATAATACGTGACATTTGAAGCAGGCACCACTGCTGTTGTAATTGTCTGGTAATAGCTGTTTCGAGTGTTTATTATTACTGCCTTCCTATACCCAGTTAAATCTGTCTTCATATCTCACGCCCCAAAGGCGATAGCGAGGGGGGGGCGTACGCGTGTAGGTCAGTGGCCAATCAGAGCGCAAAACGGGAACCCGGAAACACAACTGGGTTGGTAAAAGCATACACGCCTCCAGGACATTTACAACAAGCAGTGCATGGGTAAGGCTAAGAGAATTATCAAAGACTCCAGCCACCCAAACAACTGCCTCTTTGAACTGCTGCGGTCAGGCAAGCGATACCGGAGTCTCATGGCAAGCACAGAAAGACTCAGAAGAAGCTTCTATCCTCAGGCCATCAGAATGCTAAATGACAATAACACTATGTAACAACCATCAAATGCACTCACAGCACACACATCCACACGCACACACTCACCTTAAACAAACAACTCACTGCAGCACCCACTTTAGAACACCTAAACATACTTTATATTTATTGGTAAAGAATTTGCACTACAACCCATACCTCATTACACCTTACTGTAAATTTTACCTAAATTGTACCTCATCCCATTTCTGCTTTGTACTGTATAGTATATTGTATTGTAACTCAGTTACTTCTACTCTGCATTGTACATTGTGTTCAGTATATACATATTATGTATATACTGAACACTTTTGTCTACGTACTTGACTTCTATTTTATACTTGCTATACTTATTTTATACTATAAGAAGCATTTTATGGGAGCTCCAGTAGCTCACCACGTACCGTGAGTGCTATTTCAGCGCCGTGGACAACCGTGCTCGTCACGGATCTGGGGCTGAGCGAGTTCGAATCCCGGACTGCAGCCGTGCCTTTCCCAGGGTGTCTTCCCCCCCATCTGAACCCTTTCAGCCTGCTTCTGTCGGTCGAACTTGACCAAGTATAAATGCGATAAACGTATAAAAGAGCCAGGGAAATGGCCAAAGTTTAAAAAAAAAAAAAAAAAAGCATTTTATATAAAAGTATTCTGTACTTCTGTATGACAACTAATAAAGAAACTTGAAACTTGAACTTGGACTAGACGGCGATGGGGGTGGAACTGTGTTGATGCTTCTCCCTACAGGACGTCATGTCAGCCGTTGGTGGAAAATCACACGGTAATGTGAAATCCCTGAGAAGGAAGCTGCAGGTGTTCCTTCCGCTCCGGTGCTCACATGGCCCCGCCCTGCAATGTGTCAGCACAATGACAACAGCCCCAGGTATAAAAAAAAAAAGAAAAAAAAGATGGGTGTGTCTAGCAGGAAGCCATAACACTCTCCCTCTCTAGGAACTTTGATCTGCGTGTCTCTCGGGTAGAAGGGAAGAGCCGACTGGAAATGGGGTTTCGATGCCAGACATGCTCAGTAAAGATAAGAGTGCAGACTTAGCCCAAAGCATACTATAATAAGATAAGAATGCAGGGCAGGCTTAGCCCAAAGCGTACTATAATAAGATAAGAATGCAGGGCAGGCTTAGCCCAAAGCGTACTATAATAAGATAAGAATGCAGGGCAGGCTTAGGCCAAAGCTTACTATAATAAGATAAGAATGCAGGCTTAGCCCAAAGCTTACTATAATAAGATAAGAATGCAGGCTTAGCCCAAAGCTTACTATAATAAGATAAGAATGCAGGCTTAGATAGAAAACTTTATTGCCATTTCAACACATGATTGATTGGGATTTGTCTTGGTGCCAAACATACAGTATAAAAACATACAATATAAAAACACACAAGAATACATGCGATGCAATCCCCACAATAGAAGTATTTCACAAACAATAAAAAAAAATGCTACAGTACCTAAAAGAGCTCAGTGTTCCAATTTAAAGTGCATATTGGCTTAAAGTGCCTGTCGGCTGGTGCTAGCCCTTATGGTACAAAGTGCCTGTGCATTAGGACTTGAGTTCAGGTGACGGACAACCTTAGCCCAAAGCATACTATAATAAGATAAGAATGCAGGCTTAGCCCAAAGCTTACTATAATAAGATAAGAATGCAGGCTTAGCCCAAAGCGTACTATAAGAATTGTACACTAAAAGCGCTTGTTTTTGCCACAGACAGGCTCAGATTATACATGTTATTATTAGTGCTGTCAGGTGATTAATTAAAAAAAATTATCTAATTAATTACAGGATTAGTAACCATTTTATGCCTGATATTCTATAATCATATTTCAAAATGCATGTGTCCGGATGGCAGAATTCAGTACTGTATCTACAAAACCTTCTGTTTAATCATCTTCCATCTATTAATTTGCTTAGATTTTTCAGGTCTGGTCAATTTGAGCATAGTGTTATTCACAGTAAATTAAAAAAAATAAATTTATTGATATTCTCATTTGGTTCATTACAATTTACTCAAGCCTAGTAACATACACAGTATTTCTGACACTGGGAATACATTCCCTGAGATCCATAGATGTCCCTAGAATCAGATACCAAGAACATGCAAATGAACCATATTAAAAGAAATTCTGTAAAAGTGTATTCTACGTTATTATGGAATGAATGAGATTAAAAAATATATATATTTAAAAGAAAAAATCATTTTCATAACGCGATAATTTGCTGTGTAATTAATTAATCTAATTAACGCGATAAACTGACAGCCCTAGTTATTATATGTATATGCTAGCTTGTCAGGAAGGGGGCTAAATAAAGTTAGGCAAGATTTTGGCAAGAGAAAAACCACCATGGTAGGGCTGGGAGATAAAACGATAAGATATATTTTAACACAATCTGCGGCAAGAACGAGTTAACTCGTTATTGCCCGCCATGCGTTCAGCGCCAACAACGAGTTAACTCGTTTTTGGGATCGTTATTTCGTTTATTCGCTATATCTATTCATAATTCATGGCTGCAGCCTCTGCAGACCCTTCAGACCCTGTCTGAGCTGGCAGACGGTCAACACCGCCTCTACTGCCTTAGAGCTATTGCACTCCATTCTCGAAGTCAACTTCCTGTCTGTTGTTGCTAGGCAACTGCGGCGTGGGGGAAACATGCACCCCGGGTACATTGTGTACGGTTCATTTAGTGCAGAAACGGATCGGAAAAGCGGCAAATTAAACACAATCGAGGGTAATTTTCTTCAGTGCATCACAATGCCAAGGAGCTGCTGTGTTACGCTTTGTACTAGTAATAACATAATCAAAAATCCAAATCGAAAGTTTTATATAATACCAGTTGAGGCACCATGGATAGCTGGCGCCTGGCGGCTATCAAGAGGGCACATGTAGACTCAGACGGGAGAGTCGATCAAAGCAGACCCTGGCCCCCAAGTCAAATCATACGTATGTCTGTTCTACCCATTTCATAACAGGTGAGAATAAGGAACAAATATGTATATCGTAAATGAAGTTTTATTGGCTGTGATGCTGTAAACAGCAGAGAAATGTTAGCTGCTAGCTACTTCACCATATAACGTTAGTCCATTCTCTTCAAGTAGCCTACATGCCTTTTTTTTCGCCTTAGAATCACCAGAAAGGCTTTCGAAATAGTGAAATGCCATGTTGGCCTCAATATTTTCTAAACAAATTATATGAAAAGGTTATGAAATGAACAAGAATGTGATCAAATATGTAATAAAAACGGAGCTCAACGCATACATTTGATCATAGAAATTCGTTTGTTTTCCACCATACCAAGATGGCGGCGGTCTCGTGACATCAGAGTGTCTTCGAGAATTGAAAATTGTCTGGTGTATTTTCTGAGCCGATCTGAGCCGTGGGGGCGGGTTTAAATACTCAGGCGAGGCAGGCCTTTACAACGATGGCATGGAACACTAACCCCACCCGCTCATGTGTAACGCTCTGTAATGTCGGGGACAGGATCGCTGTGGATAACTGGAATGGCGATCTGATAATTGGATTCTTTTTTTTGCATTACATCAAAGACCAGGTAAGAACACTATATAAAATCTTGCGTTGATCTGATATTTCTTTCTCCCGCGATCAAAGCTATCTGTGTGGACCATGTCGTACTTTCTACCGTTGGCTGCGGTGGGGGGGCCCCACTACGAGGGCCATTTCATGTATGCACGAGGAGATATAATAATGATAATCTAGCGTTGATTTGAGGATGATCAGATAATCAGCCGAAAAATTACAACGTGATGACCAATGTTCCATCAAATTTTTTTTCGGGCTGAGCAAACACTCAAACCTCCTGAGCAGACATCAGCAACTACTGAGCAACATACGTCACCTGCCGATTAACCGCTTAGTTGATAAGCGGCGGTTTGTAAAGAATCTGAGAATCTTAATTTCCCTCAATGTCTAACATAAAAATATACACATTTTGCTGATACACAGAGAAATAATACAAAAAGGCATATTATATTCCTTAATCAAATATTTATTTGACCATTGATTGACGATACAGAGCAAAGTCCTTACTTTGGCGGCGGCGGTGTGAGTCGTGTCACTAACTTTTGTCTTTTTAGGAGGCTGACTCGTCATTATTTTATTAAGTGAATTATCATGCGACTTCAAGGGTGACCATATTCTATTGTGATTTCTTTTAAAAGAGGACACTCTGCCTTCAGCCTCAAGATACTTAATGATACTCAAAGTTTACTCAAAGATGCCTTATCATTATAATATATTTAAAGTATGCCTCCTCTGTATGGATATACAATTATTGTTTATATTATTTTATATAACAAAATAATCTCTCTATAACCAAAGTTACTCAACATGCTGTATTATGCCTAAAGTAATCTGACAAATCTCAAGAAAATAACTAAATCAACCTATGACAAAATAATATATATTTTCAAGTCTTACTGGACAAAATAAATAAGAAAAATATGAAGTAATGTTCTAAATAATACCTCTTCTGTATTAAGAAATCCAGCTTTAAAAAATATATCTTTGTATCTGTTCAATGTAATGTAAATTATAAAACAGTAACCTCACAAAGATACTAATTTAAAAGTGCACTATGCAGTTTCAGATTTGTTGCAATTGGTGTACTAAACTAATTTATTACACACATAATCCTTAGAATGATTGTATCATAAGCATCTTATCAAACCAAAACATCATTTTTGAGGCATCAAAATAGTTTTCAATTATTTTCTTTCTCTCTCTGTATAGCTGCATTCTTCAATCAATTCGGTCAACTTTGCCATCAAACTCTCGCCTCGCACTGCTTTGTTTGTAATGTTTTTCTGTGTCCATGTGAGCTTTGAGATCGCCAACACCTTTATTAGACACAGAAACATATGGTCAAGCTTTGCACGCAGTTCATCTGTAATGTACATTTTCGCGTTTGCATTGTGAGGAGCCAGCAATGCTGGTCGGATCTGTGGACTTCCTCATCTGTTGTGTGTGTCTGTGTGAGCGCGCAGTAGCGCCGCCCACAAGGCACTGAAAGCGGGGCTTCTCTTGGTAACGTCACACGCAACAGGTTACCGTAGTATTCGGTGCAATGCGCCAGTCAATTTAACTACAGGCATATTTTACACAAACGTTTCTGTGCGCGACAGATTTCAGATGTGTGCGGGAGCGTCTTGCCATGTGCACGCTTGCGCACCTTAGGGGGAACATTGGAACACTGGATTACACTAAAATGCCTTTTTCTCATCTTTTCCTGGAATTACTCAGAATCATCCAAACCATACTCATATTCAAAACGGTATAAAACGGAAATGTACGGATGAAAAAACAATCTGTTATTTGCATGTTGACCAGAAGCAACTCACTGACAGTCGACGGCGTTATTAGATCCATAGCTATAATATTAAATATAGTTTTAGAGCGGCTAAGTGGCGCAGTGGGCAAGGCGCTCGCCACTAATGCAGGAGATGCTGGGTTCGAGCCCAGCTCTCGGCATTGCTATCAGCTTGGCTGGTCGTTCATACTAATACAACTGGCAGTATTAGGGGGTGGGAAGCTGGTGGGTGGGGATCGGACGTTGTGGACAGCGACTCCTACAGGTCGGTTGGTGCGCCTGTGCAGCAGAATCAGGAAGCGACGAGGGCGGCGTGTCCCTCCCACGCAGACCCTCGCCGCTGAGAGATCGCGCTGTGCAGGTGAAAAGATGCGGCGGCTGCCTCCTCGTGTACCGGAGGGGACACGTGATGTAAGGCTTCGTCCACATTGCAGCCGGCTTGTGGGAGGCATGGCCTCACAGCGTTCGAGACAGGGGAGGGTAGAATTGGACTATACGAAATTGGGATGGGAGAAAAAGTAGATCAAAAAAGAATATATATAGTTTTAGGACTCGCAAGTCTGGCATTCTAAAACTATATCCATTGAATAAAGACCTGGCGCTGAAGGGGGATCAGTGCCCCCTGCTGCTGGCGGTCAATGTGTTAACTCACTGGAGGCCAAACCCGAGATAGTCCGGGTTAACTCGCCATGCTCTGGGCGTCAACCCCGAAAAAATCCGGCTTTTAATCCATATTTCTTTTATTAGCGATATCCATACATTTTTCATCCATCCAGCCTGACGTCATCATTGGGAATGGGTCTGAGCTTGCGAAGGGCAAATACCGCCGCCTATCGTCTCCCGGATGGTATTGCACATCATTGGATTGGATTGGCTGGGACTGTGCAGCAAAAAAATGTGTCCGGTCCAGGTTTTACTTCTCGGGGATGCAGCTGGATACTATTGCATTGACTGTGGGGACTAGGAGCAGCGTGGATCTATGTGTTGTTGGATATAACGTTGGATCAATAAACGTGATCAATATTTGGAATGGCGATCAGGAATTGGATTAATCTTTTTGCATGACATCAGATGTGAGGTAAGGCCTTTATGTTACGAGTCTTGGGGTAATCAGATGTTCCTATCACCTCCATCGGAGCGTGTGTGTGTGTGTGTGAGTTTCGCGCCGACCAAAGTACAGAGAACCGATTTTTCAGACCCTGCTGCTCTTCGTGCATAAGTACACATATAATAGCGATAATCTAGCGTTTATTTGAAAACTATTCATAAATCAAGCGACAAATGGCACGATTTCTAAGGAAATACATTTAAGCTCGATTTGCTGGGGTTTATTGAGATGAGACAGAACGCTCTAGAAATATATTGATATTCATCACGGTATAAAATGGAAATGTATGCATGAAAAAATTATCTGTTTCGTGCATGTTGACTGGAAACAACTCATTGACGACCACTGTGTTATTTAGATCTATTGCTATTATATTTTATATGTGTTAAGTACTCGCAAATAAGTCCTATTCTCCATTGGATACAGCGTTGGCCCAGAAGGGCATCAGCAGAGGGCGCTGTTGGCCCTGAATGAGTTAATAATCGATAATAAAAATAATATCGATAATTTTCATTTGTATTGTGACCTGCAACAGGGCAGCTTTAAAACCAGAGACAGTGGACAGACTTGTCTTTCTTGCCTGCAACTTAAAGTAATGGCTTTGCTTGTCCAAATGACAATACTGACCAAATTGAGATGTCTTTTTCTCTCGTCCATTTATTTTGTTTGCTTTCTAATTTAAAATACAGTTTGAAACAGTCTGTACACAGTAGTCTCCAGTCGCGAGTCACGGTGCACATGTGCGGTGGTTTGTCCACCAAAAAAGTGCCAAAAGATAGAAAAGAAAATAGCAGAGCCAGAACTGTTCAACTCCCCTGGAGCCACAGCCACTTTTTTTGGTACTTTCGCTTTCAAACCAGCTGCAGCCTGAGAACTGGAGTGTGAGGGAGTGTAAAACTAAATATGGCGGCAATGACAAAGAATTGCTGCAAAATAAACATACAACATTTGTTGTTTAAATAATAATTTTTTTTAATACATATATTTTTTTTAATACTAATAAAAATATAGATAATTATCGATATCGAACAATATGAAATGTTTTATCGTGATAAAATTTTTGGCCATATCGCCCAGCCCTACACCATGGCCCCTTGACCTCTCACCTCAAGATATATGAATGAAAATGGGTTCTATGGGTACACACCCCTTTACAGACCTGCCCACTCTATACTAATCCCATGCACGCCTAATGTAAACGTTTTTGCATTTTTGTTCTACATACTGGGTCCCTAAACAGTCTTGGCAATGGATCAATTATATGACTGGAAAGCAGAGACTCTTGTGGCCCAATCGTATTCATGCTACTAGGGTTGGGTACCGACGCCGTTCACATTTGAACCGATACCGGTACCTTTTTTCTGTACTTTAGTCTAAAAAAAAATGTATCTACCTACCTCAGTTGTAAAAAATGTGTCCAAACTTAAAATGATTTATTATCATGATTCATTATTATTTATTTAGAACAATTTGTTATATATATATATATAATATTGCAGCGAGCATTGTCTGCATCAAGCTTTGTAAAGTGTAACCACACTTACCATTGCCCCGACTGCTTTGTTGTTGAATCAAGTCAAATCCTAGGTAAGCGTGTATTGTGCGTGTGAACGTTGACGTGAACATGCGGCACACTTCATACTAGGTTTCGTTTCGTGGTCAACTAAACGTTGACGTCAGACTTAAATCTAAAAAAAAAAAATTACAGTACCGAAATGTGGCACCGGTGGATCTCACGTGAATCGGTACTCTGTAGTACCGACGTGATTCGGTCGATACCTCAGACACTGAAAAGCTAGTTCATGCCCTCATTTTATCCCGTCTAGATTACTGTAATGCATTGCTCATTCAATGGCTCAACATCCAAATCCCTCCATGAACTTCAACTAGTTCAGAATGCATCAGCCCGCATCATCACCCGCTGCCCCAAGTTCTACCACACCTGTCCTCTCCTCACTTCACTGGCTCCCTGTTAAGTATAGGATTGACTTTAAGATCCATCTCCTCACTTGCTGCTTACATTTACAACCTCCTTCAACACTACACTCCCTCCCGCTCATCCAACGTAGCCCTTCTGAGCACACCACACTACCGCCTTAAGTCCACAGAAAACAAATAATTCCCCTCCTCCGCTCCCCGACTCTGGAATCAACTCCCATCACACATCAAAGAAGGCCCATCCGTAGAAACATTTAAGTCCCACCTCAAGACCCACCTGTTCAACCTTGCAATTATTTGCATACAGGCCAAACAGGTCCACTGATGATGCGGTCTCCCAAGTAGGGATGGGTACCTTTCACATTTGAACCGATACCGGTACCGGTACCTGTGAATCGATACCGGTACCCAACGGTACCTTTTTTCGGTACTTTAATCTCAAGAAATTAAATTTACCTACCTCAGTCGTAAAAAAAAAATCCAAACTTCAAATAACTACAATTTCGACAGTTTTCGGCTTGCCATTGCTCCGACTGCTTTGTTGTTGAATCAAGTCAAATCCTAGGTAAGCATATATTGTGCGTGTGAACGTTGACATGAAAAGAAAAAAGTAAAAAAAAAAAAAAAAAGTAAAAAAAAGTAAAAAAAAAATTTAATAAAAAAGATTGATCGTGGATTTTAGGAGAAAACAGCAGGGGACACACACACCACTGAGGATAAACGGGGCTACAAGAGGTGCAAATCCAGAGCCTGCAGAATAATGAAAGTCCCTCACCACCCCAACAACAGCCTGTTCAAGCTGCTGCGGTCAGGCAAACGCCTGCGAACACCAGCAACTAGTACAGAGAGACTTCGGCTCAGCTTCTTCCCCCAGGCCATCAGAGCCTTGAACACTGAACTCTCCACACACAAGCACACATGAGCACGCCACACACACAACACACACACTGTACACACTCACACACTAGCAGCCACTTTAACATGAGCACACACTCATGCTGCACACGCTCACACTTATGGTCACTTTACAAAAGGAAAGGTCACTTTAAAAATAGTATAGTATAACTTGAGATTGTATAATATTATATAGCAGTGTACATAAAGACCCAGTGCCTCATCCGTAGCTAACAGTGTATTTGCACTATCACAGGACCTTAGCATGTCTTACCATGCTCTGTAAAAACTCATGTACATATACCGATATGCCCTACTTTGATTACTTGTATTATTGCACAATGTCGTTCTATTGGATTCTTATTATTATTACTATTGTATTATGCACAATCGTTGCAGGCAAGACCCCCCGCATTTCACTGTATACTTGTATGCCGTGACAAATAAAACTCTTGACTCTTGACTTGACTCTTGCATACCCTCACTCCTGACCCTCCAACCCCTGCATCACTTACCTTTTCACATCTGTACAACACTATATTAGTGTTATTATAATTTGTTATTATTTATTTATTTATTTAAATGTTCTCTCTGTCTTGTCTCTAAGCTGTCTCCCTTTCTCTGTAGTATCCCCACCATGATGTTGTCATTGTGAAAGTCCATGTACTGTGTTTGTCCATGTACTGTAATGCAATGTCTGTAAAGTGCCTTGAGATTATGTAAGGCGCTATATAAAATAAATGTATTATTATTACAGATGTATGACTAGAAGTGATACCGTTATGAGCTGCATCTCAAATTATTATTCAGCTTCCCAGCTTTCATGATGTAAGAAATACAAAAATGGGTCTATGTGGGTCTCAGAGGATTAATTATTCATGTAATGCTAGGTGCAGACAAAAAATAATCCCACAAGGTCCACAAACAATCTGCCTGGAAAACTACGTCATAATCACCCCGAGATCCACTGGGGGACCCCCCCCCCACCTCAGCCACAACAGAAGGGGTTTGTGGCCACTCAGGCTAATCCTGCTCTACCAGACCCACACTCAAGACCAATAACATTCCAACAGCAGGCGAAGCACAGTAAGGTCCGAGCAGATCGGTAATGCCACAGCAAGGTAAATCTTTAACAGATCTTTCTACGAGAGACTGCCTACAGGTTATCTGGATGCCAGTGAGAGCACAGCACAAGTTAATCAGAAAGTGATGTAGATGTGCAATAACGGCTACACGTGTTCTCCGTCTGCAGCGGTGAAGACGACATCTAAGATTCCAGGAGGACAGAGGAGAGGAGTGTATGAGACGGCAGGCTTCAGCCATCTAACACAAAGCAGATGGAAGTGGAGGACAGGCCTTCCCACTCTGGATTACTGTACTTCACATGGGGGTGGGGGGGGGGGGGGATTGGATACTAGAATAAAGAACAGTGTTCTACCCACTTGAAACATTAGGGCTTGTAGCCTTCTAAATCAAAGCTCTGTCTAATGGAGACAAGTGGAGAGAGGCTGATTTACAGCATGAATAACATTCTTACGCAATATATCATGCAGTGGTAAAAGGACGTGATGATGTTGGCCGAAGGGGTTATAAAAGAGAGCACAGAGATTAGACACTGGGAGTCAGAGGGTCACAGCCAGTGATGCCAGTAACTAGTTACTAAGTAACTAGTTACTCTAATCTGATTACTTTTTCAGTAAATAGTAATCTAATTTACTTACTTTTTACAAGCCAGTAATCTGATTACAGTTACTTTTCTAAGTGGCTGTGCATTACTATTTAGTTACTATCTCATAATGCTGATGATAAGAGAGCCAGGGGTACAGTCAGCTAGACCGGAGATGGGATGTGCGCTCGCACACGGACACAGACAGCCACATGTTTACGTTTATAGCTGATTTTAGAATGGCTTCAGCATGAAGTTAAATCAACTATCCAGTTTGTTTTATAGTGTAATTTGGCTACTTGAGAGAGAGTGAGAGTGAGAGAGAGAGATTCATGTTATGCACGACTTGTGGAGTACGCACTGAGTCCGTTGTCTCAGAATGGATTTGGTAGAGAGAGAGAGAGAGAGAGAAATTTTTTTTTTGTCATTCTCATTCTTATGTTGTGGCAGCAGCAGGGACGACGACGATGACTTCGTAACCTAGTTACTTTCAAAGTAACTAAGTTACTTTGATAATCAAGTAATCAGTAATGTAACTAGATTACTTTTTAAAGGAGTAATCAGTAATCAGATTATTTTTACAAGTAATCTGTGGCATCACTGGTCACAGCAACGAGCTCTGGACACTCAACAGAAAAAAAACGAAAAGAAAAAAAACAGCACAAACTACTACGGTAAAGAAACACAGCCTTTAGCTGTTTTAAGAACAATAAGGTGGGTCTCTCTGTGTTGACAATAGGATGTCATGCAGCCAGGTCAAGTCAACATCATTTAGTCCACTGGTTAATCCAGAAAACTACACCTCAATACTGAGAGGATCATTCAGTCATCCTCTTGCCAACAGTCAGTGTTATATCTACAATACAGCGTGTTGGCTGTTGGCTGTGTGAGCAAATACATGAAATACACAGGGAAGTGAGTAAGTAGTAAAAAATTAATAAAAAAATTTAAAAAAAGTGGAACTTGATACTATGCCAATTCAAGTTAGCTGGTGGCATCTAATTGTTTATTAGGCTATACTAATAATCGTATAGGCTATAAGAATACAATGCCCCAAACACATTTTCTATTTATCATCATATTCTTTATATTATGATCCTGGATAGTTCGATATGTGTCCATGAACACTCCTCCAAAGCTGAAAATAAACAGACAAACTGATCTACAGTACGGTGCAAAGGTCTTTGGCCACCTGAGAAAATTAAGTGTAACGCTATTTATCTGGGCAGTAAGTGTTTACTTGCTAGGGGCACCCTGTGGGCACCCTGGGCCTGTGAGCTGGTGTACTCTAGGGGCACCCTGTGGGCACCCTGGGCCTGTGAGCTGGTGTACTCTAGGGGCACCCTGTGGGCACCCTGGGCCTGTGAGCTGGTGTACTCTAGGGGCACCCTGTGGGCACCCTGGGCCTGTGAGTTGGTGTGCTGGTGGTGGAATTGACCAAAATCCTGAACATAGAATGAAATTGTACATGGAATTACTAGGGTTGCCTGGTGGAGACGTCTGGGAGTGGGAACCAATCCTGTGCTTTTAAGATATTGGATATCTTTCTAGAAAACACAAGCAACTCTTGTTTTTTTTATTATGGAATTAATGTTCATTTGTATTTATTCAAATGTTAGGCTATAAATGCCAGCCTACAGTGTTTTTTCTGAGCAAATACACACTTATTCCCTACTGTAGATCAATTAATTAGTTGATTGCTTAAAAAAAATAAAAAAATCTCAAGACTTTTGTACAGTAGTGTATGATGGCATCCAGGGAGAGTGGAGCTTTGTAGTAGTAGAGTGATTTGACTGTGTTGTCACTTCTATGATATATAAACCTCATTGTTCAAACAAACTCGTGAATCCACACGGTCAGTTTCCTACTCACTGGAACAGCTCTACAACATGCATCGGTCAACGGAGAACCGATTCAATGGCCTATTGCTTTTTTAAGACAACTGTTCATATTCACACATATTGACTGTGTCCCACGGTAAGTGTGTTGGCGTGTCTTTTGGCTTACTCAGCATTCACCGGTTACATAAAGCTAGAAGAACATGCTCCAGTTCAAATCCCAAATCCCATTATTCGAAAATGTTGCAATTATTTGTTTTGCAGTATTACCAAGTTGGTCTTGTAGGACAGATTTCCCCCAATTAGCATTATGCCACTACTGTGTCTCCTAGCTACTGTATGTACAAGTACAGAGTACAAGTAAACTAAGGACAGAAGTAAACTTGCCGACTTCGTCTTTGCACCTGTCCGTCCTCTGGGAACAGGCTGGGAACACACACCGGCGGTAACCAATTCTGTAAATCTTATTATTTTACTTGGACGCAAAGTATTTGTAAAGCAAAGCAAGCCACAACAACCGCTTCGATGAGCCACTCACCTTTGTGTATAACTCGTTCACGGACATTGTTCAGGTCGTAGATCTACCGAAAACCCACATTTGAAATGTCACATTGCCGTGGCAGAATCACATCATTGTCGATCCTTCTTCTTAAAGTTTTTTTGTAACCTCCAAAATGAGGTCAAAGGTTTGACAACTTTTTTATGGTCCACATATTTCCATAATAACGATCGTCCGCCGGCGGAGTTGAGTAATTGTTTCGCGGAGGTGACGTCCAACGGTTTCTCCTCTTGTCTCGGTGACGGTGTTTACTGCACGGCAGGTGTATTTCTATTTCCCCCAAGAGCTCATTAGCTTGCTATGTGGTGGTCTGTCGACTTCACCCGCAATTTTACGCAATTAGGTCCAGCATTCGGACAACGACGAAAAGTCCAAATTACTTTCCATTAAGACGGTAACATTGACAATACAACTAAAATCTGAAGTATGCCTCCTGACGCGGTCCTTGTTACTTCCTGTCCGCGGTATCCACGGACTCTGTGTGTTTGAGTGGCAATTACTGAACCGCATGGGGACCACTGGCAAGTTTCGTCTCCCCTGTACAGACAGCACGCGACACCCAGTGGACTGTCAGAGTATTGCAACAATAGCAAGGTCCAATCCGTTGGGAATGAATGAATGAATGAATGATGAATGAATTAATGAAAACTTTATTTAACAGATTGCAGAATGGGTACAATACAGTACGGCTCAATACACACAATTGTTAAGGGGATGCAGACCAGAGAAAGACGTTTGTCTTGTTTACATCAGGGTCCCCCATTTTCAATTCATATCGACATTTATGACATACACAACATACATGACATTTATGGCATAGGGACATACAGGTATTTAGTACTGATACATTTGTGACATAAACGGTATTCCAATATACCGTACTGTTACTCCTAGATCCTGACAGAGTATATACATATGATGGGGAGGGGACTGTACATTAGGAGGGGGTGGGTGGGTGGGAGAGAAAATGGGTGGGCTATTCAAATGTGACTCCTTTGACAGTATATGAATGTAACCCTAATTATATTAAATTAATTTTACAAATAGGTAAAGTTTTGTATTTGGTTATTTTGGTATAATGTCTTTTTATACCAAAAGTATAAATATATTCAAACCTTTATTTATTCTCGAAACATATACAGTATGTATATACTGCAGTTTCAGGTTAAAGTATACAGGTACTATTAAAGTCAACACATTGTCTAATTTGAACAAGGATTCTTTAGATTAGATTAGATTCAAATGTATTTTCATTATACAGCACAAGTACAGTACAACGAAAAGAAGTTTGGCATCTAACCAGAGTGCAAATGTAACAGTAAAGTGTAATTGTAATATTATACAATGTACAGGTGATTAGGCTGGGTATAAAATATATTAATTAGTACTAGTGAGTATAGTGCAAATCAGATGTATGTAATGTAGTTGTAGTATTAATATGTACAGTCAGTGATACAGGTATAGAGACACTAACCAGCAGCGTAATTAGTAAGAGTAGGTAAGGGATATGTACAGATATAGATAAAGTATCTACCGATATGTAAAAATGTATCACACCTTATAGGCCTACTCAGCCAGTGGTTTCCAAATTGGGTCATAAAAAAATAGTAACATGTTTACAACTTTTTCATTCACTAATGACTTGGAGAACAATGACATGCAGAATGCATGACGTTTCATAGGTTCCACTGTGCCCTTCCTTACCTCCCCACCTACAGTCAGCTACAGTCATTGCAATTCTGTTCTCTCTCTACTAAATCAACAAAAATATATATTCACACGTGAGGGATCCATGATCTGGTGTGTATTTATTTGGGGTCATTAACATGAACACTAGAGAACCTCTGCACTAGGAGGTTATATTGGGCAATGTAAATAAAGCAATGATCCGATAGGCAATTAGGTGAAACACCAAGGTCAAAATGAATTAAATTGTTTCCAGGTCTCCTGATCTCCCCCCACTGTATAACAAGTCAAGGCATACTGGGAGAAGTTTCAAGGAAGAAATATTCTTTTCATTCACATTACATCATCTTTTACAGCACAAGCTGCCAGTAAAGCGTCTATCCTATTCTGGTTGTTAGTTAAAAAAAAACATTCAGAAGCACCTCCTTGAAATAGTGTTACCTTGCAATACAGTTCATAAGCGGCCGTCATCTTGAGCTTCGGAACAGTTGATCCTTTGGTACGCAGTTAAAAGGGTTGTTATTCCATTCACAGAAGACTATAGCCATTTATAGAGCATATGCTCTTCTGAGCCGCGCACTGGAGTCACAGATTGAGCAATTTTTCAAACCTGTCTGAGCAACTACAATATCCCTGCATCAGGCAATGCCTCCACTCCCAAACCACTCCTTCTGCAGGTATGAGGTGTTGACTGAGTACACCTTCCTGGATGGAATCTGAAAAGAAGCCATAGAGACTACAGACCGATTATCTTTTCACCACAATAATCTGGGCACAGTATAGGACACAGGTTGTGAGAAAACAAATCCAATAAACCGATGTATTCTGTATACCGTGTACTGAAACGAGTCACACACTAAGAATGTGATGTTCCATATTAAACTGACTTGATATTTAGATGAAACAGAGACACACTATTCACTCAGTGCTTATGGAACATTTTCCTCAGCAAACAGAAAATAACATTATTATTACCACCCATAGTAACAGCGTAGACTATTTAGTCACTTAGGCAGTCATTGACTAATCCCTTAGGCCCTAAGGCTTAGGGGGTTTGAACAACGTTAGTTAACATGACTCAGTCTTTTGAGTGGGTGCGTTTCCTGATCATGATGACACTACTTTACATTCAGTCAGACTGACAGCGTGTTGTTTACCTGACAGGATTAGGATGCAGTAAATGTCAGATTGTAAACCATAAAGAAGACATTCAAGTTGGTTTAATTTCACTTGAAGACACATCTGTATCATGCTATATCTGAGAGGGCGGTTCAAAGGGTCAAATTGGGTATCAAACAGGAAGAAAGGCTGTCCGATTTTAAGCTGTGTGGATATCAAACAGGAAAGACTGTCTGTTTAAACAGTAATTCAGAACTGCACTATTGCATTATTTTACTGTCTATTCTATTTTACTAACTGTTTTATTGCACTCTTTTGCTGCTCTTTTATTACTTAAATTGTCTATATGTGTGACATTCAAACCGTAAACAAAGAGGCCTATTGGGATGTTAGTTCCTAAATGAAGAACTGTGATTTGGTGTTCTGTCTTACTTTGACTTTGTCTTTTTTCTTCTTCTTCTTCCTTCCTTTTTTTTTTTTTTTTTTTTTTTACTGTTGTGAAGTACTTTGATCTGAAATTATTGTATGAAAGGTGCTATACAAATAAAGTGTATTATTATTATATCAATATTATTAATATGAATATTAATTCAAAATGAATTCAAGCATATTGCATTGTTTGGCAAGCCTGATTAGGTGTAATGTTATTGCCAAACAACACAATACCAAAAGCAGGCGTTTACCCAGAATGACCTCCACCCTCTGTAATTTAGTAACAATGTGCACTGGGAAATTTCTGTATTACCCAACAAGTTATACCTGTCTTAAACAATGGCAATTATATGTAAATGTATGATACACCTCTATCTGCCAGAGAAATATGTTCATGACATTTTTGCTTTTGTCAAATCAAGTAATCTGGAACAGGAAAAGGTACAGAAAAGAAAGACTCATCACTGTGAGCAAACACACAGTATTTTATTTGCGTTCAGAATCATACAGGTATAAGAGGGACGAAAGCAACGCGTTGTCTGGAGATGTGTGGTTGTTAAAGGAACATGCCAACATTTTGTAAAATTAGCTTACCGTCTTCTCCAGAGAGAGACAAGAAGATAGATACCAGTTTCCTCTCTGTGCGTTCAGTAGAAAGCTATCTGGCTGCACGTTAGCCTATCTTAGCACAATCAATGAATGCCGGTTAGCCTTGTCCAACTAACACCTCTCCCAAAGGCTAACCGGCACTGTCCTCTTCCATTCTTTGTGCTAAGCTAGGCTAACGTGCAACCAGATAGCTTTCTACTGAACGCACAGAGAGGAAACTGGTATCTATCTTCTTGTCTCTCTGGAGAAGACAATAAGCTAATTTCCCAAAATGTTGGCGTGTTCCTTTAATTAGCGATGAGTGTTTTGGTGTGGGTATATAATCTCTGTGGGGTGTTGACGATGTCCCTGGCCATGCATATATACGTTCACTTGGCTCGATTAGGTCAGGCTGAGCCGGGGTCGAGGTCTGGAACCGGAGGCCTCGGCTCTTCTAAACTGGTGGACGGCCGCGGCGTGGGAGTCGATGCCGGAGAGGACCTGGACCTTCTTGTCATACTGCTCCTGGACGGCCAGGCAACCCCGGTGCTCCTCCTCCGTCACGGTCTTCTCCTCGTCCCGCAGCTGCTGCTGCCACACCATCTGAGCCACCAGGTCCGCCTGGTACTCGTGACATATCTGTTTGTGACTGCAGGGACGATACACAGCAGTGACAACGTTTTCATTGACATGCAGCGTTATCCTCGGCGATAAAAGTAGATCTAGTCAGCATAGATACCTTTTGCTTTCTAAAGTTACTGGATGGACAGTAGTCTATTGGTTGTAAAACAACTATGATTTATTAACAGTAATAATGATTATATATTAACTTGATATATATACTTTGTTTGCAGATGATTTTGTTGTAAGAAAATGTAACACTGTTTGAACTGTTGATTGCAATAAGGGATATGACGCAATAAGCTAATTGCTTCTTCATCTTGGACAAGATACTTTTTGTTTGTTTTGTTTCTTATTTTTTCTTTTCACAGAAAATTATCTTTGTATTTTCTTTTACATAGTTATTTCTTGATTATTGTTCGAAATAAACTATTCATTCATTCAAGGAAGAGGGGAGCAAGAAAGAAAGAGAAAGTAAAAGAGGAATCTTGTGTCTTTTGAGGATCATGTTGTTCCTCATATAGTTGCTTACCGTCTTTTCTCTTCCGCATCCAGCAGTTCATTCTCCAGGATGGTTTTGCTCAACTTGTCTCTCTCCTGGGCCAGCTGGATTTGTTGTTGCATGTTGAGATCCACTATAGCACACACACACACACACACACACACACACACACACACACACACACACACACACACACACACACACACACACACACACACACACACACACAGGATCAAACCGTGTACAAAGCATGTGATCATAAGATTGTGATGACGCGTGAAAGATCCACAGAGAGAACTACACTGGGCCTTACACTTCTCCTGGATCTGCAGGCGGCGTGTCTCCATCACGTCCTTCATCAGCCTGTTCCTGGCCTCGCGCTCCACGTGGCTCTTCTGCTCCCTGCGTGTCAAGATGGAGTCCAGTTCTGCCTCCACCAGCTGCCCTGTCTCGGCCTCCTCCCTCTTCTGCACCTCCAGCTCTTCGGCCAGGTACCGATGGTACTTCTGCTGTTTCTCGCGCAGCTCAATCTGAGAAGAACAAACGCACACACAATCAACAGTGTGCATTACAGCATCCCATAGATGTTTTTTTTTACAATCCAGGACAGCACTTGCTCACAAACGGTTATATGATTTACCGGTGGGCCTATATCAACACGTTTAACCCCAGTTTTATTCCTCCTTATTTAATAATGCCGGGTTCATGTTACAACAGGAGGAGGCCAGCAACAGTCAAGTTTCAAACTAAATAATCACCTAGGTTTACAGATCTGAATAAGGGGCTAAAATACAATTGAAGATTTCCAGGACAACATACTGTAGATCTTTTTTTCCAGGATATTTGGTAATTTTAGTAAATTCTCCAGGTTTGACTCAGAATCCCAGTCTAATGAGTGGGATCCCTGTGTCTTGAGCAGGGCCGTTTCTAGCTTTTTGGGGGCCCTATGCAAAATGTTGTTTGTCTCTTTGACAAAAAGTGTAATACATTTATCCCCAGTTGTCCTATTTCACTATCGTGTTATTACGTACAGTTATTATGAACAGTGTAGTTTGGTTAAGCTTGCACCGAAAGCTTAACCAATAAACTACTCTGTGTTTTGCAAAGCTGTGTTGCATAGAGCCTTGATTAAACTGTAGTGATTGTAGTATCAGTGGATAAACTCCATAGCTGAGCATTGTCTCTTAAATGACCAAACAGCCATTACAATAGCTAAGAATAGCAAACACCTCTTTGTCAGGCATTCTGTTAACATTATAGTGAAATAGGGCAATTTGTTGTTCTTCTACAAATGAATGCAGTCATACCGAAGGTATTCAAATCTAGTGCTGATGCCAAAGTATATGAATATATTTTTCTGTTGCTTACAGTATGCTTATATTTTCTTCTGGATAGACCTCGTTAGGCAAGGTGTGAAGCAGGGCATTTACTGAAAAGTGAGGCCACTCAAACCAGCATGAATAAATGCTGAGAGAGGAATGTTTATGACCATCGATCGGCCTACGACCTACAGTACTATGTGAGTTGTATGTCGAGTATATTTAACCCTTTCACTGCCACACGACAGAAGGTTAACCCTTTACTATCACACAACCGACGGCGATGCTCCATCATTAGCATCCGCGGGGCTAATGATGCTAATGATGGAGCATCGCCGTCGGTTGTGTTATAGTAAAGGGCTAACCTTCTGTATTGTCACAGTGAAAGGGTTAACCGGCTGTCGTGTGGCAGTGAAAGGGTTAAAAGAAAACAAGTGGAGTTGAATCAGTCTGATCCGCTGTGCTCCTTCCGTTTCTAATCCCCCCCCACCTTCTTCTCGGAGGCGAGCTGTTTCTCGTCCGCGCCCTCTGCCAGCAGCTGCTGCAGGATGCCCATGTCCACGACCAGCTCGTCCTGCTGCTCCCTGGCCAGGCGCTTCATCTTCAGCCTCATGCCCCTGTCCAGCTGCCGGCGCCGCGCCTCCTGACTCTGGAGCTTCTGATGCTGCTCTCGCTGCTCCTCCAGGCGCAGCGTCTCCCTCCGCTCCCGCTGGAAGGCAAGGCGAGAGGAGAAAGAGAGGGCAGGAGTTACTACTGGAGAGACGTCCGCGGATATTCCATGGATTAAAGATCTCATCCAAAGACCTCGAGAACGTCATCCATCATGCCATCATCACACATATGACTCTGTACGATAGCATGTACATGTACAATAATGCTGTATATACAGTACCATATATATATTTTTTTATTCTTACTGTATATCTATCCACATACCTGCATATAATTCTTTTTACATATCTGTAGATACTATATCTATATCTGTACATAACCCTTAGCTATACTCTTACTCGTTATGCTGCTGGCCAGTATGACTACTAGTGTCTTTATACCTGTATCACTCACTGTACATATTAATACTACAACTCTGTACATACATCTGATTAGCACTATACTCATTATTACTAATTTATATATTTTATACGCAGTTTAATCACCTGTACATTGTATATTGGGCCTACTATTGCACTTTACTGTTACATAGGTTGGATGCCTATGAGATGCCTGTATAATGACAATACATCAAGGGGGTCCATCAAGGCCTCAGTCTCCCTTGCTGCCTTCAAGGCCAGCCGCCTTAAAACCCCTTTATTTTACTCTGCCTTCCACTAGGGCCTGTTTTTTAATCTGCTCCTATGTTTTATGTTTTTTATTTTATTAATTTTAAATGTTTTTATGTTTTAAACATTTTTATTCATATGTTTTTATTTTATTAATTTGAATGTTTTCATGTTTTAAACCTTTTATTTTATTTTTAATCTTATTTTCCTTCTGCTGTGAAGCACATTGAGAGCTCACTGAGTTAAGTGTGCTATATAAATGAAATCTATTATTATTATTATTATTATTATTATTATTATTATTATTATTATTATTATTATTATTATTATTATTAGAGAGGGCCTACCTGGAGGAGGTCAAGGTTCTAGCGGGATGGTGTCAAGAGAACAGCCTCTCCCTGAACGTCAGCAAAACAAAGGAGATGCTTGTGGACTTTAGGAGGTCGGGGGTCAGAGACTACAGCCCCCTCAGCATCGACGAGGCACCGGTTGAGAGAGTGAACAGTTTTAAGTACCTCGGAGTCCACATATCCGAGGACTTGACATGGACCACACACATTGACAGTGTTGTGAAGAAGGCACGGCAACGCCTCTACTTCCTCAGGCGCCTAAGGAAGTTCCAAGTCAGTCAGAAGATCCTTAAGAACTTCTACTCATGCACAATAGAGAGCATCCTGACTGGCAATATCACCTCCTGGTTTGGGAATAGCACCGCACAAGACCGTAGCAGAGAGTGGCCCGTTCAGCCGAACGCACAATTGGAGGGGGGCTTCCCACTCTCCAGGGCATTTACAACAAGCGGTGCATGGGCAAGGCTAAGAGAATTATCAAAGACTCCAGCCACCCAAACAACTGCCTCTTTGAACTGCTGCGGTCAGGCAAGCGATACCGGAGTATCATGGCAAGCACAGAGAGACTCAGAAGAAGCTTCTATCCCCAGGCCATCAGGATGCTCAACGAACAATAACACTATGTAACAACCATCAAATGCACTCACAGCACACACATCCACACGCACACACTCACTTTAAACAAACAACTCACTGCAGCACCCACTTTAACCACTTTAGAACACCTAAGCACACTTTATATTTATTGGTAAAGAATTTGCACTACAACCCATACCTCATTACACCTTACTGTAAATTGTACCTAAATTGTACCTCATCCCACTTCTGCTTTGCACTGTATAGTATATTGTATGGTAACTCAGTTACTTCTACTCTACATTGAGCATTGTATATATGTATATACTGAACACTTTTGTCTACGTACTTGACTTCTATTTTATACTTGCTATACTTATTTTATACTTATCTATTTTTGCCTAGCACAGTCTCTGGAGCGTAACAGAGAGAAGCATTTTGTATAAAAGTATTCTGTACTTCTGTATGACAACTAATAAAGAAACTTGAATTAATACATTTTAATTGAATCTAATCTAATCTAATCATATTCTCTATAGACGAACTGCAAACCATCCAGAATGTCGCTGCTAGGATCCTGATGAGGGTGCGCAAATATGATCACATCACCCCCACCCTCAGATCCCTTCACTGGCTCCCCGTGGAACACAGGATTGAGTACAAGGTCTCCCTCCTCACTCACCAGTGCGTACACGGTGGTGCCCCTGCCTATCTCAAGGAACTCCTCACCCCCCAGTCCTCCTCACGCTCCCTCCGCTCCGGCACAGCCTACCTCCCCAAAGCCCCCAGGACTAAGCTGCACACCATGGGCGATCGAGCCTTCTGCTCTGCCGCACCCAGACTTTGGAATGCTCTCCCCATCCACCTGAGAGCACCACAATCCGTCGAGGCTTTTAAAAGGGGCCTAAAACATTTCTTTTTAACAAGGCTTTTGCCTGAATCTTTCTTTTACTTTTATTTTTACTTCTATTCATTTTATTATTATTTTATTTTATTTTACTTTTATGTTCTTCCATTTCATTGGTTGTTTTATTCATTTTAATTGTTTTTATTCATTTTAATTGTTTTATTCATTTAACTTTTTGTCTATTATCTCCTGTAGCACTCTGAGATTCTCGCGAATATAAAGTGCGGTACAAATTGAATCTATTTTTTATCTAATTTATGTTTTTCTTTCTTTCTTTTTATATGCACTTTTGTCAACGTGGGTTGTTTTTAAATGTGCTTTATAAAAACATTTGACTTGACTTGACTTGAAAAATCTGGGGGAAACCCTGCTCACCAGGAGTTGTGCCTCCTCCTCTTTGAGCTGCTTGGCCTGCCGCCTCTGCTCCTCGGCGGCCTCCATCTGGGCCCTCAGGTGGCCCAGCTGCTCCTGGTTCCCCCGGCGTTGCTTCTCCAGGGCCCGGCTCTCTCGTTCCTCCTTGGCCCGCCGATCGTCGTCCCACTGCCCTGCGAAGAGCCTCTCCTCCTCCTGCTGCTGCTGACACATCTCCCTCCTGTCCTGGATCTGCGCCGCACGCTCCGTGCAAACCTCGTCCTGTCTGCGCTTGAACCCCACCGTGCGCAGCTCCTCGCTCTCCTCTCTGAAACGGGGGTCCATGTCGTGAACGTGAGCGTGTGAATAGAAGGAGTCATCTCGTTGGATCTTTTGGAGCATTTCAGTACCATCTTTTGTATGGGTTCCCAAGAAGTACCATGGTATTAAAGATAAGATAGGATAAGATAAGATATTCCTTTCTTGATCCCCTTGGGGGAAATTCAAGCATCATAGTAGGATGGGGGAGGGCATGGGGAGTAGAAAGACATAAATATAGGAAATACAATTAAATGTGAATATAAAAATATGAGGAAAAAATAAACAGTGTAAACAACATCATAATATTGTTTATAATTAACTATTACATTATACCATGGTATTAGATGAGTACAAAAATGGTACAATGGTGATACATGACTTTTGCCATGGCAGTACCATGGTAAATTTTTTATACAATGGCTGGCATCATGGTAAAACTGAAAATACCATTAATTAAGCTGCCATGATAGCTTTTCGTATGGGTGGCCCCAGTGGGCCATGCTCTACCCGTCAAGCTAAACGGAACCACCAACCATGTCACCAACACATGTCAGACACAGTGACTTCTTCCAGAGATAATCCTTCCTCTTAGGCTTCTACCTGAAACGCTGCTCCAGTTTGTCTGCAACCAGCTGCTGTCTTTCACTCTCCCTCCTTTCCCGCAGAGCGCTGACTCTCTCTCGCATCCTGGCTTGTTTATCCAACACGGTCTCCTGCTTGCCCTCCAACTCCATCAGGTGCTCTTGCTCCTCTGCCTCCAACATGGTGCGCAGCCTGGGAGAGAGAAAAGATGGATAGTGTTGTATTTATTGTAACGTATAATATAATTGATAGGGAATATATACAGACCCTCATTTGCACCTTTGATTACACTGTTTAAAAGCTCATATTCTTATATTCAGAGTTAATTATATTATTTACACTTATTTTCAGCTTTACTATAATTGTATTGCCTATATTTATGTCTTCTATTACCATGCCCATACCTGTACCCCCCCATCCCCCCCACGTTGCTATGACACCTGAAATTCCCCAAGGGGATCAATAAAGGAATATCTTATCTTATCTTAGTTGACGGGTAAACTGCAGAAATTCAGATATGCCTTAGTAAGCGACTGTGGCGGTTAATAAGACAGACCTGTCCCTCCTCTCGTCGATGCCGATCTCATACTGGACCATAGCATCTTTGACCCGTCTGTCAATGGTTCCCAGTATGATGCGGCGATCAGTTGTCTTCTCCCAGGTGGTCCTCAGGTCACAAGTCTGTTGGTACTTGATGATCTCCGTAAGCTGGTCTCTGGCGTCCTCCCGTCTCCTCCTGTCCAGGCCCAGGGTAACGTGCTCCGGCGGCCTTGATGAGGATAACCTTTCCCGCTTGGATAAGAGTGGTGGTGAGTTTACACAAGCAATTATCGTTCAGTAACTTTAGATTATGCAAAGTTCTGACAGCAACAGCTCTATCTCCCGTTGCTGGCCTCCGGTTCTATATGTATAACGCTACACTCTCTTAGCTATATATGATATCACAGAACGTATACCATCACATAATACAGCAGGGAACCAGCAATATCTCCTGTCATATTTAATATCCCAATAACAATTTATTGAATTTTTTAAAGCAACAGCTCCATCTCCTGTTAATTGTAGCTAACAGTAACTACGCCCATTTTCAGAATTCATATGTTACTCCTATGGTCTTAGACAGTCCAAAAATGCAAGTGAACATAAACAACTCTAAACTCATATTTGCGATGTCATCGGGTATTAAGTTTGAAGCTGTTCTATAGACAATGAATTGAGAGAGATGGTATAGGAGACACAGAGAGAGAGCACCCAGGGGAATGTTCTGAGTATATGTACATGTTATTGTTACTACTAGATAATAAAGCTCATTTGGGTATAAAAAAGAAAACCAAAATTATGTGGGTCCACAAATACGTCTCCCATTCATTGTCAATGGAGCAGCTCCAGACTTTATACCTGATGACATCACAAGTTTGACTTGTATGTCTCTGGTTTCTGGCTTTGGGAGAGAGTATCTTATGTTCCCAATGTTGATTGAACTTTCCTAGGCCATGGAAATAACATATTGGAATTATTGATTTGGAAAGTAAACACCTTTAAAAAGGGCACTTCACCAAAAATAAAACAATGCTGATTTATTTTGTACATAATCTCACTCACATAAAAAAAACGAAACCGTTTTGCACACATTCGTTTAGTTTGACAGTTATTTAGATTAAATTAGTTTGAATATCAATACCAGTGATGTCATCAGAGACATTGAATCCATGGAGCTAATTACAGCTCCATTAAATGATAAGGTATTATCAATCCCTGTAAAACAATGTATTGCTACAAGGATTCAATGTCCCCAATGACATCACTGGTGGCCATATTCCAACTAATTTACTCTCAATAACCGTCAAACTAAATGAATGTGTGCAAAACTGGTTAGAGTTTTTGGATTCGATTATTTTGAGATTATGTGCAAAAAGCTGTAAAGGAATGTGAATCACTACCCACTTTCAAAAACACTCTCAAAGAACACCTACGGGAGACTGCAATTCGAAACTGGCCCCTGTAAATGTCCTAACCCAACCCCCTCCAATGTACAGTAAATGACCAAGTATGGTTTTGCTTGTACAGTTGTACAGTGTCCCCCCCCACCCCTCCTACCCAACCCCCCCCCCCCCCTCCACCCCACCCACCCAACCACCTCCAATGTACAGTCCCCCCCCCACCCCACCTACCCAACCTCCTGTACAGTTTCTACGTCAAATGTATATCTCTTTTCTGGACTCTTTTTGTATCACAAACAGTACTGTATTTGCAAATCTGGTATGTCATAAATGTATAGATGTAGCAGTACTGTCTATCTGTATGTCTGTATGTCATATGTTATGATGAAATGAAAATGGGGGACCCTGATGTAAACAAGACGAAAGTCTTTCTCTGGTCTGCATCCCCTTAACAATTGTATGTATTGAGCTGTACTGTACTGTACCCATTCTGCAATCTGTTAATAAAGTTTTCAATCAATCAATCAATCAATCAATCAATCAATCAATAAATAAATCAGCATCGTTTTTTGGTAATCGTGCAGTGCAGCTATTAACGTTAGGGCAGGTTTCCCAAAACGCATCTCGCCACTGGTTGTCCTCCATTTATTTTAATATGTTATAAAATAATAGTGTGCTGATATTTTTTTTTCTCTTGGAAATGTTAACGTAACGTTATCTCTATTCGAACTCAAGACGTTTACTACAGCTGTCCATCAGAGATAATAGTGTCACTCACCATTGCACCCGAATGAGGTGTTGGTCCAGTGAATTTCCGGCATTGAGGCTTTGTTTTTTGACTAGCCAACATTTTCAAATGCAAACGATGAATGTTGGTCTTTACTTGTATTGTTCTTTTTGCATTAAACGAGCAGTTGAGTGGATCATCGGTAAACGTGATCCCATATGTTTAATATTACCATGGTAACTAACTACAAACATAGGGGTTGGACTTGTCCGCTTAGTGCAGATGCTACCGACCCCTACTGGATAGACTTCAAAACTGCAACATTATCAATTGAATGTGGACAGTGATTTTAGATATTTTCATCTTCATTAATTAAAGTCCTTTGATAATTTCCTCAAGTGAATATATTTTACATATTATGTTTCTCACATGTATCTTTCAATAAACAAGGACAAACACACACAAAGATAACATTGCCTTAGTAGAAAAGGCCATATGTATTCGATTAGATTCAATCGTATTGTCTGTTGTGAGTTCAGGTGTGATACTGTTGTTTATTGATTGCAATTTTTCTTTCTTTCAACTGAAATATCATTATCAGAGGGCAAATTATTATTCCCACCAAGACACCAGAGAGGGAGAACATCTACAACACATTGTGATGAGGAGAAAATAAGTGCATTATGTCATGTTGAGCCATATTAGCTTTAGCATAAGATCTTTCTGTCATTTTCCATTGTGAAACAGGACTGAACACAGCAGATACTGAAGATTGCATTTTGATTACCTTCAGACAGTCAAGATGCCTAGCTGGTTGTTTGTATAAGATAAGATATTCCTTTATTGATTCCCTTGGGGGAATTCAGGTGTCACAGCAGCAAGGGAGAGGGGAGGTATAGGTATAGGCATGGAAGTAGAAAGACAATAAATATAGGTAATAAGAAATATTTAGTTACAAGACCAGATGCCACAGGACAAATGATGTAATGAAATGACCAGAGTTAATGTTCTCTTAAGTTTTCTCATTTATTAAAGAATATATGTACATATTTGTGGATATTTCATTTAGAATTGCCTTTCAGTGCAACCATTTTCAGTGTTTGGTCTTGGTTGGACCAAATTGTAATTTATTGATAACCTTTTGTCCTTTGATGTGGCATAATTGAGAAACGTGTTTAGTCCCTTGTTTGAACCGAATCTGGGTTTAAAGGAAAACTCCAACATTTTGGGAAATTAGCTTAACATCTTCCCTGGAGTTAGACAAGAAGATATACCTTTTTCGTCTCTCTGCAATTGCATTGAGCTTAGGGAACGCCTGGACCGTTAGCCTAGCTTAGCTTCATCACTGGAAGTGGGGCAGACATCTAGCCTAGTTCACTACAGTCAGGAAATATACTCCAAATACAATCAAGATATAACTCCCAAACGTTCCTGTAAACATGTTGTGACCTGTGTATTTACCACGTCTCCCAGTCACACGAGTCTCCCAGTCACACAAGTCACACAAGTCTCCCAGTCACACAACAGGAGGTTGGGTAGAGAGAGAGGTTGAGAGAGAGAGAGAGAGAGAGAGAGACAAAGAGAGGGGGGGGGGGGGTGTTAAGAAGCAAGGGACGCCCCAAACTACAAACTTCATACATCAAAATATCAGAAAACAGGTGAAATGTTGATGAATATTTTTTATTATCAATGCATCCCTTTAATCAATTGTTTTTCATGGCCTGTAATGCCAACACATATACTGTACAAGGGAAACCACAGATTAGAGAGAAAACTCAAATAAACATATTTATGTACAACTTCTTGAAAATGCTCTCTCGGGGAAAAATATAAATAACACTGTTATTTTCCGTAGTCTCGTACTCTTATTACGACACAGACACACAAGTTCTGCTCTCAGTACAGTGCTTTAGAGAAGCTAATTATTGTAAGTCCACTTACAACACAACTGAATAAGAAGGCGCTCATGTTTTCAAGACGCTCAACATGTACACAAAAGTTAAATATTAAGTTATTACTTTTCTTGCTGCTCTGAATAGCTTTAGAACGCCTCCTAAAAATGTCAGTTGGCCCTCTTTGTTCCCAACTGGAAGTTCCCGCTAAAAGTTGTCATTATTTGCGTGAGTCAGGGCAGTCATGGGAAGTTAATAAAGAAGACATGTCGAAATGTAGACTGCCGTTTATCATATCGCTACCATTTATTTTTGCAGCAAATGGGAAGAGTAAGATGAGGCCACAGAGGACGCAAAAGTGCAAAAGGAAGAATCCGTTTTAAGGAAGAGTTGATGAATCCACTGGGCCCCTCCCCCCACCCATATTTAGATTTGATGAGCAGTGGCACAACATGCACATTTGTACCATTACAATTCTATACTCATGGAGATATTCTCTGTGTATTATGGTATTATGGTCGGATAAAGTTGATGTCAGTTTCCTAACTCTGTATGTAAAATAAAAAAATTTAAATAAGGCAAAGTAATTCCAGCTGCCTAGACTAAAAGAACAAAAGCAATATATATATATATATATATATATATATATATATATATATATAAAGGAACGTTATCGTTGTTTGGTCCAAACCAATCTTTACATCAGAATCTGTTTTGACAATAATTCAGGCGTATTGCATAGCAATAAACAAAAAGTAATTATAACCTAAATAAACTAAATGTTTTGTGACACAGAAAATGCCAGGCAATTAATTATTCTGTGACCCCATTGATTATCTCATTTAGTGTTTTGCAGAACCTCTTCATCTTCAGTTGGGTGTATTCCCCAGGCAGATTTATGGAGGTCAGTCAGTTAAAAGACCAGGGTAGAATTTGGATCCATGTCTGAATGGCAACCAACGTCCGGCTGTTACCGTCACTGCCTCATCACCAGTAAGACAGCGCGCCCATATGTGAGAAGACATTTTAGAGATCCAGTATTCCATGGCAGATAATTACTTGAATAAATAAACATCAGTACCTAAGATCATCATAAAAATAAAAATAAAGTTTAAAGTATCATTCTTCTCCCTATTCACACACCCTCTTTCAGACATGTCCATTGGAACAACCAAACCCAAACCAAAACAATACATTCTGGGGTAACACAGCCGTGCTCAAATGCCAGACAGTTCTGTATCGTTAGTGGCTTAGCTTGGCATCGCTACTGCACTATCTCGCGTACGTGCACGCGTACTGAATAAACCACAAATGTACCTCTAATACCAGTATTAGTCTGACCACACCCCTCATCAGCTTACCTTCATAAGCAGGTGTGTGGTCACCTGCTCTCCTCCTTCTCGCTTTCACCACAAGGAAGAGGTGCCTCGGTAGATCCCCACACTTGACACCATGATGGAAGAAATTGGATTAGGAACAGCTTGGGAAACAAGGATACGTTGACATCATATCTTTATTTTCTCTCTCACTATTTTCGAGAAAATACGGCGATATTGTCTTCGTACTGGAGTGTCTAGAAGATGATGATCATTCTACAAACCCTCCACCGGTTTTCGTATTGGGAGCACGCCGCTGCATGCTTCTCAACTGCAGTTCCTTGCTGTGTTTGTTGGGGTGAAACCTGTCAGGCCACAGCTGAACTGTCGGACATGCCGCTGTTGTGAGGAGCGGTGCGTTCCAGGTTGGGTGAGTAGTGTTTGCTGGCGGGCTCCACTTGTCTGTTAGTGCTATGGGGGCTACTTGACAAAGTTTATGGAAACCGGCCCCAGGCTAGGGTCCTTTGTTTAGCCGTCTAGGCGACAGAAGGCCTTGGTCTGGCGACCATTATAGTTTTAACTAGTGGGCCGCGACCATTGACACTGGTGATCCCTGTGTGTTCTGGACGAGTGGATTCTCTCTGTCACCGTGTTAAGACCCCATCTTTCATATCCAAATGAGAGTATTCCTTCACGAGGGGATATGTGCATGTAATGTGCGATAGCGGCAGATTCATGTTCAAAGTCAGCTATACAGGCCAGTTGGTACTGTGCTGATTCCGCCGGACGTGTTAATGTCACCGTTGTGAAGCGGTGTTGACGTCTTGTTTTCTCTTTTCTCTTAAAAAGTGAGGAGGGTTCAGAACGGCGGCCTGTCTGGGTGAGTGTTATGTCATTGTTTACATGTTCATAGCTTACGGTTAGCCGGTCGGTGGCCTGGCGCGGGGTAGCTTGGCTTCTCGCGCGCCGCCGGGAGCTCGCTCCTGATCGCGTGCGTCGTAGATCGGCGTCTCGCGGGCGGAAGCAATAGCACCCGAACGGTTGGAGCAGCCGTTAGCTTGATGCTATTCTGTTGAACGTGCTTTGATTTTAACATGTTTTACACTCTTGACCACGACGTCGTCCTTGACAGGGGATGTTCGTCGACCCTGCCTGAGCCTAGACGGGGATTGCGTCAACAAAGAGGACTGTAGCGACTGGTGGAGCGGCGACGCTGCCCGGATCGAACAACACGGGACGGCTGTGTTCTACGGTGGCTTGTGACTGCACTTCGCTGATCTGCGTTCCGGGCAGGTACGGGGTTGGCCAGACCTCATAACACGTCTTCTGGTTTTACCTTGCTAAATGTATTGTGAATAACGGTGTTTTTTCCCAAAACGTGTGTTGTTGCAATGCATTTGAGATACGTTGCGGGTTGTGTGTGAGCTGTTTTTGTCACTGGCTAGCTTCTCCGTGCAGGTCGTGATGTATTGATCTGGTTGTTGTGTGAGAAACATCATGGTGTTTATGTGTACCGTGTACTCACTACTAAGGCAACTAACCTATGAAGCTATGCTTGGTGACGAGTGAGTAAAGGAATGTTCTTTCTCAGACTGTAATGACAATGAACAGTGAGTTCACACATTAACAGGTTTTCCTGTTTTAACTGGCCGTATTGAGGGTAAAATAGGAGGATTGTGTTTCCCCCCCCGGTTCCCTGGGGACTTTATCACCTCCTATCAGACATGTTGTGCATTAATTGTGTCTTTTGTGTGGTAGGGATACGATGTAACTCTCAGCTTGATTGCTGAGGTTGTGCTAAATCTGCTGGAGAAACTTATTTCCTAAAGGGAAATTGGTTTGGTTGCTGTCATGTGTGCTTAGCAAGGCCTGTGGTCGATACTAATCAAGAATGATGTATTCTCTCATTGTGAAAAAAACGGCGTTCCTCTGTTGAGTGTTTTTGCCATTTTTTGTAGGTGATGATGGGTTGTGTGTGTCATGTGACCTACAACTGGGTTGTACTGGCCACAGAAGCACATGTGTATGTTGGACCGGGGTTCTTAGAGCCCTCTCTATTCTGTGTTTTTCCTTAGTAAAAATCAGATAGCAGGTTAGCTCGTGCGCTGTGTGGAGCTGTGAAACGCTTCATAGAGCTGACTATGACTGTGTCATATTCTCTTTTTGTCGTTACGTCGTATCATGGGTGTGGGGTCGTAAAGGGGTGAACTGGTAACCTTTCCTCTCCCCATTGTTCTGTCGGTCAGGGGTACACCCCCTGTCCTTCAAGGTTCCCGTCACGTGGCGGTTCGGCACGTTACGGGGGGGGGGGGGGGGGGGGGGGGGGAGGGAGTTCCTGGTCCCACGGCCTGGTATATTGGGCGTGTGCACCGCAGGAATTCCCCCGCCATAGAGTACGTCACCGTGCGCGTCTCTGTTGGTAGGACTTCCGTGTGCTGTTCAGGTCCATGTGATGGATCTGTTTTCAGGGGGGGTGGTCAGGGCTCCTCCTCACCAAGCGCCTACTCAGGCCTTCTGTGAGTTCGGACTCCTTCTTCCATGTGAGGAAGCCTCCATCAGAGTACAGAGCCTTCCTCCTCAGATTGTCAAAGTGAGTGGACCCTCTAGAAGGGTCCTTTTCTATTGTATGTATATTCGATTCAATTCGTTTATTGAGTGTGTATGGGTTCGGTGCCTCTTCCCCGGAGGCCCTAAAACCAGTTTTTTACATGGCTCAAGGTGCAATATATTCTTTTTCAATCTGTACAGCTCGCGTGGGAAGTCTCTCTGGGGATCCCCGTCTCTTTCCTATGGGAGGGTGGTGGGATGTAAAAATGTGAACATTTTTTACCCCGGCTGTGTAGACTGGGATACATACTGTTGATGCTTCCTTCTTTCTATTCCAGAAGTGTTGGAGTTAGGGAGTGTCACACCCCTCTTGTCGTTCCCCTGGGCGCCTTGGGGATTCAATGACAGGTCTAAATAGCCTGTTCATTGATGGGGGTGTGTCCCGACGCACGTATAGTGCTAGCTCGCTGTAAACAGGCGATTGACTGGCACGCCTTAGTTGCTTGTGGTTGAAACAGCGTTTTTATAAAGCAACTGAGATGGGGGTTTTTCCTCTTCCGGCGACCACGTCCCATGACCTGGGTGGGTTGTCGACGGATTCTCGTTCATGTCTGGGGGATGATGACGGGATGGATCTGAACATATGTAGTGGGGTCTCACGCCCTTGGGGTGGGCCACCAGGCGCGGTTCGTCCCGACGTCTGGGTGGCGCCTTCTTTTCATGTTAAGATCAACACGCATATCTGCCCTTCTCCTGGAGTAGGCATGTCGGCGTGGTTAGGGCACGGGACTGGTTCTGGTCACGCTGGTCCAGATCAGTTGAACCCGTTGTCCGCCGGGGATGCAGATCTGCTGTTCTGGTACCCTGAGGGACTTGGGCTTTTTTCAGGGGGAAAAATGCCAGGTCGGTCTGGGTGTCACAGGGTTAAGCGCTATGGAGACCCTGGTTGGGTATGTTTTTACTCAGCACTGTCGTCATGGCTTACAGCCATGCCATTCTGTACGCGCTCGATCTCGTCGGATCTCGGCCGCTACACAGGTTGGTCCTGGTTAGTACTTGGTTGGGAGACCGCCGGGGAATACCAGGTACGGTGTGCTTAGGGGCTGGTTCTCCATTATTTTTCGCTCCTCTCTCACGCATGGCGAAGAGGGGCCTGTGGGGGTGGTTTTTTGACCTCCTCTGGTGACCCTGTGCTTCCCGTACCGCCAGGCCCGGTCCGAAGTGATGTTTGCGACCCGTAGGCCTGGGTTAACCCTTTTTGGAAACTGAAACACTTGTACTGCGGTATAGCCGGTGTATACCCGCAGGTGTGTTTTGGAGTTTTTTCTTGAGGGGTTATAGGAACAACCACCGCATTGGGTAACACCGAGGTGGTTGATTCCCTGGTGTGTTGGAGCAGTGTCAACTCCCGGGTTCACCGTTTGAGGGTGCCCCTGCACGTTCATGACGTCTGCCAATCGTGTCAGCCTTCTCTGCCTCGACCCCTCTGGGTGGGGGTTGTTAAATGGAGGCTTGGTCATGCAACACCGCCAGCTTACGCTCCTTCCGCCGGGGCGGCTGTGTTCAGCTGTCCCCTCTGGCGCCTGTCTCGTCCGCAGTCTCCAGGCTAGGGTTAACAGCCTGTTGCCTGGTTTTTCCCCGGTGCGCTGCCTGCTTCCGTTGGTTAACCTTTTTTGTGTGCTTACGGCCATGCTGACTGCCTATTCTGCAGGGTCAGTGTGCCAGGCGGTGTACTATTGGGGGGACGGGGCCCGCTCGGCTTACGGCCATACCGACCTGAACACGCCCGGTCTCGTCCGATCTCGGAAGCTGGGCAGGTTCTGGCCTGGTTGGTTCCGCCTGGGAATACCAGGTGCAGTAACTGAGGGGCCTTTGTCCGAATACGCTGGCGATGTGGGGGGCGGGGCACTACGTGCCCACCTGGTGGGGTCTTGATGCTGGCATCATGGACTTCTCCGGGCCCCCATTCCAGGGAGTCCAGTCCTTTTGGTGGGTCTGGGTCTTCCTTCGTGCTCCGCTGCTACGGCCTTGCCACGGGGTTGGGTTTGCCCTTGACCCCGTGATTCTGGGGGCAGTAACGAGGTTGTTCCTCCGTTCGTTCCCGGGTGGCATGCGGGTTGTGCGTGTGTGTAGTCGTGGGGTCAAGCCACGGTCTGCTCACCCTGTGCGTTGAGTTGCTTGAGTGCCTCTTCGCACGGTCGGGTCCGTCGCCCTCCCGTGACGTCCCTAATAGGGGGGCTACCCTCCATTAGGGGGGGTCGGGGGGGCTCGGCCCTCCCTGTTCTGATGGTTTTGGGGGGCTGTCAGCGGGGTGTATTTGTCAGCCAAGTGGCTCCGCTTGGCCTCCCTTGTGCAGTAGCGATGCCAAGCTAAGCCACTAACGATACAGAACGTTAGGTTATGACTATAACCAAGTTCTGTTAGTTAGGGGCGATGCTTGGCATCGGACGCCGCTGCAGCCCTTGTCCTCACCTTGTGGTGAAAGCTTGGGAAGGAGGAGAGCAGGTGACCACACACCTGCTTATGAAGGTAAGCTGATGAGGGGTGTGGTCAGACTAATACTGGTATTAGAGGTACATTTGTGGTTTATTCAGTACGCGTGCACGTACGCGAGATAGTGCAGTAGCGATGCCAAGCATCGCCCCTAACTAACAGAACTTGGTTATAGTCATAACCTAACGTTCTTAAGTTAAGTGCTTAATATGTTTAAATTACTACAGGTAAATCAGGCAAGAGGGGGTGGGGGGGGGTGCATTTCCACATAACCAACCACCAAACTGCATAAATAACAGATGATTGTCTGGCTTCACTGAACCTGCTTCACTGCTTCATTGAGGTGCAATGATCAGACAGTGTCTAGCTTCCTCGAACCTGCTTCACCGTTTCATTGAGGTGTAAGGATCAGACAGAAGAATATTCACGATGTCAGTGTCCTCTCTTCCAATAAAAGAGAGGTTTAGTGTTGAGACGTTGCTTTTGAGGAATCTGCCACATCCTACTTTTAGTGTTAAGTTAAAGTCAAGGGATCCGCTTTGGAAAAAAGCTGAGCTAAAAAGACATGCTTGGTTATTTTCACAACAGTCAGTGGTAGGATGCAGACATACATTAAAACAGAGCACTGCCCCACAGGAGACGCGCTTGATCATTTGGAGATATTAAAAAAACGTTAGTTCGTTGCCGTCTGTTTAAAACAGATACCGTTTGGCTCATTTAGTTTGATCCAATGAGAGAAAGAAAAAAAAAAGTTCATGCTACTTCCTCATTCTCTCAAATCGTACAGTTGCTCATAAAAATATCTCTTCTTGTGTCGCACAACCTCCGTCATTGCTACTGGAGCCGGATGGGGGCTGAGAAGGAGGGAGGATGATCAGAAGAGGTGAATTATGGTTCATGGGTGAAGGCTGGAGGTTCAGCACACAACTGACCTATCTCAAACCCTGCCCTCTTTTCTTGATCCTCCAATCACAACTGTTGCTAGCAGAGGATTAACCCTTTCACCACCACACTACAAAAGGGTTAACACTTTCTCTACCACACTACAGAAGGTTAACCCTTTCACTACCACACTACAAAGGCATGCCAGTCTGTAGTGTGGTAGTGAAAGGGTTAAGAGGGTTTGAGACGGGTCCATTGCCAGTGAGGATGACCAATAGGCAGAAGTGAAAATGGAAGTGACCGGCTGATTCATAAATCCGAGGGGGAGGTCAGGGGTCAGCCGGTGCTTTCAGAGGAGGGGTCAGCCGTTTTGTTCTTTGGCGGCCTGGAGAGGATGCTCTCTGCCTCTTCATACATCTGAGGAAGAGAAAGATACATTCATATCCAGATTTTAACATGTCATATTACCTGCTTCTGGTGTGTGTGTGTATGTGTGAGAGTGTCAGGGTTATTATAGTTTTGTATTTTTTTGTATTTTTTTTTTATCTCCCCCCCCCCCCCCCCCCCCTTTTTCCATACTTTTTTCTCCCAACCCCCAATTTAGTCGTTATGCCAATTCCCTTCCTGGTCGTTGCGCACTTACCCCCTACCGTCAGTCTGGGAGGGTGAAGACTACCACACGCTTCCTCCGACACATGTGGAGACTCTCACTGGGGGAGTGTAACGCGTGGGAGGATCACACTACCTGCCCCCGTTCCCTTCCTTGCTGAGCAGGCGCCCCGACCGACCTGTAGGAGTCGCTGTTTACAACGACCAGGATACATACCCCACCGGCTTCCCACCCGCTAACACTGCCAATCGTGTTAGTATGGACGACCGACCAAGCCGGAGGTACCGGTGACAGCTGGATTCGATCCCAGTGTCTCTGCGGTGGTAGGCAGGCGCTTAGTCCGCTGCGCTACCCAGCCACCAATAGTTTTGTATTTTTAATGATTTAAAAAATCTATTCAGTTTTCAGCATGGGTTTGCTACTTTCAGTTTGTTTCTTTATGTTTAGTATTAGTTTAGCTTTTGTTTTATTTCAGTTTTTTTTGTAATATGGGACACATTTGTTTATTTGTTTATTATATGGATCCCCATTAGTCAATACCCATGGGTGAAATACTATTTTTCCTGGGGTCTGAAGGATGTCGAGGTTTTTTCAATGTATATAATGTATATATTGGGGGAGATGACAGCATCTAAAGGTGCCAGGTCAGAGAGGTAGATGTGGTGGTGGAGGCGGTCAGAGAGAGAGGAAATGTATTTAGCAGCAGACTAAGATAGAGCCCAGGGCTTCGAGGTCGTTCAGCACATAACAACTGATAAGGACTGCGAGCAGGCAGAATGGTCAGAGAGAGAGTTTGACATCAATAGAACGGACGTTTAATGGGGGAAGGGTGAACAGCAGTTGCCATGACAGCGCGTCACATGGCAACAAGAAGAGGGGCGGGGCCTGTCATTGCTATGCCGAGATGATAATGATGATGATGAATATTATAAATGTGAGTTTCCTTCCAGGTGTAAGTTAGATCTAGACACGAAGCTGACGCGAGCGGACGTGGATCAGAGACTTTCATCCCTCTCTCACCCTCGCCGGTGGGGGAGGGGAGATGACACATCATCATTAGCTTCGGCTAACGGGAGAAGGGTTTTGGCTAACGACGAGGCCTCAGCCACCATTGGACTAAACAGCAGAAGAGACGATAGAATAATGAATTTAGTTCCATCAAAGACTTTTCAAGGACAATACGAGATGGGTAATATCTGAGGCTTTTGTTTATGTAATAAACAACGATTCCAAGAAAGGTACTACGCCGTCTAGTGTCGAATTCTTATGTTTACGGATTGCATTAAAGGGGGATGACAAAGATTGTACAGCCAGTATGACGTCGGAGAAATAAACACAACGTAGAAACTACATGAGCCAACGATGAAGAGAGGTGATAAGTGGCTGATTGATCCAAATCAAACAGGTCCGAACACATAACTTATAACATTGGAGTAATAAAAAAAACTATAAAAACATAAGAAACACTTTAGCTTAAGTACATTCTCAATATCTTCAAAATCACAACACAAAAAGGCTCCAACCACAAATACAATACTAACTAAATAAATCAATAACCCAACTGTATTTCATTATTCATAACAGTGTTTTTCAACTTTTTCTTAAAAGTACATTTGTTGCCGATAATCATTATCTTCACAGGTATACAATTCCAGTATGACGCAGCTCTATACATTACGGTTCTCTTAACACAATGTGCGCCATAAACGAGTTAACTCGTTATTGGCCGCCATGCGTTGAGCGCCAGAAACGAGTTAACTCGTTTTTGGGATCGTTATTTCGTTTATTCGCTATATCTATTCATAATTCATAGCTGCAGCGTCTGGTATCCCCTTCAGAGCCTGTCTGAGCTGGCAGACGGTCAACACCGCCCTCTACTGCCAGGCGGAGCTATTGCATCTAATTGAAAATGGGCTGTTGTGCTTTAGGAGGCGATCTGAGACGGGCGGGTGGGGTTTAAATCCTCGGGCGAGCCAGTTCTATACAACGATGGCATTGAACAGTAACTCCGCCCGCCCGTCATTGTGAAACGGTCGGTAGTGTGGTACAGACCTCCACAAGCATTATTTGGAATTGCGATCAGATATTTGGATTATCTCTTTTGCATTACATCAGATACAAGGTAAGAACATTATATATAAATTTGATCGTTGATCTGACATTTATTTCTACCCCGATCACAGCTATCTGTGTGGACCGTGTATGGCTGTTTACCGTTGTGTAGGAGGAGGGGGGGGGGGGGGGGGGGGGTGGCGAGCGCCCCGCTACGACGGTAATTTCATGTATGGACGAGGAGACATAATACTGATAATCTAGCGTTGATTTCAGGATGATTAGATAATCAGCCGAAAAATTACAACGTGATGACTGGATTACAGTAAAATGCCTTTTTCTTGTATTTTTCCTGGAATTACTGAAAAACACCCAAACCATACTCTATTCAAAACGGTATAAAACGGAAATGTACGGATGAAAAAACAATCTGTCTCGGGCATGTTGACTAGAAGCAACTCACTGAGACTCTACGGCGTTATTAGACCCATAGATATAATATAAGATGTATTTTAAGCACTCGCAAATGTCACAGTCTAAAACTATATCCATTGAATAAAGACCTGGTGATGGGGTATCAGCGCCCCCTGCTGCTGGCGGTCAATGTGTTAAGTGCATTTACGACAGTGGTTCTCAAACCTTTTCACACACATACTAGAATTCTTTACAGAGCTTTGAAAATGGACAAATGTATTAGCTAGTCATGAAAGCGCTTATAAAAATACCACACCATGTATTTAGCATTTTCTTTTAATTCTTTTAATTCAAACATTAAACCTGAGGTGCCTCATCTGAATGTGGCTGTGCCATTTTGGATCCTTAATCATAGTTCTTTCTTTCTTTGAAGCAGCATTATAATCTGGAAAAATGTATCTGTGGGGACTGTATATTTTGACTTAATTCGTTTAGAAGTCTTCCAGAAAGCTCATACTGTGAATCCACCCTTACCGGGATGAACGGCACGTCTTGGAAGAGCTCCTGAATGAAGCGCCGTGAAGGCAGACGGAACATGCAGTGACCGAGCAGGTAGGACACCTCCGAGTAAAGACAGATGTCGTCAAACGCGTAGGGGAACTTCTCCTTGATCCTGCCCAGAGAACACACAGTCATCCAGGCAAGTCAGTATTCACCGTTTAGTCAGAAATGTAAGTTAAGATAAGATATTCCTTTATTGATCCCCATGGGGAAATTCAGGCATCATAGCAGCATGGGGGAGGGGGGAGGGGAGGTACAGGTTGTAGAAGATATGATACAGGTTGTAAAATGATTGTACAGTGGAGAAATCTAAATTAAAATAGAATAAAAAATAGGCAGTGTAAACAATATAACAATAGAATTAACTCTGGGCATGCGCATAAGGGCAAGTAGGCAGTGTAAAAAGGTCAAGGTGCAAGATGAGGGTATGTATGCCCTCTCTAATTATATTTGCCCTACAATAAATATAGTTACAATATATACAGTATATAATCTAATGATCTAAAATCGAATCCAATATATATAATCTAAAAATGCTAAATAAAATGCTAAATGTCACCCATTTCAAGAGATCACAAGTTAATCCTGCGCCTCCAGGACAGTTCAATCAATATGTGTGAATGTGCAGCACTCTCTCCTAAAGAGATAAAGGAGAGAGAGAGAGCTCTCGAGTTTGTGGTGTAGAAGTCTGGGACTGCTCCATAAAAAATGAATGGCACGTTGACTGGGCCCATAATATGTTTGTGTGAGCTCTTACACCCAAATGAGGTTTTACATTACGGTACATACAAATAAATAACATGTGGGTATTCTTGAAATGGGTGCCGTTTCCTTTTATGTTATAAATTGTTGGCGAGGGAGTGTCTTCTATGTACTGTATATGCAGTGGTGCAGTGGTCATGGGACGGGGTTTCACGCCGTTCTGTCTGCTTTTTGAGCAGGAGCACGTCGTGCATGCACATGCACGGATGTGCACACAAGAATGTCCACTTGACTCTGCGCCAAGTACCCACCTGGCTACTTTGCATAACAATAGCTCAGGTCATCAGGTGTGTTCAAATACTACAGTTGGACCATTCACACAAATCCTGTGAATGAAACGGATTACATTCCATTCCTAGAGGCAATTAAGCATGGTCTTTATTCGCGAGGGAACATTTATGCGCATGCGCGGGAGCACGTGCACGCGCGCATGCACGTGACGTCATTAAAACACAGTGCAACCCCTTATGAGATCACCACTGCACCACTGTGTATACGTGTGTGATGAGGTAGCCTGTGTCTTACGTGAGCAGGCTGGTCTCATGGCCTTTGATCCCCACAGAGGAGCTGAGGTTGATGACCAGACGGAGCACCTCCTTCCTCAGCAGCACCCTGCCCGTGGGAGCGTCCTCAGGCATGGACTTCACTCCTGCCAGGGCGCAAAGAACCAAAGGAACCACAAACCTAAAACTACACCATTGTTTTTCTCTTTCACCTTTATTTTTATATTAGAGGTTGTGCCGTTTCTTACACCCAACCAGACCAAAGTGGTTGAATGGACCGGCTGAGCGACCGGCCGCACAAGTGACAGGTATTGCCTTCTTAACCCATTCATTGCCAACCACGAGTATAGTCGGGTTAACTCACCGGGTTTTAATCGTTATTTCTTTTATTAGCGATATCCATACATTTTTCATCCATCCAGCCTGACGTTATCATTGGGAATGGGTCTGAGCTCGCAAAGGGCAAATACCGCCGCCTATCGTCTCCCGGATGGTATTGCACATCATTGGATTGGATTGGCTGGGACTGTGCATCAAAAAAATAAGTCCGGTCCAGGTTTTACTTCTCGGGCATGCAGCTGGATACTATTGCATTGAGTCCCCCCCACTGGGAGCATCGTGGATTATGTGTTTTGGACTATAACGTTGGATCAATGGACGCGATCGATATTTGGAATGGCGATCAGGAATTGGATTAATCTTTTTGCATGACATCAGATGTGAGGTAAGGCCTTTATGTTACGAATCTTGGGGTAATCAGATGTTCCTATCACCGCCATCGGAGCGTGTGTGTGTGTGTGTGAGGTTTGCGCCGACCAAAGTACGGAGAAGCGATTTTTCAGACACCGCTTCTCTTCGTGCATAAGGACACATATAATATCGATAATCTAGCGTTTATTTGAAAACTATTCATAGATCAAGCGACAAATGGCACGATTTCTAAGGAAATACATTCAAGCTCGATTTGCTGGGGTTTATTGAGATGAGACAGAACGCTCTAGAAATATATTGATATTCATCACGGTATAAAATGGAAATATGTATGAAAAAATTATCTGTTTCGTGCATGTTGACTGGTAGCAACTCATTGACGATCACTGTGTTATTTAGTGTTATCTATTGCTATTATATTTGATATGTTTTAAGTACTCGCAAATAAGTCCTATTCTCCATTGGATATAGCGTTGGCACGGAAGGGCCATCAGCAGAGGGCGCTGTTGGCCCGGAATGAGTTAAGAGCCCCATGTTCTCACTAGCATTCTTGCGCCTCTCTTCATAATGCTTTATGATTTATAAGTCGACTAATAGGTCAGGAGATATGTTCATTTGAACGATTTGGCCTGATGGTGGCTAGAGGAAAGGTCATGGATAGGTTTCTTCCTCTCTAGGGGTATAAATAGGGGCATAAATGTTCTCAACAAACTGTATGCCCAATCCGGCCATAACTTCAGTTTGACCTGATGGTGGCGCTATAGGAAAAGGTCATGGGGTCACCAAAATCAACATGTTTCTTCCTCATAGGATCATGCATGTGCACAGCAAATTTCATGCTAATCTGGCCATTACCTTTCAAGATATCTCACTTGAGTCGTAGCTGGGACCAAAGTGGTTGACATGACAGAGGAAGTGAGCAATACTGCCATCCGGCGTGGCTCAGGGGTAGAGCGGGGCGTCCAATGATCGAAGGGTTGGTGGTTCGAATCCCGCTCAAGCCCATGTCCATCCCATTGCCGTTGTGTCCTTGGGCAAGACACTTAACCTACTTGCCTCGTATGAATGTGTATGCATGTGAATGAATGTTGGTGGTGGTCGGAGGGGCCGTAGGCGTTGATTATTCGCCACGCTTCCGTGAGTCTGCCTCAGGGCAGCTCTGGCTGCAATTGTAGCTTACCACCACCGGTATGACTGTGTATGAACGAATAATGGACTCTGTGAAGCGCTCTGAGTCAGAGCAACAGTCAGTCAGAGAAGAGCGCTATATAAATCCAATCCATTATTATTATTATTATTATCCCCAGAGCCCCTTGCTAGCTCTCGTTAGTGGGGCTAACTAAAACTACACCATGATGTGTAGTATCCCCGATTTTCTTGTAAATAAATATACAAATTTTAAGATTTAAAGACTATGGTGCCAAATACCTACCCAAAACCATCTCTGTGCTGCGGGTGCTTCCTGCGGAGCATTGGGACACAGCATCGCTGCATCCAGACACCTCTGACAGTTTAGTTTGGACCATGACGTCCAGGTGGTTCTGTGCAGGTGGACTGCACCACTCTGAGAATGAGTTGTCCTCGGTTAAGTCTGAGGAAGGGAATTATGAAACACACACACACACAACTTATTAACAGTGATTGGGCAAATGACTATACCAGCTAGAGTGCCCACTGAACACAAAAATAGAGCTGAGCGGTCAGGTGGCATAGCGGAGATTGTGCTCGTCACCAATGCAAGAGGCTGCGGTCTCGACTCCCAGAGTGTCAGCATTGCCTTGGCTCGGGCTGATCGCTATACTAACTCGTTTGGCTGAGTTAGGGGGAGGGGAGCCGTGGGTGGGTCCTGGGCGTTGTGGACAGCGACCCCTACAGTTCGGTCGGGGCGCCTGCACAGCGAGGGTAGGATCTGGAGAGAGGTAGTGCGACCTTCCACACGTTACACTCTCCCAGTGAGAATCTGCGCTGCCAGGCTGGCTGCCGGCTGGCTGCCGGCTGGCTGCACATGCGTCGGAGGAAAGCATGTGACAGTCTCCGGCCTCTCGGACCAACAGTAGGGGGGGTGCGCAACAACCAGGAAGGGGGTTGGGAATTGGCATAACGACTAACAGTGGGATGGGAGAAAAATCGGAAAAAAGGAGGGGGGAAAAGATAAAAAATTAAAATTAAAAAGAGCTGAATATAGACCTCAATATTTCCTGTGTTGCGCTGTAATGCCATTTGGGCCCACCTGGGTGGCTGCTATGAGAGCTGACTCCCAGCACAGAGAGTCCAGCGCAGTAGAGGCAGTTGTCGTCGCTGTGCTCCTGTAGGCCCGTCTCCTCTGAGCCCAGCGTCTGCTGCTGCTCTGCCCGGCTCATCAGCTCTGTGATGCTGAGCTGGGTGCGCAGCCCGGTTGGACGACAGCCCTCGCTGGGGCCTGAATGCAGGACAAACACAGGGTGGACAACACTTCATTAACTGAGGTACAAGTCGCCGAGTAGATAATATGAAACCAAATCTTGGTATTTAATAATAATAATAATTCATTTTATTTATATAGCGCTTCGCAGTGACCCGAAGTCGCTGACAGTAGTTATGGGAACATAGTAAAAACAAAGAAACAAAAAAAAAAGGAACATGAGACCATGGGGCAAACAGGGGAAAGCAGCATGAGATAACACAAAAAAAGACAGAGCAACAGGAACAGACATCAATCGGGTTGGAGGGGGGTTATGGGTGGGGGGGGGGGCTTGAAGGCTAGGGAGAACAGGTGGGTTTTGAGGCGAGATTTGAAGGTGGAGAGTGTAGGGGAGTCTCTGATGGACTGAGGGAGGGAGTTCCAGAGTCGGGGTGCAGTGCGAGAGAAGGCCCGATCACCAACGTTTTTGAGTTTGGATGTCGGGACAGTGAGGGAGGCAGTGGAGGAAGACCGGAGGGAACGGGTGGGGCGGTAGGGAAGAAGGAGATCAGTCAGGTTGACCCCGTCCCGGTTTTCAGCGTTCTCACCATCAGAGTCTCCAGAGAAGAATTTTTCAGATCTGTCCTCAGAGGGTGGGCTGGTCCTCTTCTGGAAGTATGGCGTCTCTTTGATCTAGGAAGACCAAATGCCATAAGCAATCACAATATTTTCAGATACTTAGATACAGTGTTGTAGTACTCGAGTCTGAGTCCTGGACTGATTTTCAGGAATCGTGGACTCAACTTGGACTTGAGCACTGATGACTCGGACTCGGACTCGAGCATTGATTGCATTCGAACTCGGAAGGTGCAGACGAGGACTTGGTAATGAATGCATGGTTGATTTTCGGTATATACAAAAAATATATTTAATCACAAATGTACATATTCAAAGTAAGCTCACACATAAAATCCAAAATCAGTGACCGAAAAAAGGAATAGGCTGAAGCACATGCTTATTTTTGTCTATCCTTTACAATTCTTAAAAACTAAATATATTTTAATATAAAAAAATAATTTAAATATGCTGCAAGGTATAATTTTTTGAAAAAACAAATGTTTGATGTTTTACCCAGAGCCCCTTGCTAGCTCTCGTAAGAGAGCAAAATATTGTGATTAATATTTCCAGACACTTAAGACATCTCTTTTTTTTATCAAATTTTTTTTCTTCCATTAAATCTTTTTCATTTTAACAAAACACGACACAATACAGTAACACAATAATACACAAGACATCACAGGAATGTACTTCAACAATAATAATTACAATAACGACAAGACAATTAGAAACAATACAAATAATAAATACAGAATATAATTATATTATTACAGACACCACAAAAGAAGACATTTAAGACATTTCCTCCCCATAGGACCCCTCAGGACCAACACCCAGATCGCGCTTCGCTCAGAGACCAATTGATCATTGTAAGTTTCTCAGGTTGTTTCCACCTCATGGCTATCAGTTTCTTGGCTGCTGTAACGCCCGACCAGAATGATTCTTTTTTGCTGTATGGAGGCCGGCAGTAGTGATATATAATTTAGGAGTAGTGTTGCTGCTGCAAGTGGAATCGTCAGGTTGCATATGTTTGAAAGTTTAGTTGTTATAGATTTACACTTAAGATATCTCTATGGTGAATAATAATGGTGAGTTGGACCAGGAGCTTATTTTTACCGTGATCTATGGGAAGACGTAACACTAAACTAAAGCGAGGATCGCGCCACCCTCACCTGAAACATGTTGTTGATGTCGACGGGCAGCGCTACACCTACGTAGTCGTCAGAGCTGCCGTAGCCGCTGGACACCATGGATCGCACCGAGGAGGAGCGCTGCAGCGTGCTCTGGTTGATGGGGCTCAGTAGGTCCTCCTTGTCCAGGGAGGCGAAGCTCAGAGCCTTCAGGAACCTGAGGACAGAGACACACAGTGAGACAGCCTGGCAGCGGGTGAATGAGGAGAAGGACACACAGTGAGACAGCCTGGCAGCGGGGGAATGAGGAGAGGGACACACAGTGAGACAGCCTGGCAGCGGGTGAATGAGGAGAAGGACACACAGTGAGACAGCCTGGCAGCGGGGGAACGAGGATAGGGACACACAGTGAGACAGCCTGGCAGCGGGGGAACGAGGAGAGGGACACACAGTGAGACAGCCTGGCAGCGGGGGCGGGGGAACGAGGAGAGGGACGGGCGAATACCTTTCTCTTCCACCAGCTAGCGACATTCACTTGAGTGCTGGGCCTTGTACCATGTCTTCTACTACCTGTACCTCCCCTCCCCCCTCCCCCATGCTGCTATGATGCCTGAATTTTAACAAGGGGATCAATAAAGGAATATCTTATCTTAATCGCTGAAGCTGTGCGTGTGCGGGTGCGTGTGTGTGTGTGTGTGTGTGTGTGCATGTGCGGGTGCGTGCGTGTGTGTGTGTGCACATGCAGGCACGCGTTACTTCGGTGTGGTGAGTCTGGAGTCCAGGCTGCCGGTCTTCATGGTGATGGTGTCGGTGAAGAGGATGTCTTTGGCGGGGGAGGCCAGGGCCTCGCTGTGGGACAAAGACGGGTGGATGCGCTGCTGCTGCAGCCTCTTCAGGGTGGCGTAGCCCAGGGCGTCGCAAGGACTCCCGTACGCATCCCGGGAGCCGGCGTACTTCAGCGTGGCGTAGCCCAGCGCGTCCCTGGAGTTGGAGTACATGAGGCCGCAGTCCGTCAGGCTACTCAGCGCCGACACCGAGGGCGACTTGAGGGACTGACCGCGGCGGGGCAGGGTGTGGGAGGAGCCGGGGGGCGCCAGAGAGGCGGGGCTGGACTTGGACGCGGAGAGGTGCGTCGTGGTGGACCGGTCCCGGGGGGTGAGCGAGTGCATGTTCTGGATGGTCTGGGCGCTGATCACAGTGTTGAGGCTGTCGCAGTCCGTGTCTATGGCGGAGGGCAGGGTCTCCCTGGAGGGGCTGGAACTCATGGAGCTGATGCCGCTGGTGGTGGTGTCCGTGTTGAAGCTCTGGCTGCGGCTCTTGAACTGGGCCCCTCCTCCGCCTCCCGAGGGGGGCCCGTCTCCGGCCAGCCGCTCCCGGCTACTCTGCTCCCGGTGGTTCTCCTCCGCCGGCCCTCCCACCCCGACGGACCGCTGCAGCCGGCCCTCCTCCTCCTCCACCTCCTCCTCCCCGATGCTCGGGGTGCTGCCCCGGTTCTCTGTGGCCTTATTGCCCACGAAGGAGGTCTCCAGGCTAACCGAGGGGCTTCTAGGCAGGTTCCCGTCGTCGTAAACGGGGAAGACGTCCGCCGCTCCTCCGAAGGAGTAGCCGGTGGGTTCCGTGATAGTGCGCTTGCGACCCGCTTTTCCGTCCGACCATCCGGCCTGGCCGCCCCGGGTGCTGCCGCCCTTGGGGTCGCCGCCGCCGCCGCGCAGCTTCTTCCCGGAGAGAGACAGCGAGTGCAGGAGGCGGTTGCGGAAGCGGCTGGAGGCCAGCAGGGTGAAGGGACTGCTGCGGTCCTTCAGCAGCTTGGGACGCGGGTACAGGGACGAGTCCTCGGAGAGGTCGCCGCCTTCCAGCCGCTCGTCGTCCAGGATGTACAGACCTACACACACGATCGAGTTCAAGTTCTGTTTTATTTGTCACATAAGGTACGTGTACCCCTGAGATTGTGCTTCATACAGTAAAAAAAAAAGTTAAAAGAATAAAGACACAAACACTATACAAAATATTAGGGATGTCCGATATTATCGGCCTACCGATATTATCGGCCGATATTGGCATTAAAATGTGATATCGGGAAATATCGGTATTGGTTTTCAAAAATATATATAACATATATATAAATGTAAAAAATAAAAAATAATTTATATATTTAATATATATATATATATATATATATATATATATATATATATATATATATATATATATATATATATATATATATATATATATATATATATATATATATTTAAATATATAAATTATTTTTTATTTTTTACATTTCTATAACCTTTATTTACCCAGGCAAGCAAGTAAGAACAAATTCTGATTTTATTTATTGTCAAAAGTATGCATAATGTTGTGTTAATTCCACAATGTTAATTACCTGAAATTATTCAGTTTTTTTGGGGGGGGGAACCCTGCATATATCGGTATCGGTTGATATCGGTATCGGAAATTAAGAGTTGGACAATATCGGTATATCGGTATCGGTAAAAAAGCCAATATCGAGCATCCCTACAAAATATACAATAGACCAACGAAAGTACAAAATGCAAAAATCAGCGGTTCAAAAATCAGCGGTTCATCATTATAGTGACACGTAAAGGGAACACATCCACGACTAACACAATAAAGAAAATCGTTATGCTGACAAAACAGGTGGACGGCGTGGGCTTACTGGGCTGTACGGGGTCACCGTCACTGTTGTGCCGGGAGCCGACGGACTCCGAGGTGAGGCTGAGGGTGCTGGCAGTGGGCACGGCAGACAGCAGGTGGAGGGGGGGGTCGGGCTGCGGGTCCTCCACCTCCTCGGGCACCACGGGCCACAGGGTGCGCCGGCTGTGCCTCACGGCGTCCCAGCCCTGGTGCGTCAGCGCGTCGCAGCCCTGCCGGGTCTTACTGATCAGACCCAGGACGTACAGGCACGTCCTGCACAGAGAGGCGGTAGAGAGATAATAATAATAATAATTCATTTGATTTATATAGCACTTTTCAAGAACCCAAAGACAATAAGCAAAACAAAGAACAGAGAAACATAGAACCAGAGGGAAACAGGCAACAGTATGAATACACAAGACATAAAACCACGAGTAACAAGCAGCAAATACAAAAGCCAGTAGGGGAACAATCAGGGAAGTAAGGAAACCGAGGGGGGGAGGGTGGGAGGGGCAGGAGACGGAGAGAAAGTAGGGAAGGGGAAAGGTAGGTGGTAGGTTGGAGTTAGGGCTGGGCGATTAATCGATATTATCGATTAATTCGAATTAATGATTTTTTTTTTTTATTAATGCATTTTGTTTTTAAGAGTCACCTTTTATTTTACAAAAAGTGATGTTTGGTGAAAGTTAGATTTGCACTTTATTAATCCCAATAGGGAAATTTATTCTTGTTTGATGATCAATAGGCACCTTTTATTTGTTTTAAGTTTGGTGAAAAAGCAAGTTATTGCACTATTAATCCCAATAGGGACATTCATCTTTGTTTGATCAAGAGTAACCTTTTATATATATATATATATATATATATATATATATATATATATATATATATATATATATATATATATATATATATATATATATATATATATATATATATATATATATAATTTCTTTTTTTAAGTGAAGATTGGTGAAAGTTAGGTTTGCACTTCAATCCCAATAGGGACATTCATCTTGGTTTGATAATTTTTTTGTGTCAAATAAAAACAAAGGTTATTTGAATAATTTCCTTGGCGTTTCTAGTTTTCAAGAGAAAAGAATAGATTAAAATCGTAATTCAAAAAAAGAAAAAAAAAAACAGGGATTTTATTTTTAGGCCATATCGCCCAGCCCTAGTTGGAGGGTGGTGATCGGGGGCAGGGGGGTATTACAAGGAACATAGGGGCTTCAGGTTGCATCTCGTTTTGTCAGGAAAAACGGAGGTGGGTTTCAGACTGAAAACAGGTTCCTACCCCCTGATGGAGAGGACTTCACAGTGTTGGGCCAAAGCCACGATGTCAGGGATCACCCCCTCCTCCTGCAGCAGGTTGAGGCCCCAGTTTGACGTGCCTATGTTACCCTGGGGGACAAGACCATTCAGAAACAACAGTATTATTATTATAATTATTATAAACAAGTGTTTGTTCCAGATATCAGATGGCAACACATTACAGTCTACGAATAGCTTGAATCTCACACATTGTATGGGTTTCACTATTAAACCTATATTGATCATGAAGATCAGTCTTCTACGTCATAATTGATGAGTCTGGTTCCACCACACAGCACAGTCGGGGCCATTTTCATAGGGAGCCCAGATTGAGTGGACATTAACACTTTGAGTGCCAGGGACGCGATTTGTCGTTAGTTCATGCCGCCAGTTGAGTGCCACCAACGTCATATAGCGTTTGTTTGTCGTATTTTTTTTTCCCGTACCCAACGCTGAATCAATAAACGCGATCGATATTTGGAATGGCGATCAGGAATTAGAATAATCATTTTGGATAACAACTGATCTGAGGTAAGCAATTTATTTTACCAGTCTTGGGGTAATCGGATCTATTTTGACCTATATATCAGCGTGTGCCCCATGTGTGTGTGTGTGTGTCTGTGTGTGCGCGCTGATCAGGAAATGAGAGAATATATTTTTCAGATTGCTTCTCTAGCGTGCATAAGTACACATATACTATCGATAATCTAGCGTTTATTTGAAAACGATTCATAAATAGGCCGAAAAATGACAATGTTTTTTGTGTATGCCAGAATATTCCAGTAAAGGGCGATTATCACGGAATCTATATATTTTCCTGAAAAACAAGGGCTTTTCAAAATGCTATAAAAACGGAAATGAACCGATTAAAAAACAATCCGTCTCGACAATGTTGACTGCAAACAAGTCATTGATAAACGACGGGCAGATTAGACACATAGCCATAATTTAAGACAGAGATTATGCGTTTAGAGTGCTATCATTGAAGTGGGTGGTGGCATCCAACGATAAATAGTGCACGCCACGCTGGCAATCAAAGTGTTAAACATGACTACTAACCAGAGCCCAGAGTGCTGCCTTCAGCTGCTTGATGCCCTCCCATTTGTCCAGCGTTGGAGAGCGAACAGTGTAGCTCAGATCAGGAACCACATTCTGAGATAGGTGAAAGATGGGGGGGTTATACTGTACACAGCACACACACAAATACTAAAACGTGCTTGTACTTGCTACTGCGGCTAATGTGCAAAAGATGAAAATGAACTTACCTGGGCTTCCAGTAGATGGCAGCCTGTCTTGTCGTGGACTAGCTGTCCATACAAGTGCACAGGAAGATAAACATTTGGCCTCTGTAACCTGCCATACCACACAGAGGCAACAAGTTCCAGGTTAATATAACTCAGTAGCTATCAGTCTGTGTTGTTGTCCTGACATTGCATTAGGACTGGGTTGAACCTACCAGCAGAGCTTTCAACACCTTGAAGGCACTGTGAACCAAACGTAAGCCTAGAAGATACTTCTCAGAAGAGTAAACAAAGTGCAGGGCCTGCCATTGCAAACAACAACAACAACAACAACAACAACAACAACAACAACAACAACAACAACAACAACAACAACAACAACAACAACAACAACAGTAACTGGGTAGAATTGTAGCTTCAGGTAGTATTCCAGGGACCGATTCAGTTATGAAACTATTCCATAGACTTTTCTCCCCAAACGATATAGTGCACCTGGTCCTGATTAGTCAAATCTAATCGCAGTAACTAGAATTTCTTTCAAAATTTAGTTATAAGTGAAATTGAACTTCTCAATTATCTGCTTTATCTTGTGACAAAGTTTCAGAGTTCCACCTTGCTCTGTTTTAGAGAAAAAGGGGTATACAGAATTGCAGTAACTACAAAATCACTCAAAGAACTTTAAAGCCATTTTTCTCAGTTTCACCGTTTGCATAGTTACTGCGGTTAGCTTCTGCAGGGCAGTATTGCCCCTATCTCAAACCCGCCCTCTTTTCTCGATCCTCCAATCACAACTGTTGCTTTCCAGTTGTGATTGGAGGATCAAGAAAAGGGGGCGGGTCTGAGGTGAACAAACAGAAGGTGAACTGACCTCTGGTTGCTCCGGCGTACATAGTTGTCCCCGTCGACGGGCTTGCGGTACGTGGTGAGAGCCTCGTTCAGTTGCTCCTCGATCATGTCCACGTACTTCAGGTTATACTCCTGTACAGGGGAGATGTGGTAGATTAACGACAACAAGGAGGAACCATGTGGAAAGGGTTTGGGTCAGCGGAGGAAGACCAGCGTACCAGGCAGCCACGTTTGTTCTGGTTACCTTCTGCCATTTCTCCAGCTGTTTGGTGACATAGCCCCTCTCGTTGAGGTAGGTGAAGCCCTTCGGGATGGACAGAAACCTGGCAACAAAGATACTGTGGTGAGGGGACCTCTTGAACACACGGAAACACATGTATCATTATTTATTAGTAGTATAGTCCCCCTATAGGTCCCCCAAGTTTGCTTAGAACAGGGTAAATATCAAAGTCATGTTTATTGTCATTTTCCCATGGGACATAGAACACGAAATACAGTACTCAGGTCTCGGTTATAGCCATTAAATACTAAATAACTGAAATAAATAGTCAAATAAATACTGATCCTCATGATAAACATGCAAACTGATTCAATAAAAACGAATCATTCAATAATAAAAACGAATTAATTCAATAGAAAACGAATCCATTCAATAAACACCTATAGTCTAATTCAATAAAACTGATTTAGTTCAATAAAACTAATTTAATTCACTGATTAAAGAGAGAACTGTCAAAGGTGGCATAAAGTGCTACGGTACAGTGTGCAGAGGCACGGCACCTGCATTTTGCTATGATACCCCTAGCTCATGTCTATGTTTATGTTATGTCTATTATGCCTTACTCTTGTTTTTATATTTAATACTGTGTTTAGGACTGTGTTTTTTATGATCTAGGACTGTGTGACGGCTAGCACCTAGGGCTGCATTTTAAATTTCGTTGTAACACTGTAACAATGACAATAAAGATCATTCTATTCTATTCATGGAATTAATTCCAACAGTCCATAAAGCTTGAGATTCCTCCCCTCTGTTGCAGAGTTTAAAACCTTGATCTCCAACCTTTGTCAATCAAGCTGTACATGTTTTAATTGATTTGTTATCCTTGATTTTTGCTTGATTTTATGTGGGTTTTTTTTGTGCTTATTTCTGTATGTACACTCGACGTGACTGTAAATGAGGGAAACCTCAGTTGCCTTTTCGAGTTTAAATAAAGGTTTGAAATTAAAATTAGACAAACGTTACAACATGATATGTTATTAACCTCAGGGTTTGTCTCTTAAAAGAACACGCCAACATTTTGGGAAATTAGCTTATCGTCTTCTCCAGAGAGAGACGTTAGCCTAGCTTAGCACAATGAATGGAAGCGGACAGTGCCGGTTAGCCTAGGCATTGTCCAACTAACACCTCTCCCGAAGGCTAACCGGCCATGTCCGCTTCCATTCATTGTGCTAAGCTAGGCTAACATGCAGCCAGATAGCTTTCTACTGAACGCACAGAAGACGGTAAGCTAATTTCCCAAAATGTTGGCGTGTTCCTTTAAGTGTAACCCATTCCAGGTCAATCTTTCCGTGGTTTCAGGTCATCGTGGTCAAAAGCCTGCAGGGGGTCATTCATGTGATTATCATCTGTTTTGGAACGTCGGCTCGTTTGTTCAGCCCATCTTTTCTTTAAGCACAAGAGAGAGAGAGACCATCCAGGCTGCCGGCCACACACAATAAAGGGATACCTCGTCTAAACGCTTCTTGCTAAATGATTCCTCCGATGAAACTCAACGGTGATGGCCAAGTGACCATAGCTATGTCTCTTACCTTAGCAGCAGCAGGACACCCTTGTCCCCGAGGTGTGTGAGAGCAGGTTTCATCTGGATCAGAGCGTGGAGGTTGGTCTGAAGAATCACAACAAGTAGAGAAATGACAATTAACTTCAATGACGTCATTTTGACTCACCATGGTGACGTGTTGGTGTCTCTCATGACGCAATCAGTTCCTGGCACTGTGATTACATGTGTGTTACCAAGGCAACATGCTGTGCGCTAAGACAGGGGCTTTATATTGACATTTAGAATAGCCGGCATGGGTGAGCTAATTATAATTGTTAGACTAGAAGTCTTTATTTGTCATGCAGTTTTAACACACACGCGCGAGATGGGCGACCCACAGGAACACACACACACATGCACTGAGTCGCCGATGAAATGTCTCTCTGCACTTTTCCCATCTGGGAGATCAGTTGTTAGTATAGAGGGGAGCACAAAATCTTATTTTTCTTGTACTTTAACATGCGCTAGGAATTCATTTGTGGCATGAAAGAAAAGACACCTATCCAATCACATATAATTCTTTGACGACCATTTTCGCCTATAAGCCATTTGTTTATTTCTCAATGTGCCTCTTTCAGACCCAGTGGAGAGCTTGCTTGCATACATTCGATGGGTCTAACGCGTCAGGCTAGGAGGCCCAAGAGCCCTTCCAGGGGTCCCCAGAAGAACAGGGCCAACAGCACAATGAGAGAACATATAAAATCAACTATTCATAGGTTTCACTTTCTCCTCTGTTATCATGGAACAATAAAATAATTACTTCTTAGATGGGGACCCTGAGACAAAATCTTTGGGGGGTTCCAAAGCATAATTTATATCAGTTTGGGGTAGGGATGTCCGATATTATCGGCCTACCGATATTATCGGCCGATATCGGCATTAAAATGTGATATCGGAAAATATCGGTATCGGTTTAAAAAAAAAAGAAAATTACATTTCTATAACCTTTATTTACCCAGGCAAGCAAGTACCGATAAGAACAAATTCTGATTTTATTTATTGTCAAAATAATGTTAATTACCTGAAATTATTCCATTTTTTTGGGGGGGAAACCCTGCATATATCGGTATCGGTTGATATCGGTATCGGAAATTAAGAGTTGGACAATATCGGTATATCGGTATCGGTAAAAAAGCCAATATCGAGCATCCCTAGTTTGGGGGGGTCCAAAGCATCATTTGTATCAGTTTGGGGGGTTCCAAAGCATCATTTACATCAGTTTGGGGGGGGTCTTTGTTGTTGAGAACCACTGACAACAGGGTTCTGTGACCCGTTCCCTGACCTTGTCCTCACAGGCCTCGTCCAGAATGTCCAGAGCCTCCATGGAAATGGTCTTGTTGCGGTCATGGAGCTGAGTGACCAGGAGCTCGATGCCCCAGTTACTGAAGAACTCCACGTTGGCGCGCAGCAGGACCCGCAGGTGCTTAGTGGCATACAGCCTGCAGTTCTGGGTTAAACCAGCAGAGGGCAGCAGCAGGTGATCAGAAACAGGCATGGAATTGAAATGACAAATTGAAATGACTATATTATTAAATACATATATGTGTATATATATAAATATGTATAATTGTGTGTAAGTGCATATATATATATACTTTTCCAAAGGCAATTCTATGTGAAGATCATATTGTTAATGTGATATTGCTATAATTGTTTTAGCAGTGCTCTCCTCACATCAGTGGCAGAAGTGAGGATCTTCGACAGAATGACACGGGCCAGCCCGTCTCGGCTGTAGTCCAGCGTGGACACAGTGAGCTTCAGCAGATGGTCCTGAGTCTTCAGAGTAGACAGGTTCAACAGGCTGGGAGAGCAGAGAGCAATCAGTATAAAATAGACGGAATACGAGCAAATGCATAAAGTGTCTAAATGCTCAAATAAAGAAATTAAAGCTTTACCCTTCTCTACCAAATGAACCTTGCGAAACGGAACCGGAGGACGAAGCCCTATAGACCACTGCACTTTCCGCGTTACATTGAGCTCATGGGAGAGAGAGCGGGGGGAGAAAATGAATGAATGTGGATGAGAGCCTTGACATTAAGTGGTTGTAGCTACAGCTGTGGGGGTGCTGGAGACATGATCCAATAGACAGATTGCCCACGGAGTCTCTGGATTGTCCAGAGATCTAGGTTTATCAATCTGCGCATGCAGAGTTTGGGAGTAGGTGCGGAAAAGTGACTATAGCTCGGCCGAGAAAGTGCCGACCGACTTGGAATTGGTCTCTCCGTGTTCAGGAGACTTATAAAAGTCTATTGGATCATGTCTCCCGCACCCCCACAGCCGTAGCTACAACCACTTAATGTCAAGGCTCTCATCCACATTCATTCATTTTCTCCCCCCGCTCTCTCTCCCATGATTTCAGAATACCGGAAGTGTTGCGGTGGTCTATAGTCAGAGAGTAGTGACCTTGTTGTGATTAGACCTGAGCTTGTGATTAAAAATCACCGGTTTGAATCCTGAAACTGTGGGAAAATATCTGAATTAGAAGCCTCTCCCCCTGAACAACTACCATCCCTGCCAAGTACCCAGAACTGAGGTGCTGCTCATTGTCTGGCAGTACAAGACCAGTGTTTCCCACACATTTTTTCTTTTTTTTTACATTTATTTTTGGTGGCCCACCTACAATATCAAGCAGGCCCACCAGCACAAATAGATTACCCAAACTGATACCATATCACATTAACAATGTCTTGTCTTCCTTGTAGACAGTCATTCCACAGCAATGAAAAGAAACCTAGCCTTATGCATTTGGGATTTTTGTAGCTTTCTTCCTGTTGTACCGAACTCGTACCGAACCGTGACCCCAAAACCGAGGTATGTACCAAACTGTGTTACACGGCCTAGTAAATATATAAGTCACAAGACCACTTATTTACCGGTACACTTAGCTATATATCTTACCTAATAAAACACCCAATGATGTCATGGACCTTTAAATTGTTATTATTATATTGTTATATTATTTACACTGCCTATTTTTTATTATATTTCTACTTCTCCACTGTACTATAATTCTACTACCTGTACCCATGCTGCTATGATGCCCGAATTTCCCCAAGGGGATCAATAAAGGAATATCTTATCTTAAACACTGAATAAGCCAAGAGAGCCGACACTGACCACTGGAAGACACTGCACTTCTCCAGTATCTTGACGCCATGTGGGTGGGAGGAGAGAGTGCCCAGGAACAGGAAGTAGTGCTGGCTGAGGGTGGTGAGGAGCCCGTTGCTCTGGATACGGCGGTCGGGTTTGAGTCCGGCACAGGAGGACAGCCACTGGACGATGTCCTTCACCAGGTCCTCCAGGTACGCCTGGCCATCCTAGCAGGCAGGGGAACACGGATAGGAGAGGGGAGAGTGAGAGACCGTGTTAAGATGTGTCGATTTAAGTGCACGAGATATAAAACACGAGCACATACTTAATTCACTCTAGACGGCAGCATTGCTGCCATGTCCTGAACATTCATACGTACGTAGCCACAACAGCGTCCCAGCTTGCTAGCGCATATCTGGGCCTCAGATAATGTCATATAGTTTCCCTAGTATGCACCTATGAGTGGAGTAAAAGTATAAAGTTACCTAAAATGAAAATACTCATGTAGCTCGAAATTCTACTTAACTAATAGTACTTGAGTAAAAATACGTACTAATACTTGAAAATAGTCACTTTTCAACCACTGTTTGAGGCCCAGATATGTGCAAGCAAGCTTGGATGTCGTTGTGGCTGATGCATACATACATACAGACAAGTGTGCACACTGTCATCACGTCGTGTTATTATTTGCTGGACAGTGCAGGACCTCCTCACCTCATCAGACTCTAGGAGGAACTCAAGGAACTCACAGCCCACAGCAGTGAGCTGCCTGGCCTTGGGGTGGTCAAGCTCTAGGCTGGCAAACAGCTTACTGCTGGGCTTATAGAAGAACAGCAGCCTCCGCACGAACCTGTAGACGCACACACACACACACACACACACACACACACACACACACACACACACACATGTCAGCATGTTGCTAGATTGCTTTAACTGGTTTATATGTTTGTTTTTTCTTGAAGCATCTTAAAGCATGATCCAATGAAATGCAAAATGCTTAAATGATTGCATACAGAGGGGATAATACACAGCCAACTGTAGTTATTAGTGTCCCTAGAGCCAAATGGCAGCTGGGTGCAGTATTTATAATACTTACTTGTGCATTTGTTCGTCTTTATTGCTACGCAGGCTAACATTTGGCCACTAGAGGGGAATAAATCAAGATCAGTGGGTAATCTTAGAAGAAACCGCAGTTAGTTACTATTGACCATATTCACACAGCGGCCATTTTGCTCTTATGTCATGCTCCAGTTGGGTTCTCAACAGGGTTGAAAGGAATCCCAACCTGAGCATGACATAAGAGCAAAATGGCCGCCGTGTGTATATGGTCAATAAACACAATAGTTGAACATTTGATAGTACTGGAAGAAAAAACAATAATAGCATGAATAGCAACTGTTCTTTGTTTTTTAACTGTTCTTTTTACTGGGTGCCTACGTGACAAGATAGTATTTCAAATCAGTCCCAGGGTGAGACATTTCTCAATTAGGGTCTTGTACTGAAAAAGTGAAAGAACTCCTTCCTAGAGGCCTGATATTCTGAGCCCTGAACCAGTCAGCTATAACATTACCTTTAGAATAGTTGCAATGAGGACCCAGTTCCAGTCTAGGTTCTCCTTGTGGTTCAGGATGTGACTGTCTCTCAGGTTCATCATGAGAGCGTCCTCAGTGTCCTACAGTCACAAATAGAGCAGTGGTACCAACACTCGTAGGCGGTTGAGGCAATAACATGTTCGATGCTTTTATCCAAAGTGCCATAACAGTAGAGTGACAGCATACTTTTAATTTATTTAACTTTTTTTAAATGGGCGCCAATGGGAATCAAACCCCTAACCCTAACCCTCCAATGCATTTCTCTCAAATCATTCTGTATTAAGTTGACACAAATCTGGTTTCAGAGCATATCATAGCACAATCTCAGCCACTTTAGTTTTAAATTGTATAAACGAAAACAATGTGCTGCACTATTTGTAGATCTATCAAAAGCATTCTATACAGTTGACTTCTTTTCAAATAGACTACACAGCATTGGTTTTGCTGCAAATGCTTGGTTTCATAGTTATTTGCCTCAGAGACTTCAGTGTGTGAAAACTGGGAAAGCCCAATCAGAATTCTTGCCCATTACAAAAGGTGTCCCGCAGGGATCAATCCTGGGTCCTGTCTTGTTTATCATTTATAAATGACTCTGTACAACTAGCCATTGAGAACCTGCAGCTCATTTAATGCTCTGCAAGACATGCCTATTGGCTTTAAGCGTGTGCTTAATGCAAGCAAAACAAAATGCATCATGTTCTCTAGGGCTAGAGATATTGTTTACAATGATTTGCATATATTGACTGTGAATGGTTATGACATCGAAAGAGTTACAGACTGCTAATATCTTGGCATCTGGCTTGACAATAAGTTTACATTTAGGTACCATATACACAATCTTGCCAGTAAATGTGACTTTGACTGTGTTGATCTTGTTTTTTGTCCTATTTATTCAAAGTAACTGTCTAAACAGATTATTTGTGATTATTACTTATTTTATTTGTGTTTTGACCTATTTTTACTTGCCTGTAATCTCAACCTCATTGAAAATGAGGGAAACCATCAATGATTCTTTTGAGAACAAATAAAGGTTTGAATGAATGAATACCTTAATGATGTAGATGTCTCTCTGGGGTTTAAAGTGCTGGTCTCGACAGTAGTGCGATGCCACAGATTTGCGCATGATGTGGTCCAGATAGAGGCTGTGAGGTTTGGGTCCTCGCTTCTTTTTCTCGTGAAAGCGTTTCAGGTAGTTGACTGCAGCGCTCGCCCGTCTGAAAAGGGATGTGTCACTGTACCACACTGTACTTCAATGTCACTGTACTACACTGTACTTCAATACTTCAATGTCACTGTACTACACTGTACTTCAATGTCACTGTACCACACTGTACTTCAATGTCACTGTACTACACTGTACTTCAATGTCACTGTACCACACTGTACTTCAATATTGTACTTCAATGTCACTGTACCATACTGTACTTCAATGTCACTGTACTTCAATGTCACTGTACCACACTGTACTTCAATGTCACTGTACCACACTGTACTTCAATGTCACTGTGTACTACACTGTACTTCAATGTCACTGTACTACACTGTACTTCAATGTCACTGTATTACACTTTACTTCAATGTCACTGTACTTCAATGTCAATGTACTACACTGTACTTCAATGTCACTGTACTACACTGCAAACATTTTTGCTTGTTTCAACCTATTGTCACTTGTGTCGAGAAATTCAGACCAAACTTTCCGACTAGACATTGCAGATCATATGACTCAAAGATACAGCAATAGCATAGCAATCTTACTTTTAAAAAACATATTTTAGGTTCAACTTTCAACTTCAACTTGGCTTGAATAATAAGCAGGAATAATTAAACGTAATGTATGAAAGGGATACAACAGTTTCTCAATCTAATCTGGCAACACATATCCCCATACAAAGACCGTTTTCATTCATGTCACTATACAAATCACACATTTGTAAATATATGGGATAAAATCTGCCCAATCAGATTCAATTCATAAAATGCAAATCTTTCATGTCTTTTCCTGCTTTCACACATCAAACTAACCGCACCAGGGTTCACTTGCAAGCGAACCGAGACCCACATTTTCAGGCGGACCAGAGTTCGCTTGTTTGGTCCACACCAGAGTTCTAATGAGCTTTCACACCAACCCAAAACCAACAGGACTATCAGAGGAAACTAACCAGGGTTGGATTGAAGCGGACCAAAGAGCTGAGGTGTGAAAGCAACCTAACACAACACAAGGATTCTTGGTCCCTGATGACATCATTGGTGGCCATATTCACCCTCATTTACTTTCAATAACTGTCAACCTAAATTAATGTGTGCAAAACTTTTAGTTTTTGGATGTGTGCGAGATTATGTGCAAAATAAATCAGCGTTGTTTTTGATTACCCTTTAAGAAAAACTAAACACTTAACACTCAATACAATACTCTTTTCTGCTTACAAGGCATCATTATAACAGACACAATGCGTTTTTAACATCCATTGCTTATTGTCAACATACTATTGAGTTAAACCAGTTAATACGGCTGTATCATGCTTAGTTAACTGCCACTCACAATCTCTTCTCCTTTGAGATGTCAAAGGAGGCAGCCATGTTGATGAGCGTGGGAAGGCAGTGCAGGTGGTGGCTGTGACTGTGAGGGAGGATGGTGTTGGCCTGTGGGGAGAAAGATCAAATAAACAGCTCAAGAATCAGCCAATCAGAAGCAAACCCCCAGAAAGACAGTAGAATCCCCACTGGTACCTCTTGCTCTGATCCAATTGACCTATATCAAGCCACACCCTTTTCTATTGATCCTCCAATCACAAAAACACAACTAGCAGTGGTGCACAAGCCTGTAAAGTTGAACGAAATTCAGACCAAACTTTCAGACTAGACGTTGCAGATCAAATATGACTCAAGATACTGATGACTCAGAAATGTTGTCAGAAGCATATTTTAGGTTAAACTTTTGGTAGAAAAGAGAAGATTTACGCGCAATCCACCATCTTGTACATGCATGCATTTGATCAAGATCTCTTCATACGCACATACACGCGCATACAAGGTCTTACTAACTACATTGTGGCTGCAATTCTGAATGGCTTGTTTCAAAAGGGAGGCTTTCTTGTCATAGCTGAACATTTTATCTGTGTTGGGACAACCACCACATTCTGTAAAAACAATGCACAACACAGGAAAGTAACAGAAGACACAGTTACCATGTGGAGGAGTTCCCCCAGTAAGATGGTGGCTCGTATGGAGATGCTGTCGTCACTGCTGGTGATCACCTCGACCAGACCCTGTTGGAGGAGAGGCAGTCAGAGGGCATCTGACACAGGTATGTAAGAGCCAATAATGAGATGACTGGATACCAGGGATGCTCGATATCGGCTTTTTTACCGATACCGATATACCGATATTGTCCAACTCTTAATTTCCGATACCGATATCAACCGATATCAACCGATACCGATATATGCAGGGTTTCCCCCCCCCAATTTTTTTTATAATTTCAGGTAATTAACATTACATATCTCTTGTTGTGGAATTAACACAACATTATGCATACTTTTGACAATAAATAAAATCAGAATTTGTTCTTACTTGCTTGCCTGGGTAAATAAAGGTTATAGAAATGTAAAAAAAAATATATATATATATATATTTTCTTTTTTGAAAACCGATACCGATATTTTCCGATATCACATTTTAATGCCGATATCGGCCGATAATATCGGACATCCCAACTGGATACAGACTAACTCAGTGAGAAGAGATGACTGTACCTCTAGTAGTCCACTCTTGATGAAAGCAGACAGAACCAAAGCCAGGTAGTTATCCATTAGGTCTGGCCTGAAGGAACAAACAAAAACGTAAATAAATAAAATGTATACACATGCATATTATGCAAACTTCTCTACTCTACTCTAAGCACAATCTGTGATTGCAGTATGGCGCCCCCTATTGAAACAAACCCACTACTGACTTAGTTTACAGCGTTTCGTTTTTTTTTCTTCTTCATTAATTCAAATTGTAACTTTGTATGTAATTTATTGGATTGAAGATTCTTTGTTTTCTTTTTAGTTCTGAGTCTTTGATACAAGTTCTGACAACTTAACATGAGCTTTATGTGACTTCTGAGGCTGTAATGTTAGTAAACAATGGAGTAAAGCAGACCTGCATTTTGAGTAATGACGGGCAATAAAGGTTGAGAGGTTGAAAGGAAATGAGAATACATTTTCTCATCTTAACTAGGTATGCTTGGAAGAGAGAAGATTGACTACAAACGATTTTTTTCGTTACCTTGAGCGTGATCGGTGTGGAAGGATAACTTTGGCCTCGGAAGCGACAAAGCCATCCGACAACCTCCAACTGTCCTGAAACCTACTGGGGTCTACACAGGAAACACAAAGTGCTGCTGTTATCAGCGACTCACAACAGAATGGAACACCCACTCTACTACATGAAGTCCACCATGCAACGCGCACAGAGCATGGTTCTTCTGTGGTGTGAGCAAGGAAACTATAAAAGAAGGAAGGGTCATCACGTCCTTGTGTAGCGCATGATTACACATTGGTGCCAAGTGTGGAAACGTTCAGTTCGACCGTCATTAGGTTGAATGGGATCAGCCATCTAGTTTATGACCCATCATTTAAACAGGTTATTACCTCGGATGTCAGAATCATCTGCAAATTGGTGCATTGTTAACTAGCTAACATTTGATATTGGTTGATTGTATATTTCCTTAGATCGCTTGTATATTTGTTGTATTATTTACATCTCCCATAGGCTTCAATAGAACTGACACCAAAGTCTGGCACCAAGCAGAGCATAGAACGCAGGTATTCTTACATGATGACCCTTTCTTCTTTTATAGTCCCCCCCCCCCCCCATCAGGGCAGCAGCAGATGAAGAACAAAGAAAGTGATGTCACTGTACCTACCTACACTAATAAGTGCTTCACTAAAGTCTGCAGTCGCAACAGGTATGGCAAGCCGGAATATGTCGTACATCACCTCCAACAATCCTCTCTATGGAGGCAGACAGAGACCACATTATATTATTAGTCATAGATGAGCTGCAGCCAATTATCATAATCGAATTCAGAAAGAAAGATTTAATCGATAAGAGGGGGATTTAGAACTACTGTAATTGAAACACCTATATAAAGAAATAAGAAAGTCAGCGGGGTGCTTTTTATTTTATTATAAGCTTATGATAAAGAATTTATTAGCAGATACTGGGCTAGATCCACAAAGAATGGATTGCACGGTGCTAATTGCACCCTTACTTACAATTCATTACCATTTTCATTCAATCAATCACCTGCGCAGGTGATTGATTGAATGAACATTTTATTAACAGATTGCAGAATGGGTACAATACAGTACGGCTCAATACACACAATTGTTAAGGGGGATGCAGACCAGAGAAAAACGTTCGTCTTGTTTACATCAGGGTCCCCCATTTTCAATGCATAATGAATTGTAAGTAAGGGTGCAAATTGGCACCGTGCAATCCATTCTTTGTGGATCTAGCCCACTGTGTTTGGCCACAGGAGGGCCCGGTTGTGTAGGAGGTGAGGGAGAAAGGAGGAAGTTGTGCTTGGTTTGGGAAAAGAAACCAGAGCCAAGTGGTGAAGTCGCATTGAATTCCATCATCACTGTAGAAGCAGAAACCGACTTGTTGGAATTTCTATTATTTATGGTGTTGTATTTGTTTGAACACTAGGGGGCACACCACCTCTATTATAAGAGACCTTGCTAATCAGTGCAATTTATGCACCTGCCGAGGATTCACTTTCATTTTGGGGGCTCGTCCAGGATTTGCAACGCTGCCAAATCACCAATATACCCAGGTGGCAACATAATCATATTCAGATCGGTACATGTAACTGGGCTCCACAAACAAGCACAATTCTCCACTAATCTTAGGTAGTCTGAATTTGAGCTTTAAGGTAATAGGAAATGCAAGGAGTATAGACAGAGTGTGTACTACTTATACACTGCAGATAGATCTGGCTTTAACATTATAGTATACCTACCCTCACTTCCATATTTGGTATACAGAGCAAGCCGATGAGGGACTGGATCCCAGAGTTGCCTGCCTTGCAGAGGTTAATGATGCCTGGAAGATGATGAGGTGGAGAGAGAGGTCAGCATGTCCTCATGTATTATACACACCGTGTGGCACATATTCTATTCATTCATATTCAACATTATCATGAACAGAGACATGTTAATGAAGCATTGACACATGGACAGGAAGTACAAGGGTAAACTAGGGACGTGTGGTTCAATAACACCAGGAATCCCATGTCCAGTTGGACCCCCCCCCCCTAATAAACACTGTGGCTGAGTCCCAACCTCCGGACTCTAGCCGATCAAAGTAATTAATAGAAGAAGGCATTTTCAATGGTTGCTATGGATCCCACAGTCCCTTGCAGAAGGATTCCACTACATGGGACCAAGGATGGAACTGACCGCAACAGCGTCCCAGCTTGCTTGCACATATTATGTGGGCTGCAGAAAAAGTCATACAATTTCCCTATATACTTACAAGTTAGCTTATAAGTATATATATATGAATGGGAGTCAATTAGCCAGACTTAGAAAATATGATAATATACTGTATAATATCAAATATCAAAGTGCAACATCTCAACATCCGTAATTCATATTAATATAAGTTAGGTAGGTTTTTGAATGTAGTTTTTACCATTATTCGGTTAATTTCAGTGGTTCAAAAAGATCCACACCCACCAGCTTGCATAAATTGCCCATGTTAACCTACAGTATCCTATCACATGCTCCCACTGATTTGTTGACATTTGAAGGTTTCCGATCTTAAAAGAACACGGCAACATTTTGAGAGAGACAAGAAGATAGATACCAGTTTCCTCTCTGTGCGTTCAGTAGAAAGCTATCTGGCTGCCCGTTAGCCTAGCTTAGCACAATGAATGGAAGCGGACATGACCGTTTAGCCTTCGGGAGAGGTCTTAGACAATGCTGCTTCCATTCATTGTGCTAAGCTAGGCTAATTTCCCAAAATGTTGGCGTGTTCCTTTAAGAATGCAGGCTTGACTTCTTCTGGCGTTCTAGGTTTCAACTTGCTAAGTGACGCACACTGCTCTAAGCTGATCTCTCAAAAATAAAACATAACCACAGACATCAGAGGACTATAAATAACATGTATGGTGAACATTTCATTTGACCAAGCAAACAAAAATAAACAACTTACCGGACCAGGAGCGAAATGAAGCAACAATAGACATCTTACTGGCCAGGAATCTAGCCTCCCTGTCCTCCCTAATGTCAACATAGAAACATCATTGAATGAATAACAAAATACAAACCCTGTCCAGTTTAAAAAGTGCACAATAATTAAAAAAAATAAAAACAACTCACTTCAACTGCCCCTCTGCCGTGTCTGCGTTGTGTCTGTAGTGGAAGTCAGTGTACGGGGCCAGGATTTGCTGCAGAAGGACATTTTAATTTAATTTAATTTACAAATCCCATCCTGCATTGACTGGGGTCCAATTTTCCGTGGTGTCAAAGCAACATAGAGCATATAGCTAAAGGATATATCATCGATCGATTGAGAGGACACGTAGCGCAGGTCAATTGTGATAACGTATGAATGCATGCATTATTTTCTATTCTACACTAATTTTATGTCTGCAATTTATGCATTGCTTTTATTTAGTCAATTCTCTGCTCATTTTATGCCCGTCTATATTCATGCCATTTCTTTGCCAATTGTATGCCCATGTCTATTTTATGTCTATATTACTGCTGTGAAGCACTTTGGGCTACAATTCTTGTATGAAAGGTGCTATACAAATAAAGTGTATTATTATTATTATTATTATTATTATTATTATTATTATTATTATTATTATTATTATTATTATTATTATTATTATTATTATTATTATTATTTTATTATTATTATTATTATTATTATTATTATTATTATTATTATTATTATTATTATTATTATTATTATTATTATTATTATTATTATTATTATTATTATTATTATTATTATTATTATTATTATTATTATTATTATTATTATTATTATTATTATTATTTATTTCTAATTTCTAAAATCCTTCCTCAAATCTAAATAAATCGTACCAGAAGAAAACGACAACAAATACAATATGTCATCATTCTGGAACCTCTTGGGAGAATCCTAAATAACGTTGTGGAGGCTGGATCTGGCCACACGGCCCCTGGAGTGGAGCAGGGCGTTCACACCGTACCTCCAGCTCCACGTCCGGGCGGACGTACTGCCGTGTGTGTGGGTGGTTGAGGAGGTGGAGGATGGTGGTGATGAGTGCCTCGTTGATGCGGCTCAGCTGACAGTCCATCACGCTCTTCAGGACGGTGCTGAGCCCGCCCCTCTGCGCCACCACAACAGGGTTTTTCAAGGCTGCGGAAGAAAGAGACCTCACAGTGACCACAGATACACTATTGACATCGGCAAACAGATACGGGCTGAAGTGTGTGTGTGCGTGTGTGTGTGTGTGTGTGTGTGTGTGTGTGTGTGTGTGTGTGTGTGTGTGTGTGTGTGTGTGTGCGTGTGGAGTCGTATGCCTCGTCTCCATTAGCTATGTTCATATAGTCGTGGTCTAGCATGGTACGGTATGGTTGGGTTTGTGTCTCCATTAGCTATGTTCAGCCTGGCTGGGCCTATAGTCGTGGTCTAGCATGGTACGGTATGGTTGGGTTTGTGTCTCCATTAGCTATGTTCTGCCTGGCTGGGGCTATAGTCGTGGTCTAGCATGGTACGGTATGGTTGGGTTTGTGTCTCCATTGTGTTTTTTGTCAACTAAAAAAAAAATTGTCAACATTCACACCAGACGATACAGTCGGCTTTGGTCGGTCTGGCCTGGTGGTGAAAGGCCCGGTTCTAAAGACAATGGAGATGCTCACCGCGTTCCAGAGCACAGCACGGCTAATTTCACAATGTAGAATTTACCACGAGTAAGGATGTACTCAGACAAATGTAGACGTAGTTAAACACAAGTTTATTTAGCTTACAACCCAGGAGAATTGGCTTGAGAGACCCGGCGAAAACCCCTGGCCGTGGGGTTTCATAACGGGCTTCATGAGACAAGGGAAACGCTGATCTATAATATAGTCAGAGAAGATGGGCTACGCCCAGGTGAGAGGGGCGATTGGATTGGAGGAGTTAAGGAGGGGGGGGGGGGGGTGAGTTAGGAGGGGGAGGAGGGGGAAAACATGGGTTGGGAGAGGCTGGAGAGGGTTGAAGGTGAGAGACAAAAGGTGAACGGATGGGGGAGTTTTGAATTGATTGATTGAAAACTTTATTAACAGATTGCAGAATGGGTACAATACAGTACAGCTCAATACACACAATTGTTAAGGGGATGCAGACCAGAGAAAGACTTTCGTCTTGTTTACACCAGGGTCCCCCATTTTCAATTCATCAGGACATATATGACATACATGACATACAGATAGTCAGTACTGCTACATCTATACATTTATGACATACCAGAGTTGCAAATACAGTACTGTTTGTGATACAGAAGGAGTCAAGAAAAGGGAGTATATACATTTGACGTAGAAACTGTACATTGGAGGAGGTTGGGTGGGGGGGGTTGGGTACACTGGGATATTGACAACCATACTGGGTAATTTACATTGGAGGTGGTTGGGGGGGGGGGGGCACACTGTATAAACAAGCAAAACTGTACATTGAGGGGGGGGAGACTCTGTACAAACAAACAAAATTGTACATTGGACTATTGACAAAACCATACTAGGTAAATGACTGTACATTGGAGGGGGTTGGGTTAGGATATTTACAGGGGCCAGTGTTGAATTGCAGTCTCCCGTAGGTGTCTCTTGAGAGAGGTTTTGAAAGTGGGTAGTGATCCACATTCCTTTACAGCTTTGGGTAGGGCGTTCCACATTGATGTGGCATAATTGCGAAACGCGTTTAGTCCCTTATTTGAGCCGAATCTGGGTTTAACATGATTTGTGGAGCTCCCTCTGGTGTTGTGATCGTGGTATTCACTGACCTTTGGGAAGTATTTTGCCATGTACATGGGTACCTTGGTCGTGTAGTGTATCTTGTAGACCAGGCCCATTGCAAGTTGCTGTACTCTGTCATCTACTCTAAGCCATCCTAGGTTGTCAAAGTGGGCAGGGGTGAGGTGGGTTCTAGGAGTAAGGTCAAGCAGTAGTCTGACCAGTTTGTTTTGAGATGTTTGTAATTTTGTTTTTAGCGCCTTTGAGGTGCTTTGGTACCATGAGGTGCAAGCATAGTCGTAGTACCCCTGAATGAGTGCTCCTGCCAGAGTCTTCAGGGTATTCTTGTTTACCAGAGAGGAGATCCGGTACAAGAATCGAGTTCGTTGGTTGACTTTTTTTATTACATTGGATGCCATTTTGTCACAGGAGAGATTAGCCTCTAGGATGGAACCCAGGTAGGTAATTTCATCTTTCCTTGTGACAATATTGTCACCCACTGTAACTGAGAAGCCGTCGGTCTTGCTGAGTTTGTTATTTGAACCGAAGAGAATGGACTCTGTTTTGCCCATGTGTAATGATAGTTTGTTATCAGCGAGCCATATGCAGATTCTGCCTAGTTCCGAGCTGAGGGTTTTTTCAACCTGTAACTTGTTCTTGTCAGAGACCAGCAGGGCTGAGTCGTCCGCAAACAGGAACAAGTTGCAGTCACAAGCTGACGACATGTCATTTGCATAAATTAGGAACAGTAGCGGTCCTAGTATGCTTCCTTGTGGAACACCACAGCTCACTGTGAGAGGGGGGGATAGGGTACCGTTTACCTCCACCATCTGTTCCCTCCCCTCAAGGTAGGATTGCATCCAGCTCACTGATAGACTATCAAAACCAATTGCTTTTAGCTTGTCAATCAGAATGGAGTGATTGACCGTGTCAAAGGCCTTTTGTAGGTCCAGCATGACCATGCCGCAGTATTTGCCTGCGTCCACCTCTTGTTTGATGTGGTCATTCAAATAGAGAAGGCATGTGTCAGTGGAGTGGGATGTTCTGAAGCCAGATTGGAATTCTTTTTCCGCTAGGTACTTTTCGACCTGTTCGTAGACTATTTTTTCCATGACTTTCGAGATGGAGGTGAGAATAGAAACAGGGCGGTAGTTGCCTGGGTCTAATTTGCTGCCCTTTTTGTGCAGAGGGGTCACCCTCGCAATTTTGAAGTCCTTGGGGACGTGTCCCTGTTTTATGGAGAGGTTTATTATGTGTGTGATGATTGGGGTGATGGCGGCTGCTGAGTCTCTGAGGAATTTGGAGGGGATGTTGTCATGGCCAGTGGCCTTGTTAGGTTGGAGGGCGCTCAGTTTATTGAGTACCTCATCTGTTGTTACCATTTCCAGCTTGAAGTCGTCCTTGCGGACCCCTAGGTTTTTGTAGTAAGCTACTATGTGTTCTACCCCATAAAGCCCTGAGTGGGAGGGTAGTTTGTTTACCAGTGTTGTGGCTATGTTTGTGAAGAAAATGTTTAAGTAATTGGCTACATCCAGCTTGTCTGTGATGAGCGTGTTGTCCGTTTTTATGTTTATGTTTGAGAATCTGGTTTTAAGTTTTTTACTGCATCCTAGTTGATTATTGAGTAATTTCCAAAGTTCACGTGGTTTGTTTTTGTTTTCCTCAGTTTTGTCATTGATGAAATTCTTTTTTGCAGTTTTGATCATGGAGTTTACGTCGTTTCTTAGTCTGTTTCTTTCTAGTTTGAGTTCAGTCACTGTTATGGTTTGTAACCGACCCCAATCGCACAACACAAGACAGGTATGATGGTTTGCCAAGAAACAGATATTTATTTAGAACAGGGAAAAAGGGCACTGTCCCTTTAAGGGAGAAAACACAAAACACTGGAATAACACAAGAGGGGAAGGTAAAGTGCCTTTAAGAGGCGGGCAGGAAAGGGGAACACTATGGGAAAGTAAGGGAACGCCTAAGGGAAGGTTAAGGGAACGCCTTGGGACAGAGGAACTAGAGACTAGGTAAACCAGGGACAAGGAGAACTAGGGAGAGGGAACTAGGGACTAGGAGAGCTAGGGATAGAGGACTAGGGACTGAGGTGGAACTAGAAGGGGAGAAACTGGGACAGAGGGGACTGAGGCCCGCGGAGGCGGGCTGGGGAACAGGGAGGAACTGGGGACAGAGAACCGCGGAGGCGGGCTGGGGACAGGGAGGAACTGGGGACTGGTGGGAAAACATCTGGGCCGCTCTGCAGAACAGAGGAGAGGGTTAATATTCAAAGGGAACAAACAGGGCAGATGCAGAACAGTCCAAATAACAAAGTAACAAAGTAAATACTATCTTCGTGTGAACAAACACACAGTGGGAGATGAAATGTCCAAAATAATATCCACGAGAGAACTAAACAGAGTGGGAGATGAAATGTCCAAACTAATAACTAAGTGAGAACTAAAGGAGGCAATACGCTGGGAGAGTGACATCACAATCAAAACTCACCCAGGCGTATGCGTAATGGTGCAGGAACAGCAGCGGGACGAGGGCAAGGGGCATTACGCTGAGTGAGTGACATCACAATCAAAACTCACCCAGGCGTATGCGTAAAGGTACAGGGACAGCAGCGGGAACGGGGGCAAGAGGCATTACGCTGAGTGAGTGACATCACAATCAAAACTCACCCAGGCGTATGCGTAATGGTAAGGGACAGCAGCGGGAACGGGGGCAAGGGCACTACGCTGAGTGAGTGACATCACAATCAAAACTCACCCAGGCGTATGCGTAATGGTAAGGGACAGCAGCGGGGCGAGGGCATCGCCACCGGGTGGCTGGCTGTCCGAGCCGAGGGACAGAGTGCTGGAACAGTGGCGGTGGCGAGGATGTCGTCCACCGGGTAGCCGACTGTCGGAGCCGAGGAACAGAGTGCTGGAACAGTGGCGGTGGCGAGGGTGTCGTCCACCGGGTAGCCGCTGTCGGAGCCGAGGAACAGAGTGCGCGCCACACCTTGGTGTGCGCGTCGGAACAGAGAGCTGGAACAGTGGCGGTGGCGAGGGTGTCGTCCACCGGGTAGCCGCTGTCGGAGCCGAGGAACAGAGTGGCGCGCCACACCTTGGTGTGCGCGTCGGAACAGAGAGCTGGAACAGTGGCGGTGGCGAGGGTGTCGTCCACCGGGTAGCCGCTGTCGGAGCCGAGGAACAGAGTGCGCGCCACACCTTGGTGTGCGCGTCGGAACAGTGGCGGTGGCGAGGGTGTCGTCCACCGGGTAGCCGCTGTCGGAGCCGAGGAACAGAGTGCGCGCCACACCTTGGTGTGCGCGTCGGAACCGAGAGACGCCTCGGGGTGCGTCTGCGAGGAGGAGTGTGCCAAGCACGAAGGTCTGGAAGATGCGCGTCGGCGCGCTGAGGTCTGGAGAGCGTGCCAAGCTCGAAGGTCTGGAAGATGCGCGTCTGTGCGCTGGTACGGAGGAGCGTGCCAAGCTCGAAGGTCTGGAAGATGCGCGTCAGTGCGCTGGTACGGAGGAGCGTGCCAAGCTCGAAGGTCTGGAAGGTGCGCGTCTGTGCGCTGGTACGGAGGAGCGTGCCAAGCTCGAAGGTCTGAAGTGGAACACTGGAATACCTCCCGTAGAGGATTAGAGAGCGCAGTACAGTGTCTCCCTCCAGGCAAACGGCGGCAGGTGGCGAAGGCTTGAGCGCATCTGGCGCGCTGGTCTGGAGTGGAACACTGGAATACCTCCCGTAGAGAATTAGAGAGCGCAGTACCATGTCTCCCTCCAGGCAAACGGCGACAGGTGGCCAAAGCCCTTGAAGATGCGCGTTGCGCGCTGGTGACTGAAGAGCGTGCCAAGCCCAAGGGTCCGGGAGATGCGCGTTGGTCTCGATGTGCGTCAGGACGAACAGCTGCGCTGGGGTCTGCAGTGGAGCCCTGGGGTGCCTCCCGTGGAAGTTACAGGGAGCGCAGAACAGTCTCCTCCACAGGCTACGGCGACAGCAGACGAAGGCTGGAGCAAACATCTCAAGGCTGGAGAGATCCATCTTGCAGCATTGGTAGACCAGAGGATCTCCCGAAAGAGTCTAGATGTTAGAGAATATGACTCAGCATGAATACAACACGACCCCACGCCGAAACGAGGGGAAGAGCCCTGGTATTTAAAGCCCACAGGGGAACTAATTAGCCTGCCACCACAGGTGCGAGAGGTAATTGATAATAGTCCAGGTGTGGCCACTGAGAGTAAACGAGAGTAAAGAATGAGAGGGTGGGGGCTAGAGAGAGTGAGTGAGAAGGGAATTTCTAACAGTAGGAATTAAAGAAACAGAGAAAAGGTGGTGAGCAGCGGGCAAAACCTCACAGTACCCCCCCCTCAACGGGAGCCACCCGGCGACCCAAAACAAATACAGACAGAGTGGCAGGGGGCAAAACAAGAGGTACTGGCCAAGCCAGCAGGGGAAGCCACCACAAGAGTGGGGCTAGCAAAAGGAACAGGGTCGCCGAGGGGTAACTAGGGTAGCAGAGGGGCAACTGGTCTAGAGGAACTGGGTCTAGAGAACTAGTCTAGCGAACTGGGCAAGAGAACTGGTCTAGAGAAACTGGTCTAGAGGAACTGGGTCTAGAGAACTGGTCTAGAGCAACTGGTCTAGAGGAACTGAGGGGCAAGCAGGGTAGCTAAGGGGTAACCATGGAAGCACCGGGAAAGGGCTAGCAGAGGGAAGGTTAGCTGCCAGGGCACTGATAGCTACAGGGCCTATGCTAGCTGTACTGCTACATCAACATAGAGGCTGCGCAAGCTGCCGGAGCCAGGCTAGCAGAGGGAAAGGGTAGCTGCCAGGGCACTGATAGCTACAGGGCCTATGCTAGCTGTACTGCTACATCAACATAGAGGCTGCGCTAGCTGCCGGAGCTAGGCTGGCAGACAGGGCTGGACCAGCATGAGAGCACAAGCTAGCTGGAAGGACAGTCCTAGCTGTGTGAGAAAAACTGACCTTGCTAGCTGAAAGGGCAGTCCTAGCAGTGGGATAAACTACACAAAAAAGTGGAGGCCATGCAGAGGGACCGGGTTAGCTGCTTGGGCCTGGCTAGCTACAGGGCCTATGCCAGCTGCAAGGCTGCATTAACATAGAGGCTGTGCTAACAGCCGGGGCCAAGCTAGCAGACCGGGGCTCTGCTGAGGGACTGGGTTAGCCGCCAGGGCATGGCTAGCTACAGGGCCTATGCCAGCAGCAAGGGCTGCATAAACATAGAGGCTGTGCTAGCAGCCGGGGCTAAGCTAGCAGACAGGGGTTCTGCTGAGGGACTGGGTTAGCTGCCAGGGCATGGCTAGCTACGGGGGGGTCAAACAGGGCAAAACGGGAAGCAAACAGGGGAGCTAACCGGGGAGACTAACAAGCTAAACAGGGGAGTAACAGGCCAACAAGGGAGCTAAACAGGACTAACAGGGAAGCTAAACTGGGCAAACAGGGAAGCTAACAGGGCTAACAGGGGAGCTAGAGGGGAGACTAACAAGCTAACAGGGGAGCTAACAGGGCTAACAGGGGAGCTAGAGGGAACAAGAAAAAAAAAAGGCAAACTCAACATACACCGTCTGTGCTGGCTGGGGTCGTCGATTTGGTGGGGTCGTACTGTTATGGTTTGTAACCGACCCCAATCGCACAACACAAGACAGGTATGATGGTTTGCCAAGAAACAGATATTTATTTAGAACAGGGAAAAAGGGCACTGTCCCTTTAAGGGAGAAAACACAAAACACTGGAATAACACAAGAGGGGAAGGTAAAGTGCCTTTAAGAGGCGGGCAGGAAAGGGGAACACTATGGGAAAGTAAGGGAACGCCTAAGGGAAGGTTAAGGGAACGCCTTGGGACAGAGGAACTAGAGACTAGGTAAACCAGGGACAAGGAGAACTAGGGAGAGGGAACTAGGGACTAGGAGAGCTAGGGATAGAGGACTAGGGACTGAGGTGGAACTAGAAGGGGAGAAACTGGGACAGAGGGGACTGAGGCCCGCGGAGGCGGGCTGGGGAACAGGGAGGAACTGGGGACAGAGAACCGCGGAGGCGGGCTGGGGACAGGGAGGAACTGGGGACTGGTGGGAAAACATCTGGGCCGCTCTGCAGAACAGAGGAGAGGGTTAATATTCAAAGGGAACAAACAGGGCAGATGCAGAACAGTCCAAATAACAAAGTAACAAAGTAAATACTATCTTCGTGTGAACAAACACACAGTGGGAGATGAAATGTCCAAAATAATATCCACGAGAGAACTAAACAGAGTGGGAGATGAAATGTCCAAACTAATAACTAAGTGAGAACTAAAGGAGGCAATACGCTGGAAGAGTGACATCACAATCAAAACTCACCCAGGCGTATGCGTAATGGTGCAGGAACAGCAGCGGGACGAGGGCAAGGGGCATTACGCTGAGTGAGTGACATCACAATCAAAACTCACCCAGGCGTATGCGTAAAGGTACAGGGACAGCAGCGGGAACGGGGGCAAGAGGCATTACGCTGAGTGAGTGACATCACAATCAAAACTCACCCAGGCGTATGCGTAATGGTAAGGGACAGCAGCGGGAACGGGGGCAAGGGCACTACGCTGAGTGAGTGACATCACAATCAAAACTCACCCAGGCGTATGCGTAATGGTAAGGGACAGCAGCGGGGCGAGGGCATCGCCACCGGGTGGCTGGCTGTCCGAGCCGAGGGACAGAGTGCTGGAACAGTGGCGGTGGCGAGGATGTCGTCCACCGGGTAGCCGACTGTCGGAGCCGAGGAACAGAGTGCTGGAACAGTGGCGGTGGCGAGGGTGTCGTCCACCGGGTAGCCGCTGTCGGAGCCGAGGAACAGAGTGCGCGCCACACCTTGGTGTGCGCGTCGGAACAGAGAGCTGGAACAGTGGCGGTGGCGAGGGTGTCGTCCACCGGGTAGCCGCTGTCGGAGCCGAGGAACAGAGTGGCGCGCCACACCTTGGTGTGCGCGTCGGAACAGAGAGCTGGAACAGTGGCGGTGGCGAGGGTGTCGTCCACCGGGTAGCCGCTGTCGGAGCCGAGGAACAGAGTGCGCGCCACACCTTGGTGTGCGCGTCGGAACAGTGGCGGTGGCGAGGGTGTCGTCCACCGGGTAGCCGCTGTCGGAGCCGAGGAACAGAGTGCGCGCCACACCTTGGTGTGCGCGTCGGAACCGAGAGACGCCTCGGGGTGCGTCTGCGAGGAGGAGTGTGCCAAGCACGAAGGTCTGGAAGATGCGCGTCGGCGCGCTGAGGTCTGGAGAGCGTGCCAAGCTCGAAGGTCTGGAAGATGCGCGTCTGTGCGCTGGTACGGAGGAGCGTGCCAAGCTCGAAGGTCTGGAAGATGCGCGTCAGTGCGCTGGTACGGAGGAGCGTGCCAAGCTCGAAGGTCTGGAAGGTGCGCGTCTGTGCGCTGGTACGGAGGAGCGTGCCAAGCTCGAAGGTCTGAAGTGGAACACTGGAATACCTCCCGTAGAGGATTAGAGAGCGCAGTACAGTGTCTCCCTCCAGGCAAACGGCGGCAGGTGGCGAAGGCTTGAGCGCATCTGGCGCGCTGGTCTGGAGTGGAACACTGGAATACCTCCCGTAGAGAATTAGAGAGCGCAGTACCATGTCTCCCTCCAGGCAAACGGCGACAGGTGGCCAAAGCCCTTGAAGATGCGCGTTGCGCGCTGGTGACTGAAGAGCGTGCCAAGCCCAAGGGTCCGGGAGATGCGCGTTGGTCTCGATGTGCGTCAGGACGAACAGCTGCGCTGGGGTCTGCAGTGGAGCCCTGGGGTGCCTCCCGTGGAAGTTACAGGGAGCGCAGAACAGTCTCCTCCACAGGCTACGGCGACAGCAGACGAAGGCTGGAGCAAACATCTCAAGGCTGGAGAGATCCATCTTGCAGCATTGGTAGACCAGAGGATCTCCCGAAAGAGTCTAGATGTTAGAGAATATGACTCAGCATGAATACAACACGACCCCACGCCGAAACGAGGGGAAGAGCCCTGGTATTTAAAGCCCACAGGGGAACTAATTAGCCTGCCACCACAGGTGCGAGAGGTAATTGATAATAGTCCAGGTGTGGCCACTGAGAGTAAACGAGAGTAAAGAACGAGAGGGTGGGGGCTAGAGAGAGTGAGTGAGAAGGGAATTTCTAACAGTAGGAATTAAAGAAACAGAGAAAAGGTGGTGAGCAGCGGGCAAAACCTCACAGTCACGTGGGCTTGGAGTTCACTGCTCGTGCTTTTAGTAAGCTTTGACTGACTTTTACGAAACTCGGAGCATTTTTTGTCTCTGGTTTTCATAGCGGCCAGTATTTCGGAGTGCATCCACGGCTCAGCGCGATTTTTTACCCTGGTGGTTCTTAGGGGGGCCATGTCGTTTAGTATTGTTGAGAATTTGGTTTTGAAACCAAGCCATGTTTCTTCAACCAGTGTACCATTGAGTTCATCTGACCAGTCCAGGCTCTCCAGTTCAAGGTTAAAGGCCTCGCTAGAGTAGGTTTTGAGGTCTCTAGATGTGACTGTTTTGTGGCAGCCAGCCTTTTGTTTTAGTTTTTTGCGGGTACAGAATATCATATAATGATCACTTAACCCGCATGCTATAACCCCTTTCTTGGAGATCTTGGACTTGTCGGAGGTCAGAATGAGGTCAATGGTAGTCTGAGTTGATTCACATACACGTGTGGGTTGGGTGATTAGCTGGCTGAGGCCGTGCAGATCACAAAACCTACTGAATGACTTGAAGACGGGTGCATCTTTTCGTTGCATATCCGTGTTCCAGTCTCCAATAAGAATTTTGTCTACATCCTCAACTCCAGCTAAACACCCATCCAGTGTATCATAAAATTCACTATGATCTGGCGGCCTGTAGACTGTGCCAACCAGTAGGGATTTCGCCCTTTCGAATAGGATTTCCACCCATACAGTTTCAATTGATTTATGATTCAGGTCATTTCTGTTGATGAATTTGGTGTCCTTGTGTATGTACATACAGACACCACCTCCATGTGGAGGGTAATGGATGGGGGAGGGTAATGGGAGGGGGGTTGGAACATGACTGGGAGATTGTTTGAGGGGGGGAGGGGATCATTATTCCACAACGACCATACTAGCAAAAAACACATAGCGACACTGAACCGGCGGCTGCACTTGCGCACCAATTTAAATTCTCGCTCATTCCATACAAGTTCTCACCAGACGCACCAAGCTCCCGGTAGCCCCGCAAAAAACAACGATTTGAATACAAATACATTTAATATATTTAATATTATTTCATCTCCTGACAGTCCCCCCCCCCCCCCCCCAAGATACATTTGATGTAATACCTGTGCAGATTTAAGACCTTTTAATACCCTTTAAGGTCATAAATTGAGAATTATGAATTTAATACTATTTAATACTTTTTAATACCCCACAGGTACCCTGGACAAGGCACTCGTGTGCGTGAGGGTGTTTTTACATGTGTTTGTGCTTGTGTATGTGCAACAGTGTGAGTGTGCTCGTGCAACAGTGTGTGTGTGTGTGTGTGTTCATGCATGTGCAACAGTGTGAGTGTGTGTATGCGTGTGCTTGTGCACCAGTGTGTGTGTGTGTGTGCTTGTGCATGTGCACCAGTGTGTGTGTGTGTGTGTGTGTGTGTGTGTGTGTGTGCGTGCTTGTGCATATGCACCAGTGTGAGTGTGTGTGTGCTTGTGCATGTGCACCAGTGTAAGTGTGTGTGTGTGTGTGTGTGTGTGTGTGTGTGTGTGTGTGTGTGTGTGTGTGTGTGTGTGTGTGTGTGCGTGTGCACCAGTGTGTGAGTGTGTGTGCTTGTGCATTTGAACCAGTGTGTGCTTGTTTGTGTGTGTGTGTGTGTGTGTGTGTGTGTGTGTGTGTGTGTGTGCTTGTGTGTGTGTGTGTGTGTGTGTGTGTGTGTGTGTGTGTGTGTGTGTGTGTGTGTGTGTGTGTGTGTGTGTGTGTGTGTGTGTGTGTGTGTGTGTGTGTGTGTGTGTGTGTGTGTGTGTGTGTGTGTGTGTGTGTGTGTGTGTGTGTGTGGACATTGTGTCTGATGTGGTACGGAACATATCACCATCTAGTGCAGCAATGTACAAACATGCCAGAGTGAAACCAGAGTGGTTTGGCCTTACCAACGATGTTTTTGCTAACATACCCAATACACCGGACGTTGTTTTTGTTGACACCAGCCACGGAGAGGTGCTGGTCATAGAAGTAGGCTGTACCTTTGACCTGTACATGGACCAGGCCTTCCGGGACAAGTATATCAAATACCAACCACTGCTCAGTGTGATGGCTGACCTTGGGTATAGGTGTAGATATAGTGTACTTGTGTTCGGAAGTCTTGGCCATGTACACAAATGCACCATGACCGGTCTGAGAATTGCTGCAATGTCTAAAAGAAAAGCCAAACAAATTGCCAAATATTGCTCTGTCTCAGCTATTATTGGCAGCTTAGCCACGTGGAGAAGGAGGTGCTATGTGTACCCTTAAGTGTTTAGTGCTGCTTGGCCCCGATACATTTGATTCCCTGTTTATGTAATATAATTTGTGGAACCAAATAAAGTATTAAAATGTGTGTGTGTGTGCTTGTGCATCTGCACCAGTGTGTGTGTGTGCTCGTTAATTGTCTCTCTTCACTCACCTAGTTCACAGATGATGGCCACACAGGCCCGGACCATGCGGTCTCTCTCCTGCAGCCCGTCGTTGCCCACGGCGATGAGGGAGTTAGTGACAGAGGAAGGGAAAAGCAGCGCGTTCACAGTGATCATCTGTAGGGGGCAGCAGAGAGAGAGACGGCTCAGTGATGATAACTTAACGACAGCACGGTACGCCTTTTGGAAGGACACCGTTCAGTCCTCTCAGCATAGCCCACGGTGTAACACAACCACCACTTCTGTTATTAAGCAAGTGAAGAATAAATATAGTTTTAAAAAGATATAAAAAAGTGAAATGATGTAAATGAGACTGATGCAGTATGATGTAGTAAGATGTGATTAACAATTGTATTGTATTTTAATTTTTTTTTAATCAATTTTAGTTACCCTTTCAGATATGATTTTTTGGGGGGAATGTGAATGAATACAAACATTCATTGTATCTTCAATGTTGAATATCAATGTATTTGTATTCTGTTGTATTATTTTCTTGACAGCTAATGGGGATGCTAATAAAACATAAACATACATTTCTGTTACTAGTATTATTGGGTGGGATGCTTTGCACTGTGTGACGTCTATCTTCATGTACCTGGTGTGTTTAGTGTCGCTTTGCACTGTGTGACGTCTATCTTCATGTACCTGGTGTGTTTAGTGTCGCTTTGCACTGTGTGACGTCTATCTTCATGTACCTGGTGTGTTTAGTGTCGCTTTGCACTGTGTGACGTCTATCTTCATGTACCTGGTGTGTTTAGTGTCGCTTTGCACTGTGTGACGTCTATCTTCATGTACCTGGTGTGTTTAGTGTTGCCGTGTGCCTCATGACACACCTTTTAGAGTTGAGGTAAGAAGTATTGCTGAGTCATTAATTAAGTGAAGATCTCACCTTTCGTGCCAGTCTGAGGGCCTGCGTTCTCTCTACCTCATTACTCTGCTGGATATCTATGCACCTAGGATTAAATCAATTAAGACATTATTAAATGGCGTTTCTAGATGTTAGCAGTATCGTGGATTTCCATTCAAAAACAAAATTACTCTTAATTCCTGAGAGATGATCCATTATCAAAATGTCAAAAAGCAACAACAAAAAAACAACAACAATAACTACTTTTAACCTTTATTTTAATCATTACAATTGCATAATGTGGTACGTAATCGTGGCCAGTTAATCATCTAGGTTCATTCATGATGCAAGGACCTGACACATTACGCTCTAGTCCACACAGGATCTCTCTCTCCCTCCCTCCCTCCCTCTTCATCTCTCTCTCTCCCCCTCTCTCCTCTCTCCCCCTCTCATCCCTCTCGACCACAGGATCACCTGCACTGATATCCGTTGTACAGTTAAGACTCACCTGGCGATCAAATAGTCAACCCGAAGCCGGAGGACCTTCTCCAGGATAGCGCTGTCTCTGACGAGGTACCGAAGCGCCCGCAGGCCTGCAGCGCGCACCTCCTTGGCCTCATTCAGCAACGCTAATCGAAGACTGGGGTCATAATAATAACATCTTCATCAAGACCTGAGAATCCATAGGAAATCAGGATAATAACAAAGAATCATACTGTGGGCTTCGGTACAACAAGTAGGCATGCACCGATACTGGTATCGGATATAGGCTCAAATATCCAGTACCTGGCTAAAATGGAATTCTCTATCAGAGAATTTCCGCGATGCTAAATCCGATAGCAAGAAGAAACACATCTACCGTGCCAGAAATCAAAGCAAAGTGACTTGATTTGCTGCATCTTTGACATATTAACTCTCTCTAATGGAGAAATGTTATTACTAGGGCAGTCAGTTTATCGCGTTAATTAGATTAATTAATTACACAGCAAATTATCGCTTTATGAAAATTAACTCAAAATGTATTTGAATTATTATAATTTTTTTTGTATTATTATTATTTTTTAATCTCATTCATTCCATAAGAACGTAGAATGTTTTTTTTTAAATGGTCCATTTGGTGGGGGGGGGGGGGGGGGGGGGCTGCACATTGGAGGTGGTTGGGTGGGTGGGGTGGGGGGGGTTGGGTAGGAGGGGTGGGTGGGAGACTGGATGGGATCGGTACTCGGTATCGACCGACACCCAAAGCCCAGGTATCGGGACTGAAGAAGATGGATCAGTGCCTCCCCAACAACAAGGGGCGATACGTCCAAAACAACTCACCAGATGATTATCTCCTCGTACGTAAACCCCAGCTTCTCCTCCGAGTGGCCGACTTTGGAAAGAAGCTGCAGGTGAAAGACATCCATATGTGAGGGGGGAGGGGCTTGCCAAAACACACAACATACCGTATACACAGTAAATTATTTACTGTGTATATACATTCATATTTACCACATATATATATATATATCCATCTGTCTGAATATACCTGCATATAATTCTTCTATATACCTACTTATACACCTGCATATAACCCATATAACTCTATATGATAGCAGGTACAATAATGCTACCGTATACTGTATTCCTACCGTATATATATCTATCCACATCTGTCTGTACATCTGCATATAATACTTTTATTTTACATATCTGTAGATACTATATCTATCTGTATACGGTATATATCCCTTACCTACTCGTACTAGTTACACTGCTGTCCAGTATGACTACTTTCATAGTGTCTTTATACCTATATCACTGTACTACATATTAATACTACAATTCTGTACACTCAGTAGTACTAATTTATATATTTTATACCCAGTTAAATCACCTGTACATTGTATATTAATATTGCACGTTGCTGTTACATTTGCACTCTGGTTGGATGCCAAACTTATTTTCGTTGTGCTGTACTTGTGTTGTATAATGACAATGAATTTTAATCTAAGCCGGCATCTACAGGGATTGTTTTGTTTCTCACCAACCTTTATGAAGTTGTTCAGGTGACCCAGCTTACGCATGTTGGAGACTCCTTGCTGCTTCGTCACATTCTGAAGGATTTCACGAAGATTCTCTGAGGGATCTGAAATGAATAAAGAAAAGAAACGCAACAACACCTTTAGCCTGAGCTACTGTCGACTCAAGGCTTGACCTCGCCTGTCACACACTGGAAGACTGGGACGATCACGACAATTTTTTTTTTTTTTTATTTAACCAGGGTAGGTTCGCTGAGCACAGATGCTCTTTTTCAGCTACGCCCTGCTTCACATTCACACAGTTCCATTCACACCTAGAGTCAGCTTCAGTCTCAGGGCTTTCCCTAAACAACCGTATAGGGGCAGAGCACCACTATGACAACACGCCAGTGTCACCATGTGTTTTAAGAAATAATAATTAATAATAATTTTATAAACTGTATTTATTTTAAATATAATTAAAAATATTTTTTTTCATTTTATTATATTTTATCTGTTTGCTAGGGGCCAGCTTAGAAACATTGTCTAATACATGATTTCTCTGTCTTCTGTTCCACTGTGTGTGTGTGTGGGGGGGGGGGGGGGGGGGGTTTCACACGTGCATGTGTTTTCATGTTCAACATTAAACTATTGTGCAACCTTGTACTTTAAATAACTTTCAAATGTATTTTTACGGACCACCCCCTACTTGTGACTCAGCACCATCTTGTTTGCAATTACTGGGGAAAGCCCTGGTCTGGGTTCAGTTCTCTCCGTAGTTGTAGTCCTTTTGTTGTTTTGTTGTGTAGTCCTCTCTGCTTTCCTATGGGCAGTTTAAATCAGTTCTATGCTGGCCTATGGGCAGTTTAAATCCGTTTTCTATTGACCTATGGGCAGTTTAAATCAGTTTTCTATTGACCTATGGGCAGTTTAAATCAGTTCTCTGCTGGCCTAAATTCTCATTGGCCACAGACCGTGTAGCTGTCGATCTGAAGTGACAGGACAGGAGTCTGTCCAGAGTCTTTTAAAATGACATAGCCAACATTTGAAATAATGTACTAGTCTGTAAACTAGTCTGCAGTTGGATCAGAGGGAACAGTTGGATCAGAGGGAAACAGTTGGATCAGAGGGAAACAGACAGTTTCACAGTACAATTTCTCCTTGGGGATAATGAAGTTTTGATCTCATCAGTATTCTTACTACAAGAGCATCAGGGCTGACTGACAGTCCCGACTCCTCCCGACACTGATACAGTCTGTTCAGACCAACCTATTTACATTTACATCTTTTAGTAATTTAGCTGACGCTTTTATCCAAAGCGACTTACAAGTTCTGTACAACAAGTCAGCAGGAAGGGTACAATTTTGTCGAACTTGAGTGCTACAGTCATGAGTGCATAGTAGTATAGACTTATTAGCATAGTAGGTACTAGGTAGTAATACTGTATATATAGTAGCAAAGTGCATAAGAGTAGAAGACAGTACGATGGTTAGTCGTTTTTGGGGGGTAGAATATTGGGCGAGTTTCAGCTGTCCTGTGGAGTGAGGACCGAGAATAGCCGACTTCTCTTTGACGAATAGGAGTGGGTCTGAGGCGGCCAGAAGATGTAGAGCTGGTTGCACTGTGTTTTAATGACGCCACGAATGTTCCCTCGCATAAGCACAGACTAAAGACAATGCGTTATTGCCTCTACGAATGGAATGTAACACATTTCATTCACAAGTTTTGTGTGAATGTATCTGAGAACGTATTTGAACACACTTGACAACCTGAGCTATTGTTATGCAAAGTAGCCATGTGGGTACTTAGCGAGTTGGCGCATCAGTCGAGTGCAGCGCATTCCTGTGTGCACGCGCGTGCATATCCGTGCATGTGCGTGCGCGTGCTTCTGCTCACAGAGCCGGTTGCATGGCGTGCAACCCCGTCCCATGAGCAACGCACCCCTGGCGGAGGGGTCTTGAGAGGGTTAGAGAGCATTGACCGGAGGTAGGAGGGAGCCGTTCCCCTTGCTTTACGGTATGCCAGGTCAAGGACCTTGAAGTGGATTTGTGCTGCAATGGGAAGCCAGTGAAGCTCTCTAAGAAGTGGGGTAACGTGGGCTGACTCAGACTCACCTTCATCATGAAGACCAACGATGAGGAATCTGAACGGCCAGATCAGACCAATAATAGGGACAGTTATAGTTTTTTTGTGTGTCTTTGACCCGCTTTAGTTCATGTTGTGTGGACTTTGTTACACAAAAATACTAGCTAAGTCCCAGTTTGACACAAGATCAGCTAGATAACTTTTATTATCCTGAGTTACATTTACATTTAGTCATTTAGCTGATTATTTTATCTAAACCAACTTACAAGTTCTGTACAACAAGTAAGCAGGAAGGGTACAACTCTGGCAGCTAAGGGTAAGTACGATTGTTCGTCAAATAGTGTCAAACTTAGGTGCTACAGTCTTGAGTGCATAGTAGTAAAAACATATTAACATAGTAGGTAGTAATATAAGAGTTGTTTTAAAATAAACACAATTGTTATTTCTGTGTTGAGGTTATAGACAAGCATGAGAGTTGCCAAAGCCTAATTATTATGCAGTGAATGAATGACATTTTATTTTCATGTCATGTCCGACGACCCATCCAACACCAAAAACAATAATTGAATATACCATTCACTTCCCAAGGTTTGTAAGCTACACCATGCACAACACGCACACCAGTGTATCCAGCAGCCAGTACAACTCACTTGAACAAGAAACACAATCTGGTATGGGGGCAGGTCTAAATACTGGTGGTACTGGCGGGAAAAAAAATTCAATTTAAGACTTTTTAAGACCTTTTTAATATCACTTAGAGCAAAATGTAATACTAGTAATTACTAATTTCACAACCATACTAACAACACATAGCAACACTGAACTGGTGGCTGCACTTGGCATACAAGCTCTCGCCAGACGCACCAAGCTCCCAGTAGCCCCGCAAAAAACAACGACTTGAATACAAAAACATTTTATATATTTATTATTATTTCATTTCTTGACAACCGGGCTGCCCCCCCCCCCACACACACACATTTATTAATAAAAGTGTCAGATCTGCTCGTGAAATTGTCCATTTGCAATCACAAAACTCTGCTGCGTGAAATCTATAGTGCTGTTTCAGCCAGTGCTGTTTCTTGCATTCAAATGACATAGAACATTGTGAAAAAAGTGTAACTGTGTTTATTCCGACTATTTACCATTGTAAAAGCTTTGTAAGCAATCTACTCAGTACTTACATGCGTAACACATTTGACAAGATGTCATTTCAGCTTCATCAGCTATAGCGCTGAAGTCTTATCATCTTAAAACTTAATTTAAGTACAAGCATAATGACCCAGTCGTCTAAAAACATCCCTTTGTCTATGCTATTCTAGGCCTGTGTCAAATAACTCACTGTTGAGTGAAATAGTGCATAGTGGCCCTGAGCCGATCTCAGATGACTGGTGGGCTACACAGGGAGGGACATTGTGCTCCTGTAATGAGGACAGTAACACATCTATTCCTGTGCTTGGCTGAGAGAACCTTGACATTTCCAATCTTGTCGGAAGAGTGTGATCCGATCCCACAGTTTTTAATAGCTGAAGGATGATAACTTATATAACCTCACTAGATTGCAGGAAGGAGTTAGACTATAAAAAGTGGTGTTCATCACAAGCCAAATTTGCAGCACAGTTTCATTCTCTAAAGAGTGGCTGAGCAACCTGCTTGCTGTAGGTGATCGAGGTTTGCTGCTTGCTGGTTTCCTGTTAGAAAACCATATAATATCTAAGCAGCATCATAACAGATGATGACAGAATGAAATTAAAACTCGTGAATTCCATGCCTTCAGGTTGATGTTGCTCTGGGGACTCTATGTTTTCATTGTGGGAGGGGAGGGGGGGGCACATGACCCACTATGAATTGAAAATGGGGGACCCTGATGTAAACAAGACAATCTTTCTCTGGTCTGCAGCCCCTTAACAATTGTGTGTATTGAGCCGTACTGTAATTGTACCCATTCTGCAATCTGTTAAATAAAGTTAATTCATTCATTCATTCATTCACTGAAACAAACATAAAGTCGACTTAATCGCAGGGTTGTTATTGTTGTTGCAGCTCAGTTTGTAATTATTTACATCCATCTAATATTTGCCCCGGTTAACAAGCGTCATAACAAAATGACTCTTCTACTACTACTACTACAACAACTACTACTAGTACTACTGTCTACTACTACAGTACTACTACACCATTCTGCCTGGCAGATTGCTAGCTACGCACTGGGTGGCACGGACAGTGCAACTTAAGTGCTAGCTGAGCAAAGAGAAACCCAATTTTCGCCCACTCGCAGGCAATTTGCAAAGAACGACAACAAAACAATAAAGTGTATTCATCAGCCAGTAACGTGATCTGTCTGAAGAAGGGCAACCAAACATTGAGAACGGGGTGATGCCTGTAATGAGGATGAGGATGCTGACTGATCTGTCATCAATCACGGATCACAACATACCTCTGGAAAGATCCAGCGGTACATTCTCCTCCCCGCTGTCATTCCGACCTGTCAGTGCACACAACAACACAAATGAGGTCAACTAGAAGAGAATACAATGGCCGCAATAACACAACTAATGCATTTAGGGGGGGAAACAATGAAATGCATATCTATTAATCTCTCCGCCACGGATGGAAATCTGACTCACCTCGCATCCGAACGCTTCGAGACGGACGGCCTCGGATGCTGACCGCCATATTTCCACAGGATCCGCACTGACTGAACTAACAGATACTATCGCGAGAATCTTGCTCCCCCCCCCCTTCTCCTTCTCTAGCCTCCCACAGAAGCCCCCTCTCATCACCAAACTGACCAGACACCATGTAGTCTGCTTTATGATGATACCCCTGCTCTGTGTCACTAATAACTCTACATTTCAAAAGCACCACCAGGGAGCGACATCAACTTTAAACACGCGTAGAACATGTTTAGTCGATAATCCAATGTACAGTTACCACCCCCACCCCGCCTACCCAACCCCCCACCACTCCACCACCTACAATGTACAGTTTCCCCCCCCCCCCCACCCCTCCTAGTACCCTACCAACCTTCTACCTACCAACCTCCTCCAATGTACAGTTCCCCCCCCCCACCACCTCCTATGTACAGTTTCCCCCACCCCACCTACCCAACCCCCCCCCCCACCCCTCCTACCAACCTTCTACCTACCAACCTCCTCCAATGTACAGTTTCTCCATTCTAATGGACAAGCTAAAAGCAATTGGTTTTGATAGCTTATCAGTGAGCTGGATGCAATCCTACCTGGAGGGGAGAGAACAGATGGTAGAGGTAAACAGTACTCTATCCCCCCCCCTCACAGTGAGCTGTGGTGTTCCACAAGGAAGCATACTAGGACCGCTACTCTGCCTAATTTATGCAAATGACATGTCGTCAGCCTGTGACTGCAACTTGTTCCTGTTTGCGGACGACTCAGCCCTGCTGGTCTCTGACAAGAACAAGTTGCAGGTTGAAAAAACCCTCAGCACGGAACTAGGCAAAATCTGCATATGGCTTGCTGATAACAAACTATCATTACACATGGGCAAAACAGAGTCCATTCTCTTCGGTTCAAATAACAAACTCAGCAAGACCGACGGCTTCTCAGTTACAGTGGGTGACAATATTGTCACAAGGAAAGACGAAATTACCTACCTGGGTTCCATCCTAGAGGCAAATCTTTCCTGTGACAAAATGGCATCCAATGTAATAAAAAAAAGTCAACCAACCAACGGTACTTTTTTCTTGTACCGGATCTCCTCTCTGGTAAACAAGAATACCCTGAAGACTCTGGCAGGAGCACTCATTCAAGGGTACTATGACTATGCGTGCACCTCATGGTACCAAAGCACCTCAAAGGCGCTTAAAACAAAATTACAAACATCACAAAACAAACTGGTCAGACTACTTGACCTGAACCCCAGAACCCACCTCACCCCTGCCCACTTTGACAACCTAGGATGGCTTAGAGTAGACGACAGAGTACAGCAACTTGCAATGGGCCTGGTCTACAAGATACACTATACGACCGGGGTGCCCATGTACATGTCAAAATACTTCCCAAAGGTCAGTGAATACCACAACCACTACACCAGAGGACGCTCAACAAATCATGTTAAACCCAGATTCGGCTCAAACAAGGGACTAAACACGTTTCGCAATTATGCCACAACAATGTGGAACGCCCTACCCAAAGCTGTAAAGGAATGTGAATCCCTGCCCACATTCAAAACCGCTCTTAAAGAGCACCTACGGGAGGCTGCAATTCGAAACTGGCCACCGTAAATGCCCAAAACCCCCACCACCTCCTAATAGACAGTCTCCTCCCCACCGCATGTATATATTCCCTCCCCGCCGTATGTATATTTCCCTCCCACCCACCCACCCCCTCCTAATGTACAGTCCCCATCATATGTATATACTCTGTCAGGATCTAGGGGTAACAGTACTTGTTACAAAGGATCAGATTAAACCGAATATATATATTTATTTATTGATATATATTGCATAGTATTTGTATATCGTTTGATATCCCCTGTATATTCCTTGTACATATACACGGAATATCCCTTTAGCCCAGACCATAATAGTTCATTCTCCTATTGGACAGCGGTCCACCGGCGCCAGGGACCGGCCTCCGGAGCCAGGTTCAAAGTCACCGTCAAGATGTGTCTGGACATGCCCGGCCTTGCCCAGGGATACGCGACAGAAATGAGAGTGGAACTAGTTTGTTCACCGTGCGTATAAATACGGCGCAGGTGAATATAGAAGCCCCTTACCCCTTACCCTTCGTCCTTTTAGTATGTTACCGATAAGTTGAAGCCTCACCCACGATACAACGTGCGGTGAAGTATGGCCTGTTTGGCCCCAGAATAGAGCATTGAGACCGCGTGCGAATTAGTAACTGAATTGTCAGAGTTTGGCGCTATACCGTCGAGTGCGACATATTTCTATTAAGGCATTAATAGTCTATTTGTGTATAGTGTATCGTGCGGTTAAAGTTCTGCAGTGGCCAGCATCTCCGGCGCTTCCTCGTATTAGCTGGGGTTCTTATCCAGGCTGGGCTGACCACATGGCGCTTTCACCCGAGGAGACCTAGACGAGAACCGTATGGACATGTACACTGGATTAATCTACCCGACGACTACATAGCCCTTTGCGGCTGGAATATATTTGCTTTGGTCCTGTGATTTATGGAGCGGATAATCGCCGACGCCTGCACGTGTTGGATTTACCCCGCGAGGAGTCAAGTCGAGTCGGCGTCTCAGAGAGCCTGAGGCCGACTAGCTTTCTTCACTGTGGAGCTACAGTCTACAAGAGAACCAAGCTGTATTCGTCTGTGGATCAAGAGGCTACTGCACCGGCTTCTGTACCTGAAGTCTCCCTAGTCATCGTTGACCAGACGTTCTACTACCGACAGATCTTCTACCCTGCTGGCTTACAACCAGGGGGAACCCCTTCCAGTATCTCCCGCTATATTACTAGTGTACCATAGATATAATTCCCTAAGATTCAGGTTGTATAATTACCTCCTGCGTAACCAGAGAATAGAATAGAATAGACTTTTAATTGTCATTGCACAGTATACAACGAAATTTCAGGGGAGCTCCCACAGACCGTAGTACATAATACATACATGAACACATAACACATAACACTGTACATAACAGAATATTTTAAATAATAAAGTGCATAATGGTTGGTAATCAGAGATTATCAAGTGCAGTGGTAAGTGCATGGTGCACGTGAGGGGACAGTCAATGAGTGTTTAACAGTCTAACTGCTTGGGGGAAAAAGCTGTTCTTAAATCGTGTACTCTTAGCATGTATTGACCGGTATCTCCTCCCTGAGGGAAGGAGCTGAAAGAGGTGATGTGCTGGGTGCGACTGGTCCTTGATGATACATTCGTTATTGATTTGCCTACGCATACTCCTTTGCCTTACAAGTGCATTCAAAGAATAATGTAAAGTATCATATGTACCTTTTGCTCCATTAAATACTTGAATTATACCTTTGTTTGGAACCGATTTCATTGTGGGAAGTGTTCATCATATTCATATATCGTGTACTGTATGGCCAGTAATTAAAGTACATAAAGCGGTAGTGGTTTAATGATACCATACTTATCAATACAGTCAGGGAATTGTACCCCTCAGTTACAGTACTGTATATTTGAATACCGCTTATGTCACAAATGTATCAGTACTAAATACCTATATGTCCCTATGCCATAAATGTCATGTATGTTGTGTATGTCATAAATGTCTATATGAATTGAAAATGGGGGACCCTGATGGAAACAAGACAAACGTCTTTCTCAGGTCTGCATCCCCTTAACAATTGTATGTATTGAGCCGTACTGTATTGTACCCATTCTGCAATCTGTTAAATAAAGTTTTCATTCATTCATTCATTCATTCATTCATTCATTCATTCATTCATTCATTCATTCATTCCCCCCCCCCCCCCCCCCCACCCCTCCTACCAACCTTCTACCTACCAACCTCCTCCAATGTACAGTTTCTTCGTCAAATGTATATATACTCTCTTTTGTAGACTCTTCTTGTATCAAAAACAGTACTGTATTTGTAAATCTGGTATGTCATAAATGTATGTAGCAGTACTGTCTATCTGTATCATGTTATGATTAATTGAAAATGGGGGACCCTGATGTAAACAAGACGAAAGTCTTTCTCTGGTCTGCATCCCCTTAACAATTGTGTTTATTGAGCTGTACTGTGTTGTACCCATTCTGAAATCTGTTAATAAAATTTTCAATCAATCAATCAATCAATCAATCAATCAATCAATCAATGTTTGTGTCACTCAGCCAGGGTTTGAAAGTTGTGATGAAGATTCTCCCCAATAAAGCCTTTATTGCTGTCCAGACTAATGTTATCTGTACAGGTAATCTGTAACACGGGGATTATGGCTGTAAGAAGTTTAAATGGTCTAATCGAATTACAAAAACATAGTCTAAAATATATGGAGAGAGAGGCAGTTTGACATAATAATTTTCACCGTCATCATAACACCATGTAGAAATCTCCTAACGTTACTTCCACGAGGTGGCACTATTGAGCTATGTGCGACTTTGTTTTTTGTACACAAAGAAGAAATACCAAAAACGTCATTTCCGCCGGATCGTCGATAAGCCAATCATAATGCCGATAGAGCCCGGCGCTTACGGGGACGTTTAAATAGTCCCGCTTGGAGCTCTGATCGGAGAGGAGCGTTCATTCATATTAATTTATTTTAACTTTTCGACTTGAGGATTTATCGCCCAAATCATGGAGGAGATCTCACTAGAAAGGTATGTTTTTGTATTTGACCTTGATTGTAAAGTAACCTCACATAATTGCCCACAATTATTCCCATCCATGGTACTATGAACACACCGAGCCCTTGCGAAGGTTGTCTTCTTCTAATCTTTAATCTTCTCCGTTATTATCTCTAAGGCTTGTTAATCAATAGACACTAAAGTTAACCTTATTTATGTGATCCAAGTTTTAACAAGTCGTTTAGCTAGTTAGTTGTCCAATAACTACTATACGCGGCACTCGATACCGCGCGTTTGCTGCTCACTTCCTTCCTTGACTTGTTGGAGCCAAATCGAAATAATGTAAAATCAAACATTTCACGCAACGATAGTTATGGTTGCATACGTGCATTTATTGTTAGCAATCATATAGAAATGTCATTGCATCGTATGCATGTTTCGAAATGGCGCGATCAGCTATAGTCGCCAACTTATTACTAGTTATTATGGCGGGCTGCACAATGAGTTGGCTGCAACAGTTTTACTGGTCAAATGGCCACACCGTGTTTATTAAATAACTTAACATACGTTTGAGACCCAGGGTTATTCATATGTGATGTTTTAATCCCCTGTATCTAGTAATATACTTTATTCAACCCTACTACAGGCCGCTGCAGGAGCTGCCCTGTATGAGTGAGAACTTCGAGGGCTCCATGTTGTCCAACTCGCAGAAGAGCAATCACAGCAAATGGAAGAATCCCAGCAAATTGAAGAAGAGGGGGTGCTTTGGAGAAGACTCCGAAAACACCCCGAACGAGCTCATCCAGCAATGGTCACCGCTCGCCAAGCACCCGCGATCAGTGATCTGCAACAAGGGGAAAGAGAACGTGGACAGCCAGTTTGTGCTCGCCAGGCGCTCAAGACGCCGCAGAGAGTCCACGTCAGGTAATGATGAGTTGGCAGAGACGACCAAGTTGTTGTTGGGCCTTGTTTGACTAGCTTTCAAAGTGGCTACTGTTTTTTGTGTGTGTTTGCTGAATACACACCACCACACCCAAATGAGTTTAGATGGTTGTGTGTTTACAGTACAGTTGCATGTATATTTCTCTCCCACCCACCCACCCCTAATGTACAGTCTCCTCCCCACCATATGTATATATTCTCTCCCCACCGTATGTATAATTATCTACCACACCCACCCCCTCCTAATGTACAGTCTCATCCCCACCATATGTATATATTCTCTCCCCACCGTGTGTATAATTATCTACCACCCACCCCCTCCTAATGTACAGTTTCATCCCCATCATCATATATACTCTCTGTCAGGAACTATGGGTATCAGTACTGTATATTTGCATATCATATATGTGACAAATGTAACAGTACTATATACCTGTATGTCATGTATGTCCCTATGCCATAAATGTCATGTATGTTGTGTATGTCATAAATGTCACTATGAAATGAAAACGGGGGACCCTGATGTAAACAAGACAAACGTCTTTCTCTGGTCTACATCCCCTTAACAATTGTGTGTATTGAGCCGTACTGTATTAATTTGTACCCATTCTGCAATCTGTTAAATAAAAATGTCATTAATTCACAGGTATCTCTTGGGACAGTCTTCCAGATGAGTTACTGTTGAGGGTCCTCTACTTTCTCCCACTACAGCAGCTTGTCAGGGTCGCCGGGGTTTGCAAGCGCTGGCATCGTCTAACGTAAGTCTTGGGCCTCAGCGAGTTGTCGTTGTTATTTCAACTACTTGCTTCATTTGACGATTTACCCCTCTACCCCCCGACTGTGTGAAATCAACAGCCATGGCCACATCAATGACCCTTAAGAGGAAACAGTTGCTCAGTAGGGGGGTGACAGTTGCTCAGAAGGTTCCTGGTTCAATTCAGGCTCCTCCTCCCACCCAGCAGTGTGTCAAAGTAGTAAAACTCCTGTTTTTATACATAATCAGATTGTTTTTAGTAATACTGTGCACGAGCATTACACTAGAGGTTCCAGTAGTGGGCAGCTTGAATTGCCAGGTCCTAGAACCAGCGCTCTGGGGAGATCTTTTATTTTTAGAGCATTAACTCTTTGGAATGGCCTGCCTCGGAACCTCTGCTGCATTTACAGTAGATTCACTTTTAAAAAGAATCTTAAATTGTTTTTAAATTGTTTTTAACACTGTAAAGTAATTTTTTGTTTTTGTTTTACACAAATGTAATTTTAGCTATGTTAATTGTTACGGTAGGTTCATTATGCATTGTGTGTACTGACTTTTAATAATTTTGTTTTTTGCAATAGTGATTGTTTTTGTATTTTTTTTTTTTTTTTTTTTTTTTTTTTTTTTTTGTGTGGACCCCAGGAAGACTAGCTGGTTGCTATCGCACCAGCTAATGGGGATCCCTAATAAAATAAAATAAAATCAAAAAAGTGTCCTTGAGCAAGACACTTAAACCGATGAGCAGGTTGGCTCCTTGCATGGTTGTCTCCGCGTGAGTGAATGAATGTGAGGCACAAGTTGTAAAGCGCTTTAGATAAAAGCGCTATATAATTGCAGTCCATTCACCTTGCGACGTCTCCACCAACCTACCCCTCTCGCCTGTCCCTATTGCAGGCATGACGAGTCTCTCTGGCACAGTGTGGACCTGGTGGGGATGACCCACATGAGTCCTGCCCTGGAGCAGGTACTGACCGCTGGGGTCCGGAGGCTGCGGTGTCCTCGCACCCTCATCGAGGAGCTACATTTGACGGATGAAAGGTGAGGCTTGAGACCTTCCTGTTGTTGGTGCCAGTTTCCTTCAGCACACATACTAGCCACACAAGGAAACTATAAAAGAAGGAAGGGTCGTCGCGTCAGAATACCAGCGTTCTATGCTCTGCTTGGTGCCAGATTTTGGTGTTTGTTCTATTGAAGCCTATGGGAGATGGGCAAAATATACAAACAAAATCGGAGGAAATATACATCAACCGATAGATCAAACGTTAGCTAGTTAATGCAACAAATTGTTGATGATTCTCTGACACCCGAGGTAATAATAACCTGTTTAAATGACGTGTCATAAACAAGGAGATGGTTGATCCCGTTCGACTCGATGTCGGCTGAACTGAACGTTTTCCACATTTGGCACCAATGTGCGTTCTTCTCGTGCTACACAGTGACGTGATGATGGCCCTTCCTTCGTTTATAGTTTCCTTGAATGGACCTGTCTCAAACCCTGCCCTCTTTTCTTGATCCTCCAATCACAACTGTCGCTTACCTCGGACAAACCAAGTTTGTCCGAGGTAAGCGACAGTTGTGATTGGAGGATCAAGAAAAGAGGGCAGGGTTTGAGATAGGTCCATTGCAGCATGAAATAAACTTGGGTCCCTTTTGTTGCCACTTTGTACACATCTGTAAGAGTAACAGGCTACGCAGTGACGTGATGACCCTTCCTTCTTTTATAGTCTCCTTGACTAGCCAGGGATTTAAATTATACAATGTTTCTTTATTGAATAGTTGAGCTATTTACAGCACATTTTTGTTTGACGTTTATACCAGTATGTAATGTAATTAACACTCAAATGACAAATGTGTATTAAAGTGGCTCTTTAATACACATGATGAGGTAGCAGTCCCTATAAGACTTGGTATTATATACAGCTACATAATTTCATGTCCCAGATCATGACATCACTGGTGGCCATTTTCTAACTCATTTACTCAATAACTGTCAAACTAAACGGATGTGTGAAAACTGTTTTTAGAGTTTTTGGATGTGTGCGAGATTATGTGCAAAATTTATCTGCATTGTTTTTGGCAAAGTTCCCGTTTTAAGTAGTTATGAACTTGTAATATTGGCATGGTTTAGCATTCTATTACATGATGTTGTCCTTTAAGTAGTTGTTATGAACTTGTAATATTGCCATGGTTTAGCATTCTATTGCATGATGTTGTTATGACCATGTAATATTGGCATGGTTAACATTCTATTGCATGATGTTGTTATGACCATCAATATTGGCATGGTTAACATTCTATTACATGATGTTGTTGTCCTGCTGCCCCGCTCAGGTCCCTGCGTCTCCAGCAGTTGGATCTCTCCAGCTGCACCATCACCACCCTGGCTCTGGAGGACATCGTCTCCCGCTGCAAACGGCTACAGTGTCTCAGCCTGGAAGGTCTACAGCTCTCAGATTCCATCATCCGGTGAGTGTGTGTGTTATGTGAGGAGGAAGAAAAAGATATGTAGTGTGTTCCCGTGGTGGCTTCTGTAAGTCAGGCACTTTCAACATGTCTAACTTCTGTCTGTCCAGTGAAAATAATGATTACGTAGGGGATGCCCCGATCGATCGGCCAGCGATCGGCATCGGCCGATATTCAGTATAAATATGAGATGGGTGAATTCCGATAATGCTTTATTTTCGCAGATCGTGAAAACCAATCGATGACACGTGCGGAAAAACATGATCACAGACCCATGTCAAATGCTCCGGCAAGAGTCGAGTGCATGAGCACCTCTTTCAACATAACTGGAGCATTAAACAAAATGGCCCAGTCAACTATTCACTTTAGTTTAATGCATGTGGCATTGTCTAATGTTATCTAGCTGGCTAGCTTCTGATATCAACGTCTGATATCACCATTTTGGCATTCGTTTTCGCAGTTGTTGGCTAATTAGCTATCGTTGTTCCGTGAGCTAACGTTAGCTACCTAGCTAACGTTACTGTTTAAACAAAATGACCCAGTAAACTATTCACTTTAGTTTAATACATGAGGCATTGTCTAACGTTATCTAGCTGGCTAGCAGTAGCTACAGATAGCTCCTGATATCAATGTCTTATAATAACATAATTGACATCATTCGTTTTTGCAGCTGTTGGCTAATTAGCTATCATGCTTCATAGCTGTAACTGAACACAGAACATCTTATAAGTTTCAGTTCATAGGAAAATACTTTGACTATAATGGTCAGAAGTAAATTAACTTAGATACTGTTATGCGTAACACCCAGTACTATTCACTTTACTTAATTTCTAAGATTAGATTAGATAATTTAGACCGGACTTTGAGAATGCCTGTGTTAGACCTACAGTATAATACTGCCAGCTACTATAAGAAAACCAAAAACGATCGGTATCGGCAGTGTATCGGCCGATATGACTCATAGACGATTGGTGATCGGTATCTGTGGCAAAAAAAACGTGATCGGGGCATCCCGTTCGCACACCTTAGATTAGATTCAAATGTAGCAGTAACGTGCAATAGTAATATATAATGTACAGGTGATTAAACTGGATATCAAATATATAAATCGGTACTACTGAGGAATAGTGCTAATCAGATGTATGTACAGAGTTGTAGTATTAATGTGTACAGTGATACAGGTATAAAGACACTAGGGTAGTAAGTAGGGCTTACTCCGATTAGTCAAATAGTTGATTTCATATAGTACTTACCTTCACTAGGAGGTACCCCAAAAAGAATATTCCAACTGTCTCATCGTGATTTCCAGTATTGGTGTCCATCGTGCCGCCAACATAATCCACCACAACACATGCATCGGGGGCATTAGACGCGTTCCAATGCCATCGAGTGAACCGCTAGACTCGCCTGACCAAGAAAACTGCGCCCGAAGGGTGGGTGATACTGCCACCTACCAGGATGCGGCCGGTATTGCACTCTAGCATATTAGTCTTGTAGAATAATTTAATATAATATTTTTTTGCAGATATTATGTTGTTTTTCCACATAATATTAATAATATACAGTATTCTTATATATTCATAGCACTCCGTTTCCTTACTCCCTCTGTTCCTCTGTCACGCAGGTCTCTGGCCTTGAACCCAGACGTGTTGCAGCTCGACATGTGCGGCTCCTCTGGCTTCTCACCCGACTCGCTCGGCCAGATGCTGAAGTCTTTCCCCCGGTAAGCAGCTCGTTCGTCTGTAGAATGCTGCCTTAAAGGGGTACGTTCAGAATGTTGCCCCTTAGCCCTGTTTCCTAATAATCTGTGATGGATGATGATGTTGTCGAAGGGTAGAGTCCTTTCTCAGCGCAATCCATCATGCTGTGCTTCATACTGGATACCCAGCTCCTCCTTTAGAGAGACACAAACCTAATGTAAAGGTGATGGGGCCACTGTGAAAAGCACTTCAGAACATCGTCTGACGCAAACTGCTTTGCTTTGGGTGCACCGTGGAACATTTTGGGAAATTGGCTTACCGTCTTCTCCAGAGAGAGACAAGAAGATGGATACCAGTTTCCTCTCTGTGCATTCAGTAGAAAGCTATCTGGCTGCTCGTTAGCCTAGCTTAGCACAATGAATGGAAGCGGACATGACCGGTTAGCCTAAAAACCAAATTCGTATCAGATGGGGGACACTGGGACTAAGGGCCAATCCCAAATGTCTTCCCATGGCCCCTACCCCTAGTTTTGAAGTGCCCTCTGCTGGGTAGTGGCCGTTCAGTCTGGAGCTACTAGGGGAAGGGGTTTTAATCTTTAGCTTCTTCTTCTTTTCATGTCCTTATACGAAACTATTCAGCTTATATAACGTCCAGCCAGTGCTTGGTACATTGCTGTCCCTTGATGTTGTAGAGTGCTAGGTCCTTTGCTGTGCAGGGTCCACCTAACAGAGGACATCGAAGGAGGTGCTCCATGGTCTGGGGTTCTGTGCCACAGTCGCATGTGGTCGGGCCACTAATAACCCCATCTGCTTAGTATAGGGCTTCCCTGGAACGGCCAACACCTGAGCGCAGTCGGTTCAGGCACTTTCATTTTGCCCAGTTGTTATCCTGGTGGGACGGTTTCGGCAGGGGGGGGGGGCATAGTCGAGCTGTGTGGGTGGTTGGACAGCTTTTCCTTCCAAATCTTAAGGCGGGCTTCAGATGATGTTGTCTCCAGTGGAGCACTGTTGGTCATGAAACATTTTTTTTAGTCGACTAGGGGAAGGTACATGGCCATGTAGGGGGTGCCTCTCATCTGTGGCTTGCCTGCGCCGCTCTGTCCTGTTGTCTACCACTCTTCTGATGTCTGGAGGGGCGATACCTGCCATGATGTACAATCTTTAGCTAGGAAATGGCTTTTTTTCTGTGCTACCGGGAGCTTGGTGCATCTGGCGAGAGCACAGTTCAGTGTCTGGTCATGATGAAATTGGTATTAAATGTAGCTCTTTAAGTGGTATTGAAAAAATTTCTTAAAAAGTCTTACATTTAACTTGTTGAACCTGCAGATACGCTGATGAAAGCGCCTGGGAGCCACTGATGTAGAGCTTGTGTCCTTGTTCTTTGCAGGCTAAAACAACTCAACATATCATGGTGTGGCTTCAGCAACGACCATGTGAAGGCCGTCGTGGGTAACCTCCACCCCACCGTCACCATGCTCAACATCAGCGGGTACAGAGAGAACCTCACCATGGAAGGTGAGTGAAAGATCCACCGCGACATGGAATTAATTAACCCATGAAGAGAAATTATTCCTCTTCTTGAATGGACTGCTATTTTAAGATTGGGATTCTAATGGTCAGTATTGACATTTTAGTGCTAGCAGAAAATAGATCTCTAAAATCCTACGGTTGCTGTAACCTAGCTAACAAGGTGAGGAGTTGTCAGGTTAGTTTAGATTTTTGACTTTTGCAAAGGTGGCGTGGCTACAAAAACAAATGTCTATTTTTCATATTTATATATATATATATATATATATATATTTTTTTTTAAAGGTTTATAGACCAAGACCCTATTGACGGATTACTCAACTAATGAAGAACTTATTGCGATGATTAACACTTTGATTGCCTAAGGCTAAATTCATGATATACCATCCGTTGCTAGCTCTATTTAACATGGAGAAGTTCCCCTTCTTTGCAGGGCTATAACTTTTTAAATTCTATTGCTAGATTGCCATTATTAGGGCTCATTCAAGGTCCTATATGTATTGTTCATGGTGTAGCAACGTTAAACTTTTTTATTCACATATTCATACTAAAATATGATCTAAAGTATAAGTATGTTTTCATCTCTTTCTGCAGCTTTCTCCAGAACGTGATTTATAGCCCCAAATGCATTATATTGATGATGAAATACAGTTTGATAGCAATCGGCGCGATATAAAAAATTCCAACTGGAAGTACTTCTGGAAGTTACTACACGTTATCTGATGTTGACCGGATGGGCGAGGGGGCGTTTATAATTCCGTGGGCAGCGTTATACCATTCATCTAATGTGGGACATATGTTCATCAGATCAGTTAGTATCGAACACGGAAATATTACACGCTAAAACTCACCCCAGTCTCCGCGGGCCGTTGGGCGATCAGCGTGGGGTAGACAGTTTTCCATTATGGGATGTAAAAATAACCGGTCCATTTCCAGGTTGTATAATGGTATATACGTCCAAATCATGTTGTTTATCGAGTTATTGGCAACGGATCGCTATGTATTGTGTCAAGATGGAGTCGCGGGAGCTATAGAGAGTGGCCGGAAGTAATATGGGTGATCAGCACTTCAGCCACATCACTTCCTGTTTGGCGCTTCTGCCGATCGGCCACCAGATGGCGCTCTTGAACCGCTAGAGGATTGAGAGGAGCTCTGAACTGTGTGTGAAGGCTGCGGATGGAAAATATGATTCCGATCACAGATTTTTGAAATATTGATATCAAAGACGAGTTACGGCGTCTTCGGCAACTTGAGCATGGCGGGGAAGGACGCCTAAACTCGTCCTTTGGCAACTAAAGTGTTAAGGAGCTAGTTTATGTGTGCAGCGAGAATTGGAGAGTAACAAAGACCTATATACAGAGTAGAGGGCAGATTCTCTGAACACGAGTCAAAGTGCCGTGTCTGAGCGGCCACAGGGGGAAGAGTGGTTAACCGCGAGTGACCGAATGAGTTTTGATAGAGTTGGGGGAACTGCTGCATATTTAAATGACATTAATAGTACCCTAGAGACCGTTCTTAAATGGCATTGTGGGTACTTTGTCGATGCGCAGTCGTCATCGTACCCATAATCACTGCAAAGAATGCTCTACTGGGTTACTATTATTGCTGTAGTCTGGATACTGCGTCAACTCACGTCTCTATTGTAACTGATTGTCTACTACTCTTATGTCCCATTTTTTAGATCTGAAGACACTGGTAGACAGATGTCCTAATATCAAAGTGCTGGATTTAAGGTGAGGATCTACTCGTCATAAAGGCGTGTGCTGCTTCAGAGAATTGTATCACTGGCTGGTGGCTGGTTTGAATTGTATCACTGACCTGGACGAGGCTGGTTTGCTTTAGTGGAGGATTTATCGGCTGTGAACTAAATTATTTTAACAAAGATGACAGTGTTGGTCACTAAATTCATACACAAGTGTTGACATCCAATCCCTTATGGAATACCGGTAATTCTGTTGTTCATTACATGTAAATAGAATAAAAGTACTGTCCGTGTTCCCTTGTCGCAGCGATCTCACATACTCGCTCCCTCCCTAATAGGCTACAAGCCAAGTCATTCATCTCCCATATGTCAAACTGCAGGGCTACAGTATTTCATGTTGCTCACATGGAACATTCCCTCAGGCGACCCAGTACTGAGACTGGAGGCCCCTGGCGTCTCCATGTAATCCCGTGTAGTGGTTGTTGCAAACATAAATATTTCATCAGGTTGTTGAACGTTTGTCAGGAAGTGTTGCAAGTTGCAACTCATGGGAACTTTGGCAGCCTCACCCTATACACTTAATATTTAATTACAGTATGCATACTCCGATCATGACCGTAATAAACAAACTAGCATGATGTTTAACTTTTTACATGATCAATGTTTGAGTGTGTGCTGCTCATTAATGTACTAGAATATGGGCAGTTTGGGCATGCATGTAAATCGATGAACGCTGAAGATGCATCTATCAACAGTGTATTTCGATCCTGTCATTTTGTTACAAATGTTTTTGATCCTCCGTTTCAGTGACAGTGTTCTCCTGACAACTGACAGCTTCCCTATCCTTGAACAACTGAAAGATCTTGTACACCTGTCCTTAAGTCGCTGCTACCAAATCCACGCAGCTTCCCTGGCGTAAGTCTCCTGTTCTGTTGAACACGTTTGTTCAGTATGATAGCATCATAGCATGTACAATAATGCTGTATATATATATATATATATATATATTATTCTTTTACCATCTATCCACATCTGACTGCACATACTGTAGTACATTCATACATCTTTAGATGGATACTATATCTATACCTACTCTTTACTAGCTATGCTGTGTGTCTTCTTTATACCTGTATCACTGTACATATTAATACTACAACTCTGTACATGCATCTGATTAGCACTATTCCTCCGTAGTACTGATTTATACGGTTTTATATCCAGTTGAATCACCTGTACATTGTATATTACTATTGCACGTTACTGTTACATTTTCACTCTGGTTAGATGCCAAACTTCTTTTCGTTGTGCTGTATAATGACAATTAGGGATGTCCGATATTGGCTTTTTTACCTATACCGATATTGTCCAACTCTTAATTTCCGATACCGATATCAACCGGTACATATATATCATGCATATATCAGGGTGTCCCCCCCCCCCAAAATGGAATAATTTCAGGTAATTAACATTACATGTCTCTTGTTGTGGAATTAACACAACATTATGAATACTTTTGACAATAAATAAAATCAGAATTTGTTCTTACTTGCTTGCCTGGGTAAATAAAGGTTATAGAAATGTAAAAAAAAAAAAAATTTAAAACCGATACCGATATTTTCCGATATCGCATTTTAATGCCGATATCGGCCGATAATATCGGACATCACTAATGACAATAAATTAGAATCTGATCTTTATCAAATGAATCCTCTTGTGTTGCAGTGACTTAAGCGAGCGGTTCCCGGCGCTGCGGCTGCTGGACGTGTTTGGCCTGGTGCAGGAGAGCTGCCTGCGCACCTTGAAGAAGGGGCTGTCCCGCCTCACCATCAACACCCGGCCCTTCTCCTTCGTAGCCCGTCCCACGCTGTCCTGCGGGGACGACCGCCTAATGTGGGACACGGGGTTCCGGCTGAGATTCAAGTCGTTTGTCTTTTAGTTTTAGTGTTGCGTCAGATTATTATTATTTTTATTTTTTTATGTTTTCCGAACCAATTTGCTGTATTCCAGACATTCCAGCTGCTACTGAAGATGATGCTCCTTTTTTACATTTCTGATCAGCGTTGATGTAACGGGAGGTCCGATGATGCTCCTTTTTTACATTTCTGATCAGCGTTGATGTAACAGGAGGTCCGATGATGCTCCTTTTTTACATTTCTGATCAGCGTTAATGTAACAGGAGGTCCGATGATGCTCCTTTTTTACATTTCTGATCAGCGGTGATGTAACGGGAGGTCCGATGATGCTCCTTTTTTACATTTCTGATCAGCGTTGATGTAACAGGAGGTCCGATGATGCTCCTTTTTTTACATTTCTGATCAGCGTTGATGTAACAGGAGGTCCGATGATGGCCGTGACCTTTTTCAGAATGTAAGATCCTAAACGGCGGCCTTCTCCACAGTGCTAGTTGAGAACGTGACTGCCAGGCTCTCTCCATATCAGGGAAAAGTAGCGCCGTTCAGTTGGGGTTCTTTTTTATTGATTAGTTTGTTTCCAGTCGATCCTTATGGGTTTTTATTTTTATTTTATTTTTATTTTTTTTAGACTCACTGCTCCCAAGGTGTGTCATGTGTGGCTCGCGAATGAGTCTTTAATAACATGCTGTTCCTGTGTGTCTTTAGGCTGCTCTGATGGTTTAGTGAAGCCTTGGCGTTCGTTGGTCCCTGCCGTAGCAGCCAGCCATCCGCTTCACTGCATTCCACTGTTTATCACTTGACTGAGTGAATGGGAAAAAGAAACCAAGAATGTTTTGAACAGTTGCTTTAACGTTCCAAAATCTCAAAGTAGTACTCTCTTTTAAATCGATTAGTTCATAATTATTTGTTAACTCCCCCCCCCCCCCCCCCCCCCGGTACTGTTATGATAATGTGTTTTGTTATCGGGCTGCTGTTTTTATAACATTCCTGGGAATCTGATGATGTGTTGAAAAGCCAGGTTTTATATTTGTTGAATGTCTAAACTGTTATAAGCTTTTGATCACATTATGAGAGATGTCTGCAGCCTTTTAGCTGAAATGTTCGAATGCCCTTTTTTACCTTTTCGATGATTGTAAAAGACCAGTGTAGTTGTTATACCATTTTACAGTGCATGGAGATAATGGGAAGATTGTCTCTGGACCAGTTTCGGTTGTATTGCCGCCCCATTTTCAGAATCTGTTTTACTCTTTAGAGTGACCACCGCAACACTTCCGGTATTCTGAAATCATGGGGGAGAGAGCGGGGGGGAGAAAATGAATGAATATGGATGAGAGCCTTGACATTAAGTGGTTGTAGCTACGGCTGTGGGGGTGCTGGAGACATGACCCAATAGACTTTTTTATACGCCCGAGTCTCCTGAACACGGAGAGACCAACCCCAAGTCGATCTGCACTTTCTCGGCCGAGCTATAGTCACTTTTCCTGCACCTACTCCCGAACATCCGCATGCACAGATTGATAAACCTAGATCTCTGGACAATCCAGAGACACTCCGTGGGACTCGGAGTCTATAGACTCGGGCGTATAAAAGTATTGGATCATGTATCCAGCACCCCCACAGCTGTAGCTACAACCACTTAATGTCATGGCGCTCAGCCACATTCATTAATCCCCCCCCCCCCCCCCCCCCTCTCTCCCATGAGCTCAATGTAACGCGGAAGTGCAGTGGTCTATGGATGTCTGCACTCTGCAGGGATTTTTACATGTAAGAATGACAGTTATTCATTGTAATCAGTGAGGTCATGCTTTTAATGTAATGACTCAAAAAATCTTTACTTTTCTGATGTATGGATATAAATCTTGTGGCCATGTTGTTGTTGCTAGTTTGGTAAACCACAAGTATTGTTCCAGTATAGGCAAGTTACAACCATATAATCTACTGACCCAAACTGATATGGTTGTCAGTTTCATCTGTTAAAAAAAAATCACTTTGAAATTTCAATCTAATTGGGGCCAGTTTGATTGATTTAGGTATTTTTGAGGTCAAGTTTATTGGAAAAAGACTAATCAAGTTCCATTAACATTTTAAGGCTGTATGCAATTGCAAACATAAGTCAAGGGCTTTATTTGCATGCAACCTAGCAAGTGGACCAATTAATAAATCGAACTGGTCCCAAATAACTTTCTTTCCCCACACACAAAATCCAAAACAAGTTCGACCATCTCTTAGTTGGGTCCATAATCCAGTTTGTAGTATGTAACCCACATGTCTGAAAGCTAATACTGTGTATTATTAGCATTTTGAGTACACTGACTTAAAAACTCAATGTTTAGTATTGGGAACACCAAAACCAGTTAACGCATTGCAGAACACATTATACTTGATTATACTTGACTATACTTGACTACACGTGTATTGAGATTAATTTAGTTGATCACCCACCTGTATCTATGCTGCACATCAAGTAGGACACAGTGTGGTGCTTTCAGAAGTGGACACGAGTTGCAGTGTCACACAGGAAGGTATTAGCCACAGGGTGGCGTCGTGCACCTGAGAATTATTTCTCACTTGTGTGGAGTTCTTGGAAAACTTGAAGATGTTTTCATCCATTGAGTTCCTTTTGTAGTTAGACATTTCTTGATGCAATTGTTTTAAAGAAGACATATTATGCTCCTTTTTCAACAATTGTTAATATAGGTCCCCAAAACGTATTTGAAAATAATTAGTTCTGTGTCTGTAGCTTTAAATGCAAATGGCTGCTGCTTCCCGCCAAAATTCAGATCAAACTGTCAAAACTAGGCGTTGGGAGATCAAATATGAAGATCCAGCAGTTGCATATTCTATTTCTTGCTTAAAATGTTGTTTGAAACATATTTCAGTGACCCGCTGGTGGAAAAAAGAGTTCCCAAACGAGAAGTCGACCACCCATATGAAATGTGTTACATAGCGACATAGAGAGCAGCAACGGAAGAAAAGACTGGACTATAAACCAGGCAGCTCAGGAGCAGTGTTTTCTGTCGGAGGGAGTTGTTTGGTGTGGGCTTAGTAACTGCATATGTTCTACATGCACCTCCAGCTATATAATTGATTGATTGAAAACATTATTAACAGATTGCAGAATGGGTACAATACAGTACAGCTCAATACACAATTGTTAAGGGGATGCAGACCAGAGAATGACTTTCGTCTGGTTTACATCAGGGTCCCCCATTTTCAATTCATAGCGTACCACTAAAGGAAAGGGAAAACTCCAAAAAGCATAATGTGTCCCCTTTAATGTAAATGTATTAAATGTGAATAATGTGACCATTCTTTTCAATAAAAAGACAAAACAGATAATTACTTTGTGAGGTCTCTTTTTAACTGAACAACCAAAATACAGGAACATTGTTGACGGACTAATCGATAACACGTGACAAGACATGCCCATTTAGTGTAGTCTGTAGTACTTAATGATCAACAACCACTATGAATTATCTTCTTTTGTGTGCAAGACTTGATGTGTGCTGACACCGTTTTCTGCTTAAAGTATGATTTAGGTCTTAACTGGCCACACTTTCTACAGAAGATTATGGGGATAAATATTTTAATAGACGTGCATTTTTAAAGCTTTAGTGTTGAGCGTCCTCCCATTCCACCATCAATTAGCATGGTATCTTTGGTACTGTACCCAAGTAGAATGTTAGAGGGACTTGGTTTCACTTAGTATTTTTACTTTTACTTCTGATAAAGTGCATTCAATATCGAATACTTCTCTGCTTTTACTTAAGTAGTATTTATACAGTAAAGGAGCTGTGTACTTCTTCAACCACTGCCTGGCATTTAATATAAAAAACTGTACTTTAGTTTGGTATTGGTGCACCGCCGGTGCAGGTCTTATTCTCAAACTAAAGACAGGTCCAGGCATATTGTCCCTTTTAAGGCAACTTTGGAGAAATTAGGACAGGTTTACCTGCCCAGCAGAAATTGAACAAGCCACTGCATCACTTTTCAAGCCCATGCATGAGCAACAAAGGTTTTCCAGACTCCAGGAGCTGAATTAAATTAAAGAAAATTAAAAAGGATGTACCAATATTTTTTTTGGCCTGCAAAGTGGTTCCCATGGGAAAACTTAACACCATCGCGTTCCTCATCCAAAAGTACACAACCTGCTGAACAGAGGCTGGGAAATATATATTTTTTTTAATTCAGCTTGAAGCTGCTGGTGCCTTTGAGTCTGAAATCCTTTATTCACTCCACTCCACTCAAACCAATAGAGTTATAATTCACTCTACTTAAAATCAAATTTAAATCGACGTGACTGGGGAAATGTTGCCAGTCAGTCAGCCAAAACAAATTCCTGGACGACTCCAAGGTCGAACTGAGAGCTGCTGGAGTCGAAGGCCCTCTTGGAGATAAGAGTGGCATGCGGCGCCCCCATGGCCCAGCACCTCACGTTGGTGATGGCGGCTAACTCGTATGCGTGCTGGAGGGGGGAGCCAAGGCTGTCTCGTCACCCCCACCCCCCCGCCGGGTGCTCCGTGCCACGCATACGTCTGTCTCAAAGAGTCCTGCATGTATAACAAATGCGCATATTGGTGAATTTATGACTGTGTGCCATTATTACTATCAATGTAATAATTGTGGAATATTACTATTATGAGCTGTATGTGTATGAACCAAGCATCCTTTGTGAAGCACTTTGGTTGACAAGTGTCATGTTTAAATGTGCTATATAAATAAATTTGATTGATTGATTGCACGTGCATGGGCTTGAAAAGTGATGCAGTGGCTTGCTCCATTTCTGCTGGGCAGGTAAACTCACTCTTGCTAAGGTGATGACCTATGACCATAATACTTTGCATTCTTTTGGTATGGCGTTTTCATATTTTAGTGTACATCATCGTTTCCTTTCCTCTTCAACTCTTTATTACACCAAAAATGCTTCAAAATGCTACAAAAATTGTTAGCCAAAATATTTGTCATGAAACACTTACAAAAAATAACAGCTGTTGTGCAACATTTCATTGATTCTATAGCTGTACAGTAGCAAAAAGATCATCTTCCATCATCAACAATGATTTTCCCTGAAGAAATGTGCTTCATCATGGCTAGGAATTTCATTTCCATTGGCAATATAGCAATAAAAATCACTATCCGAGTGACTCACTTGATACGGTGACATATTTACAATAATTTAAATATGCTTTCCAGTAATCCCGCCATCTTTCTCCTGATCACTCTTCTACTCCTCAGTTTGGAGACATGAATAATGTTACAGCAAAAAAAATTACAACTAATACTTAATACTTTACAAACAGCTGTGTAACAGAATGCCAGTAAATCCCCCCCACAGATCTTTTGGAAATGAAATTAGGGAGATAATATGTAACAATGCAATGCAGCATACTGGTGTGAGGCTGTGAACGGTAAGCCATGGAAAACAACAAGTAAAATGGCAATGGCTCCCAAGCTATAACATGTCTACTGGCTAAATAACCTCATCTGTGGAGAATTGTCAAGGTATAATGAAAAATAAACTAAAACAAGCAATACTCAATGGATTTTGTACCAATGCACAAAGTCAAAACAATGACATTGATACATTTGTATTTGGAGAGTATATTTCATTTAAAAATGCAGGAAAGTATGCAACAGTTAGGGCTGGGTTAAAAATATATTTAAAAAAAATTCTTCATTTGAATAATACGATAACAAGTCATAAAATCCCAGATTGAGCTTGAAAAAAAAATGCGAAAGTATATATATATATATACTATATTGTGTCGACTGCTGTAGTGTGTTGGTCATGTTAAATAAAAGGTACATTAATGTAACCGCTTTGTGGTCAACTCCTAATGTAAACATTAATATTTTTAATGCACCAGGTTAGAGGGTTCCTTGTACAATTTACAGCATTAGTTCTTCGAGGATCCCTTTCATATCCAAGCAAAATTGGTATTGTAACTGAAACATCCCTAACCAAATCGATATTGAATCAAATCGGGACCTGAATCAGAATCCAATTGATTCGGGGGAATCAGTGGCGGTACCCAGCCCCAACAACAGTTATTTGGATTGGTAGATTGTCATAGGACCTGAATGCATGTAGTGTGGGCGGCCTCTAAACACAGGGAGCGCTTCCCTTTGCCCCCCCGAATCCCTTCATACACTACCGACAACCGAGAGCCTTTGAAGACCGATGTGGTCCGTGAAAACACAGACTCAGTTCTCAAGCAACACTGTCCGTAACCGATCCTCCTCGCTCAGGCTGATTGTTGCGAGGGCACCGTCGTTGAACTCGAACGAGGTCCCGCCGTCGACCACCATGCAGGCGTCCCAGCAGCGTGAGCGTACGCACACCCTTCACAGCCAAAGCAGACGGGATGTCAAGACGTACACTTTCACAACGTCTAGACAAAATTTGACAAATGTTTTGAGCTAGAAGTGTTAACAAATGAGGAAGGGAACTCACTTGGTGGCGAACCCTCTTTGGCGACTGTTGGAGAACACTCGGTTGACAATGGGCTCCCTGATGCTGAAGAATAACCGTCTGTCTTCCGGGTTGAACACCAGGGACTCGTTGTAATCATCGGTGACTGGCCCACAAACGGAGGACGGAAATTAATACAGGACATATTTTTCCCATAAAGACAATGAATACAAAGCCCCAGAATATATATTTTACTATTATGTACCTTACTACTATGCTACTATATATTTATACCACTACCCATCATGCCAACATATATATACTACTACACACTCGAAGTGTAACACTCAAGTTCGACACTATTTGACTAACAATGCCACTGACCCTTAGCTGCCAGAGATGTACCCCTCTTGCGGACTTGTTTTTCACAATTAGCTAAATCATAATGACTAAATGTATATGCCACAAGTCAAAGACAAAACAGAGTGTCGCGGAACTCACCTTTTTCAATTAACTCCCGGTTAAGTGGGATATCAAGACCAGTTTGTAACTTCCCTGTGGAGACAAGACATTTTGTTATTGCCACTTAAGTCAGATAGCATCTTTAGAGGGCATGAATCGATTACGTTACACTTGGTTTCGGTTTCAGAGACTTTAAGAAGTAGAGCCACATGAAGATTACAGGCCCGGCCATCTGCTAAATGCACATACCTATTTTTAGAACGTCCTCCACCGCTTGTTCAACTAGTTTGTTGATGTTATAAGACCTATGGGCAGAAATGGAAGAAAAATAAACACAAGAATGCTTTTAACATTCTAAAAAGGGTGTACTTTTTTCAGATTAAAATATTAACTGAAATAACAGATAACTTTAAAGTACAGGGTTCCTACTTGCTTTCCATTTCAAAATGACTAACTTTAAAGTACAGGGTTCCTACTTGCTTTCCATTTCAAAATTACTAACGTTTTACACAACTTGACCTCTTTAATGTCTTAATTTGTCAACGTTGGTCAACCAGGCTATATACATCTTTCTTTCACAAAGATTTTTTACTATATGTGAAAAAATATATACATAAATATATGCATAAAATGTGCGGTGATGCGTGTGGGTGGGGGACCAATACCAGGATTTTTACAACCAGCATCCTAAGGTAAAAATGCAAGATGTCTGGTGTCAGTCGTACCAGGCTTTAGACCCTGTTCCAGTGCAGATACTGAGGCCTGAACTCTTCTGCTTCTCCCAGGGTCCATCATCCACAGAGATCTCATAGTACGAGGCCCTATGGAGCGAGAGGGTGAGATGAGGTTTCAAGGACTTACACTTCACCCTGTGATGGACAGAGATCCACTGATGAGAGCTGGAGAGAAGGGTTTCGAGGAGGTGGTGGGGGTGCTAGTAGTGGAGGGATAATGAGGGAGACAACATGCACACACACACAAAACACAACAGAAAAATAGGACACGTTCGTTTTGGGACGGGGTCTTCCGTGCAATGGTTTTGGTTGGATCGTTGGACGCGACTTGGATACCTGGAGGACAGAGACTCTCCGATGAAGATTTCATTCAGGCTTCGGACAGGTAGTAGGCAAGGCTCAGAGTAGCCGTCATCCAGTGCTCCTGTCCCTGAGAAACACAACCAAGTTAATGGAAGAACAAGTAGTGGAGAGCCTTTTTAATTAATACAATGACAGTCAAGCTCAAGTCATAATGGTGAATGGTGCATTTATATAGCACTTTTATCCAAAGCGCTTTACAATTAGTTCCTCACATTCACACACCGATGGCAGAGGCGACCATGCAAGGTGCCAACCTGCCCATCGGGAGCAATTAGGGCCCGGGGTTAAGTGTCTTGCTCAAGGACACTTCGACACGCTACCAGACGACCCACTCCACCTCCGTAGCCACTGTCGCCCCCCCCCCCCCAGTTATAGTTGTGTGTAGCAGGCGGGCAGATGTACTTCCGACTTCACTAAAGCATCAATTGACCGGGGGAGCTCCCGTAGCTCATATCTCGGCGCTATTTCTGCGTCGGGGAAAACCGTGCTCGTCACGGATATGGGGGACACGAGTTCGATTCCCGGACCCGCCGTCATTTCTCAGAATGTCTTCCCCTGCTCTACATCCCATTTCAACCCGTTTCTGTCGGTCATGCTTGGCCAGAAAAGCGATAAACGCTAAAAAATAAAGTAAAAAAAAAAAAAAAAACATCAATTGACCCACCTCAAACCCCGCCCCTCTTCTCTCTCTGTCCTCCAATCACAAACGGAAAGCAACGGTTGTGATCGGAGGATCGAGAGAAAAGAGGACGCAGGTTTTGCGATAGGTCAGTTAGTCCAGTCAAAGAGGACAAGACGGACGCGGAAGGAGCGAGGCAGACCGGTACGCGTGTATGCCTTCTACGACGGAACTGCGTTTCCGCGTTCGAGTTTTGCGCTCCGATTGGCCAGGTCATGTGACATGTGCGCCAATCGTGGGACAGCAAGTTCTGCGCCTATGTCCGGGTCCAACAGCCTGCAAACTACCTGGCGTTCTATCGCCATGCTCTAAGACAAACTCTAACCTTAACCAACTTCGAACGAGCGCCTAAGCTTAAAACCAGTGTAGAAACTTGCGGTCCCACGATTGGGCGTACATGTCACATGACCAGAAATGACCTGGCCAATCAGAGACGTGGAAACGCAATTCTGTTGTAGAAGGCATTCAGGCGACCGGTAGGCGTGGCGGGGGACATACTGCACTGGCTGGTGGCGGCGGCGGTGAGGCGGTGGGCCTGGTTGTGCTGCTCGAGGCTCAGCTGCTCCTCGTGCAGGTCCACCGGAGTGGGGTTGATGCCCGTGCCCTCCAGGTGCAGACGGATCCTCTGGCGCCACTGCCACCTGTGCCCGAGGAGAGATGGAGCCAGAGGAGAGAGAAGGAAACTAAAAATCAACCGGAGAAGATCACAGAAGGGGAGCTATAGGGGAGCGAGTCAGGAAAGAAGAGAGACGCATGCAGACGAAGGGAAGAAGAGGAGGGTAATAAAAGCCATGCTGTGATATTAATAGGCATTCCACTTTCTGGAATCACTTATTCATTTCAGTTGGGTGGAAAGGCAACACTAGGGGGCAATGCGATAGTCTCTAGGGCTGCTGAATTCCTCCAAAGGGAGGAATGAGTCTTCTTTACACATAAACATGGGATTCTCTCTAACAGCGTTCACACTTGCGAGGGGGGGGGGGGGGGGGGATAGGAGATATACCCACCTGAACTCACCACGACAGAGTTTCCGCAGAGCCTCTGGGAAGGCATGTGTGTAGCGCACAGGCAGGCACAGGTGTCCCTCTGACCTTCACGCAAACACACAAGTCTAATGACTATAACGTGCAGACAGAATGAACACGCGGCTGGCTATTGTAAACAACATTTAGGTTATTCAGAAAATAATTGTATGTGGGTTTTATAGCAACATTCTCCTAACTTGAGTGTTATTATCAAGATGACTTTCCTAATGTGATTTACATGCTGATAAAAAGGATCAACAGGTCAATCTGTCCTCTATTATTTAACCAACTATTCTATCCCTTCCCAAAGTGTTTTACCTTTCTGGGTCGGTGTTAACGCCAACGACTGGTTTGTCCTTGCTGAAAACCTTACTGGCAACGAGTAGCATTGTCCCGTCACCTGACAAAACAAATAACCATTAACACAACTAGCATTGTGTGCTTCCATTTGTTGCCCGAGGACTTTGCTGACTTGACGGTATGCCCTCTACATAGAGTGGGGAAGTCCTGCCGTTCTGAATGTTAATGTGGGAAATATAGTGCCGAAAACCAAGCTAATAACAAACAGACTAACTGATAATAATTAGCTCGATGAAGGGAGGAATTGGAGGAAGTGTTTTGACAACACATGCATTAGTCCAATGAATTATTAGAGCTAGAATAGTGCTTTCCACATTTTGTTTTGAGGAACAAAAGTGAATGACCATAGAGAGACACCCTATACAAATGTTCTAAAAACTTGGGTCCAGGTATGAAATGCACTGTGGGTGGGACTTTTAACACTGCATTCTGATCATAGAAAAGTGAAGAAAAAAAGATTCTCTATACATACAGTACATGGCATGGGGGGGGGGGGGGGGGGGGGGGGCAAGACTTCTGTGAAATATATCCATCCTCACATTATCAAACAATCTAAACTGAGATAATTTTCCAGAATGGGACATTAACACACAAACTTCAAACCCAATGCTGGTAAACATTGTCTGTGGCATTGGGAAGTACTTTAAAGTTCTACCCTTAGCAAACATTATTTTTTACTTTTCTACTCTTTTCATAGTATTCCATCACAGACATCTTTGTCGTCAAAAAGGAGATCGTAATCAAGTGCTAGGCGATTATCATTCATTATTACATGGCGTTTTCACATTCGCCGAAATGCTTGCTTGTGATTGGTCAATAGCGCTCGTCAGAGGTCCGATATTACTCGATAACGGACCTCTGCCGAACAATAATGACCGCTGTGCGCAGCTGGACCAATCAAGCCCACTACTACACACTGTATATATCAGCGCTGCTCAGCATATGCACAGCTGCACTCAGTCATGCAATCAGACCACAGACCTGCCGGCTGCCGATAATAATAATCACTTTATTTGGGCTGACAGAGCCACAGAACAACTGCGTCTGCATTTGATCTCGTCTTGTCGATGAATTAGGTATATTGTTAGTAAGTTAGCCATGTAATAAGCGGGATAATGTATAGCCTATATTCTGTCATTGTCGCAAAATAATTGACCTTCACTGACGTTTAAAACACCTCGGCGCTGCGCCTCCGTATTATAAACTCTGTGTCGGTCAATTATTTTGCGACAATGACCTCGTAGCTATACATTATCCCTTACATGACAACCAACCACCACTATATGAGTTGCCATATTGGTTGGCAAGACACATTCAACTGGTCTGAAAGAAAGTAGACGGTAATGTTTTGTAATCCATCAGCCAGTGTGGACACAGCAGCTAGAATTATAAGAGGATGGGTTCACAGCCACGCAGTTCTCACAGACATGACTCAGTGCTGGGAGACAACGGTACTTCTTACGTTGCATTTCTGTCTCCCAGTGGTTAACGGGAGAAGACATTCTCAAACGTTTCTATGACGACACTGACCCACCCTCTTCCTATAATCTAAAAAAACACACCTCTTCAAACAATATCTGAAATATATATTGTTTTAAAACTAAACTTCTTACTGCTTACTACTACTACCTATCATGCTAATATGTCTATACTACTATGCACTTAGAGTGTATAACAGTCAAGTTCAACACTATTTGACGAACAACGCCACTGACCCTTAGCTGCCAGAGACGTACCCCTCCTGCTGACTTGTTCACAACTAAATGACTCAATGTAAAGCAGTGGATGTAAAGGTATAGGCTAGGCTCCCCCTGCCGTGTGACGACCTACCTCCAGCAGAGATGATGGTATCGGCCCATTGCACAATTTCTTCATCATATTCTCCTCTCCTCACCACTCGGACCTCGATGCCTTCGCTCCTGGAGAACAAAGAGACGGATCAGAGTTATTCACAAAAAGAACCATGCATTAAAAAAAAAAAAAAAAAAAAACACATCTTCATAGCTGTAGTGTGTAGAGTGTAGACCATTGTTTTGTAGCCACACCCACTGCTTCCACACATCTTACTGTAGACTGTTCACAATGTGCTCTACATTGCGTGTGTGGATGTGGTGTCTCTCCAGAAGACCACTGTAGCTGGAGCCCTTCACAGCAAGCTGTCAAAAACACAAAATGCACACACAGCTTTTTTTGTCAAATCACATCACAAATCACTGGTGATGATGGCATAGTATGGGGGACCCTGATGTAAACAAGACGAAAGTCTTTCTCTGGTCTGCATCCCCTTAACAATTGTGTGTATTGAGCTGTACTGTATTGTACCCATTCTGCAATCTGTTAATAAAGTTTTCAATCAATCAATAGTAGCTGAAAGGGGAACTTGATGATTTTGATGATGTCTAAAGGAGGAGAAAGACACTTTGAGGAGTAAGACTAGGTAAATGTCACAAGTTAGTATGTCTGGACTGGAACACTTTCCAATGCTCACCAGCTGTTTTAGATCCTCTTCAGAAAGTCCTGCATGGCGGTATCTTTGCAGCTCGAACTCGTATCTCGTAGTCTTCGTCACAACTGCTACCTTTGCAGGTTTGAATCCACGTTGGGCCTGTGATGCTATACGCCGTAGTGTTGTTGTCTGGAGAGGATGGAGGCTGTTTCCATTGAGCAGTGCAACAATAGTTCGATTCCCAAGACACAGAAAGTTGACCAAAGAAGAACGGCTCGTCATTCTTGCTGCTAACGAAGACGGAACGAAGCAATCGACGAATTCACGTGTGCCTAATAAACGATCAGTTTATCAGTTTAAATCAGTCTGCTGTCCAGTCGTGGAGTTGGATCCATTCATTGCACAGAGAGAGAGAGAGAGAGCTGGTCAGATCCAGATGCTGCGAGACGAGTCTCTCACCCACCTGTCAAGGACGATATATACCAGCTTGTTATAGTTAGCTGACAAACTCAAGTTAGCTAGCTTGTTCTTCCCAACTCGCGACCTCACCTATCTATCTCCACATATGCGTGCACGGCATCATATATTCCGACTGGATATAGTCTTTTACAACCATCAACACTTCATTTTGAATGATTCCTAATCGCAATTTGGAAAGATATCGTACAGAAAAGTACAACACGAGTACGCTGGAATTCCTACCTATGACTATGACTACTATCGCACGTACATACACCACGCAAATAGCTCTCTCCATTGGATTGGCTACCGTTACGTACAACACGTGGACGTCAACGTGAAGGGGCAGGGCATGAATGATGAATGATGAATGAAAACTTTATTTAACAGATTGCAGAATGGGTACAATACAGTACGGCTCAATACACACAATTGTTAAGGGGGTGCAGACCAGAGAAAGACGTTTGTCTTGTTTACATCAGGGTCCCCCATTTTCAATTCATATTGACATTTATGACATACACAACATACATGACATTTATGGCATAGGGACATACAGGTATTTAGTACTGATACATTTGTGACATAAACGGTATTCAAATATACAGTACTGTTACCCATAGATCCTGACAGAGTATATATACATATGATGGGGAGGGGACTGTACATTAGGAGGGGGTGGGTGGGTGGGAGAGAAATATACGAGGAGACTGTACATTTGGAGGGGGTGGGTGGGTGGGAGAGAAATATACATACGGTGGGGAGAGAATATATACATGCGGTGGGGAGGAGACTGTCTATTAGGAGGGGGTGGGGGGTTTGGACATTTACGGTGGCCAGTTTCGAATTGCAGCCTCCCGTAGGTGCTCTTTAAGAGCGGTTTTGAATGTGGGTAGGGATTTCACATTCCTTTACAGCTTTGGGTAGGGCGTTCCACATTGATGTGGCATAATTGCGAAACGTGTTTAGTCCCTTGTTTGAGCCGAATCTGGGTTTAACATGATTTGTTGAGCTTCCTCTGGTGTTGTGGTCGTGGTATTCACTGACCTTTGGGAATTATTTTGACATGTACATGGGTACCTTAGTCGTATAGTGTATCTTGTAGACCAGGCCCATTGCAAGTTGCTGTACTCTGTCGTCTACTCTAAGCCATCCTAGGTTGTCAAAGTGGGCAGGGGTGAGGTGGGTTCTAGGGGTAAGGTCAAGTAGTCTGACCAGTTTGTTTTGTGATGTTTGTAATCTTGTTTTTAGCGCCTTTGAGGTGCTTTGGTAACATGAGGTGCAAGCATAGTCGTAGTACCCTTGAATGAGTGCTCCTGCCAGAGTCTTCAGGTTATTCTTGTTTACCAGAGAAGAGATCCGGTACAAGAATCTAGTTTGTTGGTTGACTTTTTTTATTACATTGGATGCCATTAAGCTTGCACGCATTATCTATAGATTGTGAGTTTGTATTTGCAATTCAGAAACAAGACCCATGTCTTCTACTATTATTGGTGTCAATCTTAGATACATCAATTCGATTCGATTTCTGTTTTACAGAAAGAACACACTGAATAAGTGTCTACTTTAAATGTATGTAATAATGCATTACAAGGGCAGCAGGCTATCTATGTAATAACTTATTTTATTTGAAATGAGGGTCAGACTAAACCTTCTCTACTAAGATTTAGTTTCCATAAAATAATCGATTTGGGAAAATATCACTGATCTCAGGTCAGAACTTTTCTGGTGATTATTACACATAGATCAGATGTCCCACCAATAGAGAGCTTGGTGATTTCTCTACTAAAAGGAAACGACCATGCTGTATAACAATGCACTTGAGAAACAATAACTGGTGGTATACATTTTATAACGTTGTTATATTCTGATAGGAAAACTTACCAACACACACACACACACACTCTCTCTCTCTCTCTCTCTCTCTCTCTCTCTCTCTCTCTCTCTCTCTCTCTCTCTCTCTCTCTCTCTCTCTCTCTCTCTCTCTCTCTCTCTCTCTCTCTCTCTCTCTCTCTCTCTCTCTCCCTCTCTCTCTCTCTCTCTCTCTCTCTCTCTCTCTCTCTCTCTCTCTCTCTCTCTCTCTCTCTCTCTCTTTCTATCTCTACATGTCAGCTTGTACACACATGGGTAATTCCTGACTATTGGTGACTTTTCAATGTGACAACCTTTGGGTGGGTAATCATGTTTTTTTGTGCGTTTTTAGAATTATATCAGGTAATAACATGTTTAACCTTCAGGTACTTGTATTGGTAGAGCTAAAGCACTTACATAATAATAATTATGGGTGGATTGCTCAGCCATCTACCGTGAGAGAGTTCCACCCTGTTAGGGACTTAAGCATTACATCACGCGCAGGAGTGTGTTATATGAATTAGATCACACCTAGGGGTCGTTAGACCCCCCTAGGCGTGATCTAATTCGTATAACACATGACTTCAAGTGATGTAATGCGTTTATACAATGGCCAAATTCACCCAACCTTATTGCTATACAATAAACACACAGTAATTGAAGCATAATGGAGATTTATTCACAAAACCATCCACAGACAAACTAGGCCCAAAAAGTTGCGTCTGTGTCTAGAAGCAGGTGCTACAAAGCATGCCATCTAACAACAAACTTCATATAAATCCCGCAATTTATTATTGTTTTGACAATGGGTCATGACAAACCAATTACATAATCCAACATGTGTAAACAACTAACATATTCCAGTTGCTGTATCTTTTTTTAATTATTCGTTACGAATATATCCATATTTCCATTGTGTCCGGGACGCGTGTTGCTTTCTAACAGCGGAGGAGTGCAAGAATGTGACAATTTGACCATGTGACCGCGGCAACGCGGGAGAGCGGCAGTGTGGAAATAGGCTGTCTATTGCCATTCTCTAAGACAAACGCTAACCTTAACCAGCTCCTTAACAGCGCCTAAACTTAACCGTTCTAACCTTAACCAACTCCGAAACAATGCCTAACCTTAACCTTAACCTTAACCATGCCTAACCTTAACCTTAACCATAGAAAGAATATTGCCATTCTCTAAGACAAACTCTAACCTTAACCAGCTCCTTAACAGCGCCTAAACTTAACCGTTCTAACCTTAACCAACTCCGAAACAATGCCTAACCTTAACCTTAACCTTAACCATGCCTAACCTTAACCGGCGAAAGAATACATGTTAAAAAGAAAAAATGTGATGGGATTCGAACTTGTCAACAACGGACCGCAGGACCGCTGCGCTGCCAGGTGAGCTGAGCTTCGAATGAAAATCATGGCGGATTAGGGCGGTTACATAATGCCGCAAGCTCTGCCGCGCCTGCCGCGGGGCGTGTCGCAGCCAATCAGGGAAAACGCGGAAGCAACGGCAGCACTGCTCCGCTGTTATTAAGCAATAGGCGTCCGGGACATCCAGTGAAATCGCTTCGTGTGACAGTGTCCTTTTGAAGCAGAGGGGGGTGCTACAAAGCAATGAATGAAAACTTTATTTAACAGATTGCAGAATGGGTACAATACAGTACGGCTCAATACACACAATTGTTAAGGGGATGCAGACCAGAGAAAGACGTTTGTCTTGTTTACATCAGGGTCCCCCATTTTCAATTCATAGTGACATTTATGACATACACAACATACATGACAATACATCATGACATTTATGGCATAGGGACATACATGACATACAGGTATATAGTACTGTTACATTTGTGACATATACGATATGCAAATATACAGTACTGTTACCCATAGATCCTAACAGAGAATATATACATATGATGGGGAGGAGACTGTACATTAGGAGGGGGTTGTTGGGTGGGAGAGAAATTGCCATGCCATCTAACAACAAGTTTACAGACTTTCGGAGCGTGTATATTATTCAATGAGACTGCCAGCCAGCTTTTGCGTGACGGAGAAATACAATTTCAATTGTGACGAGAGAAGATCATCTCCCGATTCAGATACAATTTAACACACACGGTTCCAAAGATATTAATGTTTTGCGGCAAAGTCCGTGATTTTTATTTTGTTTCACAATGGGTCATGAGACAAACCAATTACATAATCCAACATATGTGTAACGAACTAACATGTTCCAGTTGACTGTATCTTTTTTGGAGGATTCGTTCAAAGGCTATTCATACTTCCATTTGTCTATCTATGGCGGACTCATTCAGAAAAAGTTATTCGGTTGTGGGAGGGATCTGGGGTCACGTGGTGTATGTTATACGAAATAACAACGGCTAACTTGACTGTTTCAGCCAATCAGAATCAAGATATTTGCATGCCATTGTATAAATATACATAGCTATTGCAAAGTGTTAATAATGTAAATATTCAACAAAGCTTTTCTTACACCTTATGTGTCCCTTATTCCATCATGGTGGATAAATGCCTTATTCATGTTGACCTCAGTGAAAATTATGGCTGCAAGTACACTAATGAGGTTCAGTCTGTCTACTTTGGGGGATCCCATCAGCAAGCCACCCTCCACACTGGTGTTCTGTACACATCCTCCCAGTCCCCTCTGAGCTTTTGTTCCATCTCCCCTTCTCTGAGGCACGACCCATCGGCCATCTGGGCCCACCTGTACCCGGTGCTGGATTTTACATTTTGTTTTGTGCTTGAGGCTCTTCAATCAGACGCAGTACCTGACTGTCAACATACCAGCTGAGATCTCTGCGAGGTGAACTGCATGGTTTCGTGAGATTGTAATCTAGTGCTGTTTTATCACCTATCCTGCCGCTGATTTGCACACTCTACACCCATGCAGTGATTATGTTATAGTCGACTCCAGAGCTAAATGACTAAATGTAAGTCTAGTTGTTTCATCATTGACTCTACTACCACTTGCACCAACACTGATTACACTGCGTTTCTTGTATTGTAAATTAGTGCTATTTTATCATTATTATGCTTATATTTTTATAGCTCTCTTTTGTTGTCCCACTTTGTTGATGCTGCTGCTGCAAGGCAGAGGAGCAAAGAACAAAATAATTTCACAATCTACAGCACACTGTAAGTGTATGACTGATCTGACAATAAATCTGATCTCTCAACTTTCTCTCTCCCCCTCTCTATCTTTATACCCCCCCCCCCCCCCTGATCATGAGCAAGGATGAGAAGCACAGAAAAGCCTAATCCATCAACACAATTGTTTAATCATGGTGATGACATGACAGGGAGATCACAAACAGAAGATGTCTGGGCTGGGAAATTGCAGATTACATCTAATGAGATCACAGTAATCTGATTACAAATACAAACTGTAATCCATTACGGTAAAAAACAAATCCGATGACATATACTTTTTAAATAACAGGCGAGCAAAAGGCAGTTTATTTGCGAGATTATGGATGCAAACATAGATGTGTATGATTTGAAATACTGGATCATTACTAATGGCAGTAGATAGATGATAATAGCATTATTGAAGTTGGGATACAAATGTCTCTTTCCTTCAAGGAGTTTGAAGGCAACACAGAAATCGTATAATTACTGAGTTGGTGTAATCCAGTGGATAACGTTACTGATGGCTTTTCTTTGCAGGCAATCATTCAACTTTGAAAGTAACCTTCCCAACTGTGTGTGCAGTTCTGTTTTAAGATGGACCCTTAATGTGTAGTTCAAAATCCATCCCAGATATAACCTATAAAATAATTTTCAAACATCACAATAAGAGTGGCTCAAGATAGTTATCTCTTAGCAAATAAATGCTATTGTGAAGAGAGTAGAGCATCAAGTGGGGGTGATTAGATTAATAAAAACAACAACCAAATACCAGTGAAGCTTGTTAAAACAATTCAAAGAAATGCGAAGGCTAACCTAATATATTTGCTGCGTTAAAGATGTCACAGTAATTCACAGATGATTTATTCAGGAAAACGATCATTAAACATTAAAATTTCCCTAAAATAATATAAGAAAGATAACTTAATCCTGTTTCCAGAATTGGGATATGGGAATACTCCAGCCAAGTTGATTTGACATTTATCTCTAATGAGGTGCTTATTGCCGTCAAAAGCTTACGTCTGGTTCCGGAGCAGGCAACAGAAATGAGACAGTGTAACAAAACCGGCAGGTTTGTCTGATATCCTGATGCCTCAAAAGCACTTTGAGACATACATTTGATTCTCTTCTCACAGGGAAGGAACACACTATCAAACTATCAAAAAAGTACTGCAGCATATTCTGTACACAGGGAAGAAAACAACAATAATTTAAAATCTTTTTTTACCAGTTCCCTTTTGTTACTCAAAAAAGTTACGAGTAGTTGAAAAAAAAAAAGAGATGTGTGACGTCCATGAACAGTTTGTTTTGAATAAGGCCGCTATGGTAGAAAAAGATATTGCTGAACGGTCAGTTAAAAGTCTTTTCTTCGTTTCTCCTTGTTGCTTGTGTTGTTGTTGTTGTTGTTGTTGTTGTTGTTGAGTTAATAGGACAGAGGTATGAAGAGGACACTCTGAAGTCTGGTGTGAGGCTGAGCTAAGATGTCACCACCTTGAGCCAGGCTGGACTTACTGTGAATCCAGTCGCAAACCACTGCAAACGAGAGAAGGGACAGTCAGTCAAGTGTACTGTGAGATCAAGCTATGTAGAGTGCTGGTAGTAAAACACAGCAGTAACACATTTTTATTAGATTCAATTAGATTAGATTAAAATGTATTGTCATTATACAGCAAGTACAGTACAATGAAAATAACTTTGGCATCCAACCAGAGTGCAATGTAACAGTAAAGTGCAATAGTAATATACAATGTACAGGTGATTAAACTGGGTATAAAAATAAATGAGTACTACTGAGTATAGTGATAATCAGATGTATGTAGTTGTAGTATTAATATGTACAGTGATACAGGTATAAAGACACAATGGTAGTAGTCATACTGGCCGGCAGCACAACTAGTAGGCAAGGGATATGTACAGATAGATATAGTATTTACAGATATGTAAAAAGGATTATATGCAGGTATGTACAGACAGATAAGACATGGTAAGAATAAATATATATACAGTATATACAACATTATTGTACTATCATACAAAGTTATATGGGTATACTTTATACTTTCTTAAAAGAAACTACTGGGCCTCGAATAACAGTATAAAAAATGGAACAAACAGCAAAAAGGCCATTGGAAAAACTGTCCTATAATGTTGGCCCCTTTGTCAATATTTACAGTACATAATTATTTTAGAACAGATGACCTACTCCACACGGCTCCAAAAAGAACCGCAAGGAGTGTTTATTTAATTATTATTGGAAGCATCATGTGGGACATTCTATTTCTATTTCTATCATGTGGGACATTCTATTCTAACCACATGTCCTCATAATTGTTTGTTTATTAATTTATTGTAATTTTCTTTTGCTTAGTTTGTTTGTTTCCTTGTAATGGAAAAAAAAGGTTCATAAATAAAAAGCCAAAAAGAAAATAGAACAAACTATAAGAAAATCTCAAGTTCAAATCACACTGTCACAGTTTAGATACTTAATTTGTGCAAATACACCGGCGAGTGTTGTTATTATTTTTCAATATATTATTTTGCTTATTTTTGTAAGCTCTTGGAAATATTATTTTGTGTTTCATCATTTAATTGTGTAAGGCTGTTGTACACATGGCCTCGCTCTCAGCGATAATCCCTGTTTAAATAACAATATCTTGGCAAATAATTATTGTAAAGTCTGTGCTGTGTCCAACGCAGCTCCATACAACGGCATATGTTGCTGGTGTTTAACTCAGGAATGCACTGTGCAGGGGCGGGTGATATGGAGCTATTTATAGCCTAATCCTTCAGTTTTGAAGGCCAGTAATTCAAACCCAACAAGAGGCTTAAATGTGAAGACAGTCAAGAAGTTGGTAAGAAAAAATAACCAGGGCTCTATAGTTTAAAATTACAGAGAAGGAAATGTTTGCCCCAAATGACTAATTTCTATCTGAAAGAGTGACCCAATTTTCAAGATTTTGTATATAGCTGCAGTTCATTTTGGCACAAGCACACTGAACGTCTGTGAGAATCTGCCATCTGCTAACGGCAGCTCCTTCTACAAACACGGAACAGGGACGTGAGCGTTGAACTCACACTACAATCAGCTTTCTCTCATTTAGAAATCAAATTCAAAACATTTGCCTTTTCATACCCTGGAAAACACGTTTATGTGTAGAAAACCTTCCTGTGACACTTTGTTTGTTTTTTATCCACTTTTTCTCCTCTTTTTCTATTTTTCTCCCATCCCAATTTCGCTGTGCCAATTCTCCCCTCCCCTGTCTTGAACGTTGCTCGCATATGCCCCCCACTGGCCGGTTTTAGAGAGGATAGAAGCCTTGCATCACGTGTCCCCTCTGATACACGAGGAGGCAGCCTGTCACATCTTTTCACCTGCCAGCACGGACTCTCATTGGCGAGGTGTAACGTGTGGGAGGCTCACACTACCCCCGCCATTTCCTGTCTCTGCTGTGCAGGCGTCCCCCAACCGACCTGTAGGAGTCCACAACATCCAGATTAGCCGGAGGCAACGCCGACAGCCGGATTCGAACCTGGTGTCTCTTGCGTTGGTGACGAGCGCAATGTCCGCTGCGCCACCCAGCTGCCACTTCCTGTGACACTTTGTAAACATGATGATGTGCCGTTTATGTTTACTTACTGCAACACTTTTCAAATAAATAGACGTATTTAAAAGTAAAATTATTTGACGAGTGAAAATTTAAAATAAATTTATTTGTTGTTTTTTAGTCTTGTTTGTATGTTTTTGTGGTCTTCTTGATTTTGGTGTTACTTTGTGGATATATGCGTGTTCTGTTTGCCAAAAATAACAGAAATATTATTATGAAAAAAAAAAAAAAAAAAAAAAAAAAGTTTAAAAAGAATTTACAAGTAAAATAAGTTGAATTCTATGATCTTTAATCGTCATGAAAGTGACTGGTAGTGAGACACGATTACATCCCAGTGTCGGCCTCTCATCCTCACCAGGTCTTAGCCTTGTCAAGTAAAGTCTTCGAACCCTCTCCTGCCTCTGCTTCTCTTCTTCTTCCTCCTCCTCCTCTTCCTCCTCCTCGTCCTCCTCTTCCCCCCCCTCCTCCTCGTTCTCGCTGTTACAGAGTTTGTTGCTGGTTCGATCCCCCATGGTCTCAGCGGCCAGGCCCACGGAGGCACAGCGCAGAGCCACCAGGCGGTGGTGGATGGCCACGTAGAGCCGGGCCACGTCCCTGGCGCTGGCCTGGATCAGGAAGACACGCAGGGCCCCGCTGTCCACGTCGGTCGCCGTCACCTCCAGGTTGCGCCGGGCCGGGCGACGCAGGTGCGTGTGCGACCAGAGCTTAGTGTTGAGGATGACCTTCAGGCTGCCCTGGTGCCTCATCACTGGAGAGAGAGAGAGGAGGGACGGGTTAAAGGAAAGGACGCATTAACGTCGATCTGTGATCCAAAACATAGTCAAATGGGTGGCACCCAACACCAAAAATGTTTGACAGAGTTCTTGACACAAGGATTAAGACTAAACAGATAAATATCAGTTTTATCTTTTTTATATGGTATTTGCTGTATTTTGTGGCTGTAAAAGATTTGTTTACATTAATAAATGGTAAATGGCTGCATTTATATAGCGCTTTTATCCAAAGCGCTTTACAATTTGTTGCTCACATTTTACCCATTCACTCACACACCGACGGCAGAGGCGACCATGCAAGGTGCCAACCTGCACATCGGGAGCGATTAGGGGTTAAGTGTCTTGCTCAAGGACACTTCGACACGCTGCCCGGGAGGAGTGGGAATCGAACCGGGAACCTCCGGATTACCAGACGACTGCTCTACCTCCTGAGCCACTGTCGCCCCCCCCCCCCTGTAATACCATTTGAAAACACTGGAGTAGAACAGACCTATATTTTTTATTTACAATGTGGTTAAGAAAGTTCCAAAACAGCCGCCTCTAGGCAAAAGATGACAAAGCGGTACCGCGCTTTGTTTACAGTTTTTGTTTTTGTCTGATGTGTGGGTTGGAGTTCAGGCTCTGCCAAGAGAGGTCTGGAGAAACTCACGTGTAATACATTCACAGTGTAATAAGTGTAATAAATTCACAGTGTAATAAATTCACAGTGTAATCAATTCACAGTGCAATACTAAACGCCAATCCACACGTCACAGCAAAACAGCAAAAGTAGTGCATCTTTGTCGTTGTCATCTTTTGCCTAGAGGTTGCCAGTTAATTGCTGTTAACTTTCCTAACCACATTGTAAATATAAGTCTGTTTCACTCCAGTGTTTTCAAATGTTATTAATGAAAACAAATCTTTTCCAAATTACAGTAAATACCATATAAAACATACACAACTAATATGTACCCGTTTAGTCTTAATCCTTGTGTGAAGAACTCAACAACAACCAACTAGAAAATGTAAATATGTCTCCTTTACAATTTCTTAATGTTTGGTGGTGGGGTTACGTTTTTGCCTAGTGTTTGCCGTTTGACGGCATTACAGATTATACCTTTAAGTTAGGGATGTCCGATATTATCGGCTGACCGATATTATCGGCCGATATCGGCAGTAAAATGTGATATCGGAAAATATCGGTATCGGTAAAAAAAAACAAAAAAACAATAACAATTTTTTTTTTTTTTTTTTTACATTTATTTAACCTTTATTTACCCAGGCAAGCAAGTAAGAACCAATTCTTATTTTATTTATTGTCAAAAGTATGCATGTTGGTTTAATTCAACAACAAGAGATATGTAATGTTAATTTTTACTTTTTTAATTATCATATTTTGCACAGATAATGCTTACATTTAGAAAGCCTTTTGAATGCATCCAGCGAAATTATTAGTTACCTGAAATTATTCAGTTTTTTTGGGGGGAAACCCTGCATATATCGGTATCGGTTGATATCGGTATCGGTATCGGTATCGAAATTAAGAGTTGGACAATATCGGAATATCGGTATCGGTAAAAAAGCCAATATCGAGCATCCCTACTTTAAGTAGATGGAAAATCCTGATTGGGGCTTTAAGAATTTTAAGAAATCTTTTTACTCGGATACCCAACGGTCATAGTATTCATATATAGATATAGTATTAATCATATAGTCCTTATATATTATATTTAGTTTTACATTCACATGTATAAATCAACTTAAAAAACGAACCTATCCTGGACTGCAGACAGCCGTTACTCCCTGAAGCCAGGTCATTGAGTCGTAAGACGCCTCTCCCTCGCTCCCTCCAAGACTGTGTTCCTCTTTCCAGGACAAACAGCCTGCAGGTCAGCTGAAACACAACAGCAATAAGAAGCTTTAAAAATCTAAAATCAAATGGGTAGCCACATTTTCTTTTATAATAATAGCAGTGGAGACATGTTTCAACTTTTTTATTCATTTATTTATTTTATACAGCTCTTGGGCACCGCAAATAAATATGTGTAAATAGTATTTGCTTGTATTTCATGACTGTAAAATGTTTATTTACATCGTCTCTAAACACTGGAATACAACAGATCTTTATTCTGAAAGTAAAAAAAAAAAAAAAACGTATTTTCCGTCTACATCAAACTCTTTCAAGAATGTATCATGTGAACATAATCCACACTGATGTGGTCCAAACAGTCATGGATTGGGGCTTTACCAAGCCCACCATGAGGAAACACGGAGAGCGCACGATGCACCGCTTCACATGTTAACTTTACCAAGCCCACCATGAGGAAACACAGAGAGCGCACGATGCACAGCTTCACATGTTAACTTGACGAAGCCCACCATGAGGATGTGTGTAACGTATCAGCCAGCGAGCAGCAGGCACATCGTCTGTCAAAACAAACGACAACGTCGGCCTGCAGCGCCTGCCGTGGTAGCAGCTTTGATCCTAGTTGATCAAATAATTGCCTGCATGGACTGGGGTGGGGGGCCACAGTGGCTCAGGAGGTAGAGAGGTTGTCTGGTAATCAGATGGTTCCCGGTTCGATTCCGGCTCCTCCCCGGCAGCGTGTCGAAGTACGCACTTAACCCCCGACTGCTCCCGATGAGGCCTTGGATGGTCGCCTCCGCCGTCGGCGTGTGAACGTGTGAGTGAATGGGTGAATGTGACGCACAAGTTGTTAAGTGCTTTATATAAATGCAGTCTATTTATAGCAACGTTATTTAGTGTAAGCCTGGATGATATTCATCAGCTCTCTTATCAATCTCCCTCGACGTGTTGATGTTCGTACGGGTCATGCGGTTCGCCGTGGTGATGTACGCGCCGGTGTCACCGCGCAAAAAATTTAGCAGGGCATCCCAGACCACCACCCGACTAGGATAACTGTGGAGGAATACCTTTGTTCGTCCTAACAATAGCTTGAATCTCACACCTAGAGAGCCAATGTCCACAAACCCCTCCTAACCTCCACCATTGAGAGCTGGATCCCCCCTTCTCCACCTCAGTGTCTCCCAGGTGGCCAGTGGAAACACCCCTCTCAACAAAGCTCATTTTAATCTACATGTACCTTGTTACTATGTGTTTCACTATTAAACCTATATTGATCATGAAGATCCATCTACATCCATAATTGACGAGTCCGGTTCCACAACATAACCCATAATTGGTGTGCGCGCCGACCAACACCCTGCACGCCGCCACGCTAACGGTGCACCCCGTTGTTCACTAAACATGACCCACCTGCACCACGTTGCTCTCCGTCTCCTCCCCGGTGACGAGCTGCACGCGTCGGAAGAGACGACGCCTCCCGCAGGAAGCACTGTAGGCTGCAGCGGACTCCCTCAGCGAGCTCCACACTACTGCTGTGTCAAAACACAAAGTTTACTTGAAGGCTACAACAAGAGGCTTCAGAAATACACAGAGTATACACACTATCACAGCCACAGGGTATCTGTAGGTTCCAACAAGTACACTTTTTAAGCGCTTTTTATTACCACTTGGAGCAAAATGTAATACCAATTTCACGACCATACTAGCAAAAAAAAAGAAAAAAAAACACATAGTGACACTGAACTGGTGGCTGCATTTGCAGCTTTTTGCGCGCCAATTTAAATTATTGAGCGTTCCATACAAGCTCTCGCCAGACACACCAAGCTCCCGGTAGCCCCACAAATAACGACTTGAATACAAAAACATTCAATATTATTTCAGCCGGGCTGCCCCCCCCCCAAAATGTAATACCTGTGCAAATTAAATGTAAGACTTTTAATACCCTTTAAGGCCTTAAATTGAGAATTATGAATTTAATACTTTTTAATACCCCGCAGATACCCTGAGCCACATTCTGCAAATGGATAATAGAATTATACTCAAAAACAGCATAGGCCCAGTGAACGTATCCCAAATCTGTTTCAGTCACAGAATTAGCACACATACACAATGTATTGTGAGTGACGTGATTGGGGTCACTGAAAGGGTTCAGTTTTTTTTTTTTTTTTTATCTACTTTTTTTTCTTTCATTTTCTATTTTTCTCCCATCCCAATTCCGTATCGTCCAATTCTACCCTCCCCTGTCTCAAACGCCGTTAGGCCATGCCTCCCACAAGCCGGCTGCAATGTGGATGAAGCCTTACATCACGTGTCCCCTCCGGTACTCGAGGAAGCAGCCGTCGCATCTTTTCACCTGCACAGCGCGATCTCTCAGCGGCGGGGGTCTGCGTGGGAGGGACACGCCGCCCCCGTCGCTTCCTGATTCTGCTGCGCAGGCGCACCAACCGACCTGTAGGAGTCGCTGTCCACAACGTCCGATCCCCACCCATCAGCTTTTCCACCCCTAACACTGCCAATTGTGTTAGTATGAACGACCAGCCAAGCTGATAGCAATGCGGAGAGCTGGGCTCAAACCCAGCGTCTCCTGCATTGGTGGCGAGCGCCTTGCCCACTACACCACCTAGCCGCACGGTTCAGTTTATTTCTCAAACTAAATATGTTATCAGTAAACACCGGTAAAAGCAGGCATGTGCTTTGGAGGTCGAAGTGCCTTTGTATGCAGTTCTGAAATACCACCACTAGAAGGCAGTAGGGTATATTCCCAAAATAAGCATGAGGTAGTTACATGCAAATTAAGTGGACATACCTTTTGTCCTGCACCAAAATTCTAAAAGATATTTTTTTAATGCAAATTAGGATTCTTCTCTATTCCCAGATCCGGAATTCAGAGCGGTTTTGCAATCAACAAGGGATCCCAACCTGAGCATGACGACATAAGAGCAAAATGGCAGCCGTGTGAATATGGTCAATTGGATTGATTGTTCCCACGGCAGTACCACGGCAGTACCACGGCAGTACCACGGTACATTATTTACGCAATGGCCGATATCCCGCGGTGAAACTGGAAGTACCGTCGAACTACCGCTAAAACAGAGTCCCTCCTGGCGTCAAGCCCCGTCCTGCCATTTCGTGGGTTAACGCTTTCACTACCACACTACAGAAGGTTAACCCTTTCACTACCACACTACAGAAGGTTAACGCTTTCACTACCACACTACAAAGGCTTAACACTTTCACTACCACACTACAAAGGGTTAACGCTTTCACTACCACACTACAAAGGGTTAACGCTTTCACTACCACCCTTGCACTAACCCTTGTAGTGTGGTGGTGAAAGCGTTAACCCGTGTAGTGTGGTAGTGAAAGTGTTAACCCTTGTAGTGTGGTGGTGAAATCGTTAACCCTTGTAGTGTGGTAGTGAAAGGGTTAACCTTATGTAGTGTGGCAGTGAAAGTGTTAACCCTTTTAGTGTGGTGGTGAAAGTGTTAACCTTCTGTAGTGTGGTTGTGAAAGCGTTAACGTTCTGTAGTGTGGTAGTGAAAGGGTTAACGGTCTGTAGTGTGGTAGTGAAAGCGTTAACCTTCTGTAGTGTGGTAGTGAAAGTGTTAACCCTTGTAGTGTGGTGGTGAAATCGTTAACCCTTTTAGTGTGGTGGTGAAAGTGTTAACCTTCTGTAGTGTGGTTGTGAAAGCGTTAACGTTCTGTAGTGTGGTAGTGAAAGGGTTAACGGTCTGTAGTGTGGTAGTGAAAGCGTTAACCTTCTGTAGTGTGGTAGTGAAAGTGTTAACCTTCTGTAGTGTGGTGGTGAAAGCGTTAACCCTTGTAGTGTGGTAATGAAAGTGTTAATCTTCTGTAGTGTGGTAGTGAAAGGGTTAACCTTCTGTAGTGTGGTAGTGAAAGTGTTAACCTTCTGTAGTGTGGTAGTGAAAGCGTTAACCTTCTGTAGTGTGGTAGTGAACGGGTTAACCCTTTGTAGTGTGGTAGTGAAAGTGTTAACCTTCTGTAGTGTGGTAGTGAAAGCGTTAACCTTCTGTAGTGTGGTAGTGAACGGGTTAACCCTTTGTAGTGTGGTAGTGAAAGGGTTAACCTTTTGTAGTGTAGTAGTGAAAGGGTTAACCTTCTGTAGTGTGGTACTGAAAGGGTTAACCTTCTGTAGTGTGGTAGTGAAAGGGTTAACCTTCTGTAGTGTGGTACTGAAAGCGTTAACCTTCTGTAGTGTGGTGGTGAAAGGGTTAACCTTCTGTAGTGTGGTACTGAAAGCGTTAACCTTCTGTAGTGTGGTAGTGAAAGGGTTAACCTTCTGTAGTGTGGTACTGAAAGCGTTAACCTTCTGTAGTGTGGTGGTGAAAGGGTTAAAACAGCACGACCAAAAACCTACAAACCTTTATGTCTCGATTCGGAGCCACAGGACTCAGACTCAGATGTGCTGCAGTCGGATTCTGATCCGTCGCTCGGGGTTTTCTGAGGCCTCTGTTGAGAGGAAGAGAAGAATGACAGGATCTGGTTGTAAAAGAATTGTAGGTTTTGGCGAAACAGCTGCAAGCACATCTACTGAATAACCAAAACACACCAGAACTCTCTCGCTCATGTTCTCTCCAAAGACAAACTGGATGTTTTCGGAAGTAGACACCTCCGCCTTGGGCCTGTGGAGGGAGGGAGGGAGGAGAGAGAGAGAGAGAGAGAGAGAGAGAGAGAGAGAGAGAGAGAGAGAGAGAGAGAGAGAGAGAGAGAGAGAGAGAGAGAGAGAGAGAGAGAGAGATGAGACACAGGTCTGTCCCCTGGGTTAATCGACTGTAGTAAAGCTGCCTCGTCTCGCCCTTGGAAAGCGACCTCTTCTACGCTAATGATGGTACCTGATGAGGGCAAAAATGCATACGATTCATCCAGCCATAACCAGATAACTGGGTCAGGGAAGTTGGGTGTTGGGAGGGTTCTGTCTTTAAAAAAAAAATATATATATATATATATATATATATATATATATATATATATATATATATATACATATATATATATTTTATTATTATTTTGTATATATATATATATATATATATATATATATATATGCAAAACAGTTTTCACTGTTATTATTATTATATTTCAGTTTGGGGGGGGGGTTGTTAAAATATTTTGTATTTATCTATTTCAAGATTTTTATAAAAAAGAAGATTTGTCTGTTTATTGAAAAGAATGTATTATAATCTATATTGTATTTTCTCAAAGTTGTACAGAACTCGGGAAAAAAATGAGAAAAAAAATAACTCTGTGCATACCTGTGTGTTTGGTTTGAGATGACTGAAGAAGATGGTTGACGAGTTGCGATGCTGCAGATATCAGTGTTATATCTGTAGCTCCCCTGAAAACAGAAAACGAAAAGAAAAAGAAATACATCTTTTGTCTTACTGATCATGCTGTGATACTGTTTGACAAGTTACATTTGAACAAATAGTATTTGGTAATAACTGCTTTATAAAGACAGAGAAACGCTTGCCTCCTTTAACTCATTCCCCGCCAACAAGGAGTTTACTGGGACCCCGAGGGTGCAGTACCGGCCAGATCCGGCTAGGTGGCAGTATCGAGAGTGCAGTAAACCCTGTTCCAGACCGTGTCTTACATTTAAATCCCTCCGGGCGCTAAATTTAGACGGAGCCGAGTAAATCGCTTCATCCGACCACTTCGAAATGCATCTGGCACACTCGATCCATAAATTGTGCCAAATTATGTCCGGGACCAGATGGACACCAATACTGGAAATCGCGATCAGACAATTGGAATATTCTTTTTGGAATACCCCCGATCAAAGGTAAGGACTATCTGACATCAATTTCAGCTTGATCCAACAATGTTTTTTTTTCCATATCGATCCAGCTGATCAGCGTCTGTAGTGTTCAACATGAATGTCGTTACTGGCCATCAAAGCATAAAAAAACGACCCCCCTTTCATGATGAAACATAATACCTATACATTTGATTTGGAAATGGTAGCATGTCCAGGCAAGAAACGCCAATGCTTATAGTAGAATACACGTAGCGCCCTATAACTCAGCTTTTCAGGAATGATCCCGGATCACTCCTAAACTATACTTATATTCACCCCGGGATAACGCGCAAACGTATGCATGAATAAATTATCTCTTTTTTGCATGTTCGACGGAAGAAAGTCACTGTCAAATGCCTATAGTATTGTCTCCATAGCTATAATATAGAATATAGATATAGCTCTACAAACAAGGTGACGCACCCCTATATTTAAAGCGTGGCATAGCTCGAACGGGACAAGGCTAATCCCTGGCGCTGAATGAGTTAAGCATGTTCCTTCCCCTTGAAAAACTTTTTTGGGGGAAAAGCACAGAAGAATATATGCATTTGGTCCATAATTATATTTTACGAGAATGTGGGAAGATCTCGGGTAGAGAAATCTTTCAGTTTGGTAGAACAACCATATCAATGTTCTCGGTTGCTAAATGAATAGTTGAATGCCGAGAAATGGGAAAACAACAGGACTCAAAAACCAGTTTTGACATTTTACATTTGGACAAACTCCCGCCCCTTTAGCGGTTAAGCAAACGCGTTTAGTCAGAAAGGAATGTGAGGCCCCCGTAGGCTGCGTCAGGAGACACCATGAAAGCAGAGGAGCACGAAACCAGGCAAAGTTTGCTTCGCTGTTCACACCTTCTATACCAGACCGGGCCGAACAATAATTCCCTGTTCTCAGGCGCTCAGTCCAGAGTGGTGCTACGGCCCTCGCACCTGGGTGTCAGACACATGTCCCACTAGGTCTGGCACAGGGGGAGTGTTGTGAGGGGTAAAGCGGAGCTGCGTAATACCTCAGGTAGGTGCAGCTGCCCGGAGAGGTTCCAGGGCTGAGGGGCGAGGAGAAGAGCGGGCCTCAGAAATGACCTCCGCCCCCGGAGCACAGGTGGCACTGTAGACGGACAGGGTAAACACCACACAGGGGGGTGGGGGGTGGGGGTGACACATAGGTTAGGATGATAAAAAAAAACGTGCAGACGTGCAGGTGCAGAGTCTCCCAATTGCCCTCTGTTTCACTTTGAAGTTCCTATGTAAACAGGCGAATGGGGGCGGCTATTTTTAAACTATTGCAACACCTGTTTTGTAAAGTAAGACACCAGGCTTAGAAATGTAATTCGTATCCGTTTATTTTACACTCACGAGAACCGAAATTAAGAAAACTGGCTATTACGGTATTTGGCAATTTCCAAAAGGTCATTTAAATGCAGCTGTTGTTGTTTTCAATGAGAGCGAATGGCATTGCGAAACACCAGTGAAGGGAGGTGCCCACTTGATAACCCTGGTGATATGCTGCTCTCGCTGCCTATCTATCTACACTTGATAACCCTGGTGATATGCTGCTCTCGCTGCCTATCTATCTACACTTGATAACCCTGGTGATATGCTGCTCTCGCTGCCTATCTATCTACACTTGATAACCCTGGTGATATGCTGCTCTCGCTGCCTATCTATCTACACTTGATAACCCTGGTGATATGCTGCTCTCACTGCCCATCTATCTACACTTGATAACCCTGGTGATATGCTGCTCTCGCTGCCTATCTATATACACTTGATAACCCTGGTGATATGCTGCTCTCGCTGCCTATCTATCTACACTTGATAACCCTGGTGATATGCTGCTCTCGCTGCCTATCTATCTACACTTTATAACCCTGGTGATATGCTGCTCTCGCTGCCTATCTATCTACACTTGATAACCCTGGTGATATGCTGCTCTCGCTGCCTATCTATCTACACTTGATAACCCTGGTGATATGCTGCTCTCGCTGCCTATCTATCTACACTTGATAACCCTGGTGATATGCTGCTCTCGCTGCCTATCTATCTACACTTGATAACCCTGGTGATATGCTGCTCTCGCTGCCTATCTATCTACACTTGATAACCCTGGTGATATGCTGCTCTCGCTGCCTATCTATCTACACTTGATAACCCTGGTGATATGCTGCTCTCGCTGCCTATCTACACTTGATAACCCTGGTGATATGCTGCTCTCGCTGCCTATCTATCTACACTTGATAACCCTGGTGATATGCGGCTCTCGCTGCCTATCTATCTACACTTGATAACCCTGGTGATATGCTGCTCTCGCTGCCTATCTATCTACACTTGATAACCCTGGTGATATGCTGCTCTCGCTGCCTATCTATCTACACTTGATAACCCTGGTGATATGCTGCTCTCGCTGCCTATCTACACTTGATAACCCTGGTGATATGCTGCTCTCGCTGCCTATCTATCTACACTTTGGGTTGTGGTGGCCATGTGGAGCTCCCATTTGACCCATTTCCTCCTGCACCCACACCCCTTTCCCTAAACCTGGTTCGTATCCTATTCCCTACTGTACACTCATTACCCTACCCTACCCCCCGCCCCCCCAAACACACATATGACCTTTTTATTTGACCACTATCAGTAGCATAAGTGTTTGGTATGAGGATTGGGTTTCTTCACTGAGTGCTTATCCTTACGGTACTTTTAGTTTTACCATGGTACAAATACTTTTTGTATAATTCTACACTTAATAATACTAATACTAAATAATAACATGGTATAATCTAATTCAAACCATGATTCTCGGTCACTACCACCATGCTACTGACCAAGAAAAGGGTGGAAATCCCATGATACCTTTTTGGAATTACCATGATACTTTTAATTTGGAAATACCATGATACTTTTTGGGGGGGAAATACCATGATACTTTGGGGGGAGGGGGAATACCATGATACTTTTTCGTAAAGAGAGGAAAAAAACATCAGAACCGACGCCCACCTGTTTCATCTGGAACCTTAGTCTTGTTGCTCGTGCTCGACGTCATGAACACATTTGATCGTGAGACTACAAGAAAGGAGGAGAACTTCGTTAGGGACGTCCGAGGTGAAAACAAAAACACAAGCTTTGAGCTCATGACTTTTTAATTCACGTGTTAAAAGACAAGAAAATGAAATGAGCCGACATGCCCCCCACCCCTACCCCTGGGAGAAAAGCAGTGACATGAGTCATGTTGGTAATGTCACCATGCAGATTTCCGCTAAAGGTGACCATCACTCACACACACACACACACACACACACACACACACACACACACACACACACACACACACACAAGGCAAACGACATGAGAACACCAGTCACGTGGCGGCTATAGTGGGTCACTGTGAGATTTATGACAAGCAGGTGAGCTTGAAGTGTGACTGAACCGAAATGGACGAGGAGAAAGGGATACGGGGGAGTCTTCCGTCTGAATGCTGGCAATATGAGGCCTTGGCATTACTGTAACGTTAGATGCGCTGGCAGACACGTGCACAGCTCCAGCAGGAAGCACCATGACTCGGTACTTTATTAACTATGCTGGGGCTCAAGGCCCAATCCTCCTCCTCCTCCTCCTCCTCCTCCTCCTCCTCCTCCTCCTCCTCCTCCTCCTCCGACCAAAACGCCTAGCGACTGAACGGGCAATCTTCAAACAAGTCGAGACATATCGTTTCTTTCTCAAGACTCCTTGTATGTGCTCATGTAGAATTAGTACTGCATGTAATCAGAAATCCCTTAAGATGCCTTTACGCCTAGAAAGAATATCAACAACAAGTCCCTCCCTAGCTTCCAGTTTTTACAGGAAACACATACATCTGTAGAGTCAAATTAGCATTCTGCTAGCCGTTTCATGGGACCTTAAAAATCACGCATGCATGTTACAATAATGGCGAGTCGGCCAGTCAAGTCAGTCATTCATTTTCTTGAACAGAATGCAAATTGAACATTAACCCATAACCTAAAGTAGTGCTGGGGGGGGGTATATGTACAGTAGGGCTGCAATGGTGAGTCGACGTTGTCAATGACATGCATATTCATGACAGATGCATTGTTAACTCATTGAGCGCCAAACAAGAGAAATCCTGTTTTTTTTATTTTTTATTTAACAAAAATAAACGTCATGGCTCATCTCCTACTCTGGGTATTCACTAGGTGGTGTCAGAGAGGCAACTACCCATGTGACCTAAGGATAGTAGTACCGCACTAAAAAAAACACTTTGAAATGTTAAATTGCAAATATAAATCAATTGCTGTTTTTTTCGGGGGAAATTAATCATTTATTTTAGATGAATCGACTAATCGATAAAATAATCGCCAGATTAATCCACAACAAGTTATTTGCAGCCCTAGTGTACAGTATACAGATATCGTCCATATATCATAAAATTTCTATTTTATACAGATTCTTCCTATAAAAAATATATTTGAAACAGAAATGCCCTCAGCGCAGACAGAGAGCGTGAGACGTGTTTCATGTACCTGGAGGTGGAGGCGGGAAACAGAGGGAGGCTGATCTCACACGCCGGCTATTGTCACTGGAATCTGTGCATGGAAACAAAACGATCACAGGGAATCATGAAAATCTGGATTTAGGATTATCCTCCTCTCGTCGGAACACTGTAGTGATTCATTGTTCATCTGCCCTGACTGACTCGTGACACAGATAACCAGACAACATAACATTACACAACTTCACTATGATGCACAATTATGCACGTCACTGCTGTCAGGGGAAATCTTTTTTACGTTTTCACTATAAATTAGGATTTACATGGTTCTCTATTTACATGGTTCAATGAGCTCTGACCCATGACCCCAATTCAAAACCCAAATCTGACACTGAGGTTGATTTCCTTAATTCCTGAGAATTCACCCATTTAGAGATGGGAGATTTCCACCAGTCAGATTCAGATTCAGATTCAGATTCAGATTCCTTTATTGAGCCATTTGTGTAAAAACACATTGGTAATTGTTGCACCAACACAGACACATGACAAGAAACGAAACAGTGCAGTGGAGGATTAATCAATAAAATACATATATATATATAAAGTGAAGAGTGCAGAGTTCCAGTACGGACTAGTGCAGTGCAGTCAGTGTCATTGTGCCAGTTTCACTTGGGGGCAGAGGGGGGGGGGACCTGAGGCATTGATCAGCAATGATATGTACAAATTATATCAACTTGAATGAAACAACTTTATTGGTGCACGACACACGAGTAACATCAGAATAACAGACCTTATGATTAAGTATAACGTATGTTAAATACTTCTGCTATGTATCCATTGTAACTGTAAGGACATTGATCTACCATATTGAAATGTTCTTGTTTTGCTTTTAGGCAGAATTAACTCACCATTTCTAATTCTGGGACTAGGGTAGGTGAACGATCTCACTCTCTTGCTTGGACTGACTCCAACAACTACTGGAAGAAAAACACAAAGGGACAAGTACATGTAACACTAATCACAGTAAACTCTGGTGGAAAAACACGAAAGACAACGACCGACAACGCTAACATTCACAATGGAACAGCCCCTCGTGGGAAAACGTTATTTACCCTGTTCAGCTTACCTGCCTCTTCCTCCCATTTCTCTGCGCTTCTCTGAAGGAAATTAAAAAGCATAGGATTACTAAACTAAATACAACATTATACTACTTTTATCTAATAGCATTCAAGGCATTCAACGGCCGTCTGCCAGTCTTACCTTCATGGATAGGCCACTCTTCTGAAAGATGAACAGAGGCGGGGCTATCACCGTTTTCTCTGTGAAAAGAGAACATTATAGATGAAACTAAATAGGACGATTCTTCATACTTGCGTGTACATTGATTTCTATACTTGACATTCAGCTATTTTCCAGCGTGGTACAGCATTGCAAAAGTTCATAACCCTGTTTCAAACTCAGGTCACGAGTATCATGGTGCACTCTTGCTACTTAGGAATCTACTTAACTTCACCTATATCACTATACCCACTATGCCGATATTCACTCAAGACTGTAGCACTCAAGTTCGACACTGTTTGACGAACAATGGGTCTCATTCTCCAAGGACTTACGACAAAAAGGGCTTTCTCTTAGGGCCATTTGAGACCTTTTCGGGACGATTTTGGGCTTCGCCACCCGTCCCAATAAAACATATATAATTAATATTATATTATAATATATTGTCTATATTCATGTCTTGCCCGAAAAGGTCTCAAATGGCCCTAAGAGAAAGCCCTTTTTGTCGTAAGTCCGTTAAAGAATGAGACCCAATGTTACTGACCCTTAGCTGCCAGAGTTGTACCCTAGTTCCTGCTGACTTGTCGTATAGAACTTGTACGTCACTTTGGATAAAAGCTAAATGACTAAATGTAAATGCAATGGTATTAACCTAGTATAAACACACGGCATACCAAATATCAGTCAATTTTAGAGTAGTTGAGTAATTGAATCGAGTTTTAAAGGGTAGGTGCTGCGCCAAGAATCTAAAAACATCACCATGGCAGTCAGAATGGTAAATGAGCCAAGAGCAAGCCATGAGAATTACACACCCAGAACGGGGCGCCTACTAGAGAGGCTGAGTCATCCATCTCCAGGCTCTGCTATCCCAATGAATAGACGCTTTGACTTCCACAGGCTCTTATGTAAGCAACTAGCTTGCCCCGACGAGCGTGGATGAGAGCTGGGGACGGGTCCTCCTCCGGGCGAGGGCTGAGTGTTGGGATCGTGTTGGGGGGGGGGGGGTTTGAGCCAGGCAACAGGCGCCAAGGTTTGGCAATGGGTCAATCAAGCTCTGAAACCGGCATGGACCAGTCTCGAGAGACTCTAAAAATACCCTCTAATCCAAAACGATCAACGCCACTCAAATGCTTTACGTTGGAATCACCCCACCATGGGATGGGTGATCTCAAATAGATAAATGAATAATGAATGGATGACAAGGAGGGATTTTAAGATGCAAAGTAGCTCCTAGACCGGCAATGTCACTAACTCACTCACTCACTCACGGTTAGCAACTCTGCCCCTAGTGGTAGCTCACATACATGGCACTTTGTGTAAGACCGCTTCAATCTATGCAAGAATGCTTTGCATCTATGACACTGTGTGTCATTGTTTGATGATGAGCTATGGTGTCACAGTGTTCATGAGTAGTAGGAACAGTAGGCAATGCCAACAAGATGCCATCAGTTTTACTGTCGTTTTTTTTTTTAGAAGTTAATAATGAAAGCAGTCACAGTCAAGCCTGTCACTCAAGCTACTGACAAACAACAACAACAACAACAACAACAACAACAACAACAACAACAACAACAATAGCCTCCTTACTGTAGCTCACTTGCCACTGTGTTATGTATCATCAGTATCATGTTTATTTATTTAAAGTATTTCTTGGTCATTGTTCCCCCCTCTCTTTTGGTGGTGGTGTGTTCATTTTTCTAATTTGTTTCAAGTTTGTTTATTATTAGTCACAACAAAATACAGAATACTTTATGATGAAATGCTTGTTTCTGTATGAGCCCCTGGGAGTGTGCTACATACAGTGAAAAGAAAGTAAGTAATAAGAAGTAAGTAAGAAGTAAGTAAGTAAAGTCAATAATATACATATATACAATACAGAGTAAAATGAGTAACAGTGAGGTACAATGCAGAAATGAGATGGGGTACAAAACATACAAAAAGGTATGAATGTAGTGCAAATCTCTTTAATAATAGATAAATATAAAGTGTGTTAAAGTGAGTAAAGTGAGTGGTAAGATGAGTGTTTGTTTAAAGTGAGTGTGTGTACATGTGGATGTGTGTGCAGTGCATAGATGATGGGTTGTTTATACATAGTGTCATTGTCATTGAGCATCCTGATGGCCTGGGGTTAGAAGCTCCTACTACTGAGTCTCTCTGTACTGGCCATGAGACTCCGGCGGTAGCGCTTGCCTGACCGCAGCAGTTCAAAGAGGCAGTTGTTTGGGTGACTAGAGTCTTTGATGATTATTCTCTTAGCCATGGCCCTGCAAGGCTGTGTGTGTATGATGTTATGTCCCGTCTTGCGTGACTGTATTGTAAATGAGCACATCTTTGTAACAAAATGTAGAAGAAGAAGACATTTTGGAAGAGACACGCAGTACTGCTTCTTCTTCTTCCAGTCTCTGATGCTACCATACCGGCGTCACCACATTATTACCACACTGTCACAATAGGTCTGTGGCCACTAGGGATGGGTACCGAATTCGGTACTTTTGAGGCGGTACTTTTGAGGCACCGAACCGAAACACGTCGGTACTACCGAGTATCGAATCAAGTGAGAAACCGAAAAAAAAATAAAAATAAAAAATAAAATAATTTTTTTTTTTTTTACTTTTCTCTTTTCATGTCAACGTTCACACGCACAATATATGCTTACCTAGGATTTTACTTGATTCAACAACAAAGCAGTCGGAGCAATGACAAGCCGAAAACTGTCGAAATTGTAGTTATTTGAAGTTTGGATTTTTTTTTTACGACTGAGGTAGGTAAATTAAATTTCTTGAGACTAAAGTACCGAAAAAAGGTACCGTTGGGTACCGGTATCGATTCACAGGTCCGGTATCGGTTCAAATGTGAAAGGTACCCATCCCTAGTGGCCACAGAGGTCTGCCAGCTCTTCTGGACCCCTTGCATGAGAAAAACAAAGCAGACGTCACGCGGTGCGGCCACTGGCCACTGGCACATGAACGTCGGGGAAAAGGCATGACTGCCATCTGTGACAGCCATTTGTGATGGACAGTTTTCCACATCAGGGATTAGCGTGGGTCAGGATTACGTAATGCAAACTATGAGAGGGAATGTGAAATAGACGCACCATTCAAATCTATCTCCATGTCATCCGTCAATATATATAATCATAAACACTTTATTAACCATCATTCTGATACAGATGATCAGAGGCACACCACACACACACACACACACACACACACACACACACACACACACACATTAATATACGGTACTGAGCAGAAGAACAAAAGGACGTTGCAGGAACGGTCGAACATCTCTGCCAACGGCCGTTATGTAACAGAAGCACGCACCCTTCCAAAGAAGGAACAGAAATTAAACATAAATCCTCGCTGAGAGACCTGTCAAACTGAATAAACACACATCTATCATGAATTCCCACCCACACAGAGGACTCACTGTCCTCTCGTGTCTGATTTTAGAGCCTGGTCCTTGCTCCTCCCAACGTTAAGTCTCACGGTGCAGCTCAGGAGAAGGTAAAGAAGGAGATGATGACAACCAGGTTATTTCTGTGCTTTTCCAGGATTTGTAATGGCAGGTGTTGATGAAAAATCACGACAGATTTAAAAGGGATAGCCATGCTGTTCCTCGTACCAGCACAGTCCATGCTGTTCCTCGTACTAGCTACAGCTAGTTGGCTTAAAGCAGTGCTTCTCAAACTTTTTCTGTCAGGCCCCCCTTTGGCGGACCAAAATATTTTGGGCCCCCCCCCCCCCTCGCCCCAACAAAATAGTCATGAAATGTTTAAATGTATTGAAATAACACCAATATTGTGAAACAGCACTGCAGAATGGTCAGCTCCCATCTCCTCACACAGTGCAGAGAACAGGCGCGCTTTCAGGGGTCGGGTTTTGATGAAATTTACCACGTTTATAACTTCTGTCAAAACCTCATTCAGCTCAGGGCTAAGCTGTCTTGACGCTGGCGCCTCTCTGTGAATTTACAGTGCGTCCATTGCGCGTTTGGCGAGACCCCCTTGATGAGCGCCTGTAGCCCCCTCCTTTTCCCTGCCATGGCCTGCGCACCGTCAGAGCAAAAGCCCACACAGTTCTTGTGAGGTTTGGTTCTTTCCCCACCACGGGCTTCTTAAAGTACTGTGATGATTGGTCCGCTGCTCACCCACTCGCTCTGTTCCTTTAAGATATTTCGGTTAATTAATTGCATTCTCCTCTCCACACGCTTCTTCCTGTAGATGCCGTTTGATTGGTGCTCCCCCAACCACACGCTTCTGGAGCAATGGTCAATCTCATCCCGCAGCTGTCACAGCTTGTCATTAAGCACCCCTTGGCTTTATATACCCTGATTCCCCATTTATTGATGTTGGATCGTTCTGAAATATTCTCTGCATTTGCCGTTTCCTTCCGTCGCTGCTTTCCCTGTGCTTTGCCTCCCAGGACTCGCGAGGAGTATTCCGTTTGGAGAACCTGCTTCCCCGTTACGAAGCGCTCGCCCTGTTTGATCTGCTCGCTTCACGCACAGCGCTCTGGTGAGTTTTTGCAAGACAGTCTTTTGGATTCAATCGTTTTTTGTGTGTGTTAAAGCACTGAAGAGATCCTGTTTTTCGTTCAGACTGTTCTCACCCTTTTTGCCTGTTTGGATATTCACTTTGGATTTATTATTGTTTGGACATTGCTCACTGTGTGTTTCACACCGAAGATTCTGTCACTTGGATTTATTGTTTGGACATTGCTCACTGTGTGTTTCACACCGAAGATTCTGTCACTTGGATTTATCTGTTTGGACAAGTCACTTCACCTGTCACCTGTCAGTTTCCAATTGTGCACTGAGCTAACTCGGACTCTCTCTCTCCCTATCCGCCACCACCCCGGAGTATATGCTGGGAGGATTCTGCAGAGCGGCTCAGACGTCACGGACAGATTCCACAAACGTAACCCCCCGGGAGAAGCTGCAGAGCAGCAAACATTCCTCACATGCCTGTTTCCCAGTTTGTTCTGTTCTCCACCAAATTCTTTCTGTTTACTCAGTAAATAAACAAGCCCTTGATTTTGGCTAACTCTGAAACAACTCTCTCTGTGCCGTTTGCGTTTGGGGTCGGTGTCAAACCATAACAGTTCTCCCATTTCAGTCCATGTTCTATCAGGTAACTGTCAATAATTTTGAAGAGCTCATCAGCTGTCGCTCTGTTTTTGACATATTTGCAAAACAGCAGATCTTCACTCAGTGACTGGGAATTTACAAAGCGAACATAGGAAATAAGCAAACAGTCTTTATTGCTGTCAGTCTTTGACAAGGCAACACGCATGTCATCCTCAAGGCTCAACTTGGCCCTATATTTTGTTTTCAGAGCTGTCATGGATGAAAAGCCAGCTTCACACAGATATGTGGTGCTGAATGGTATCAACACTTTAACTGCTGCATCATGAGATACTTGGTACTCAGCACCACACTCTGAAACTAGCTCTCCAGGTGGTATCAGATGAGATTTCAATGAGTTCTTCCAAGAGTTTGGATGGAGATGTGTCAGGAAGCTTTGTCTCAATGTTGTCTGTAAAGTTTTTTTTTATCCAGACTAACTTGGTGATCCTTTTCTGTGTTTTATTAAATAATGATTTTCAGATTTTGAGAAATGGTCAAACTTATCCAAATATGGTATTTTCATGGAGAACAGTGCAGCTGCAACAGATAACACTTTAGTGATAATTTTCTGTAATATATAAAAAAAAGAAAAAAAAAAAAATTAATCTCAAGGCCCCCCCTGTCATGCCTCTGCGCCCCCCCTGCGCCCCACACTTTGAGAAACACTAGCTTAAAGGAACACGCCAACATTTTGGCGAAATTTGCTTACCATCTTCTCCAGAGAGAGACAAGCAGATAGATACCAGTTTCCTCTCTTGTGTGTGTTCAGTAGAAAGCTATCTGGCTGCATGTTAGCCTAGCTTAGCACAATGAATGGAAGCGGACATGACCGGTTAGCCTTCAGGAGAGGTGTTAGTTGGACAATGCCTAGGCTAACCGGTCATGTCCGGTTCCATTCATTGTGCTAAGCTAGGCTAACATGCAGCCAGATAGCTTTCTACTGAATGCACAGAGAGGAAACTGGTATCTATCTTCTTGTCTCTCTCTGGAGAAGACGGTAAGTTAATTTCCCAAAATGTTGGCGTGTTCCTTTAATGGGATCAAGCTCCTGTCTGTACAGACCGACTAAAGACAGCCAAAACCTACTCCACGGTGCACACAAAGTCAATTTCAGTTTGACCCCATTTACTCTGCATTGGTTTGCGGTTAACTTGTGGAAGCTAAAATAAAGAACAGTATGGGTTGTGCTGAAAAAGCACTCTGCCAATCAACACTGTCACTGGTAAGTAACAAATAGGGCCAGGATTCCAAAAAGCACAACTATCGCTTTAAATCAAATTACCATGTACATACTTTCAATTGTTGTGCGTACGCTGTTGTGCATACAAAATGTCACATGAACTGACTGATGTGAAGAGCAATAAATGCTGCATGATGTAGAGAGAACTGCGTATGAGTGACAAGATGCATGATGTGCAAATTACTAGCGCTCTCTGCCACTGCAATGATTCTTTGTGTGTGTTAAGCATGTGTGTGCATGTATGTGCGTGTGTGTGTGTGCGTGCGTGTGCATGCATGCATGATTGTGTGTGTGTGTTTTATAGCTGTCCAGGGCCAAGGACAGGACAATTCATATGATGGGGGAGTGATGGATGGCTGACTTAACAAGGTCTGTGCATTTGTCTTTTAGTCCAGATAGCCTGTGATGACCAGGCGTCGGCTCCAAGAGGTAATCATCACCAGCTTTAAAACACACACAGATAGTGTGTAGTGTGTACAGAGTACATACAGCATACAGTAACATCATATACACACAGTCACACACAGCTCTTCTGAACACATTCATCCTTCTAGGGGTCCATCCCTTTTAGGCCTACATCCATCCAGTGAGCTTTGTCGACAACATGCACAGAAAAATGTATAGTTTGTAAGATTGAGCTGCGATTGTTTAATGTTCCCATCTTTCACAAGAGGGCACACAGTGGGTGGACAGCGCGTCTGAGCCCATCTGCTGCTGCTGCTGGGCTGGCCGGGCGGGCGGTGAGTTACTTTGCCCACAAAAGCCTCTTTGTGTTCCTGGCCTGGCAGAGGCTCATCATGCCATAAATCTAACTGCCACATGTGGCCTTGCTTCACTACTCGTTCTCTGCTCTGTGAAAAATAAGCAAAAAAGAGGAGCCCAACACACATACACACACAGGCACAGTTTGCCACCTTTCTTGCTTCCGTTTTCACACCGTGGCAGTGGCGGCGACAGGAAGCACCGCCCCACTAGGCCTCTCTGGACAGAACCAGAATGCCTCCTCGGGTGTCGGGGTGGGGCTTGCGGAGGGCAGAGTGCCAGGAAAAACACAGCGCGCAGTGACAGGCAACAGCTGGCCACACTGGCCACACATCACTCACGCCGAGAACAATACAGCGCTCAAAAAGCCCTTCCCCTCTCGAGTCCCGACCCCTCATCCACACAAATCTCCCTTTCCTGCCTGGATTTCTTCGGGGTACTGCTTGTGCTCGACTGTCAACGGTCTGCGAGAAGAAAAGAGGATTTCTCTGCGATCCCACCACCACACACACACACACACGCTGGCTGAGAGCCTGAACAATGTGGTTTGAGTTGTCTCGCTGACAACATTTAAACCGGTCTAAACAAGTCCGACACAAAACAATAGCTTAGTCTACCAGCACATCTGTATCGAATTAGTGGAGCTCACGGAAAAGGCCAGGCCAGGACAAGGGGCACGAACACAGAAACGTCTTCAACATACTGTAGCATAACGAAACGGATGGCGATCAACAGTTTGCTACTACCGTACTTTTCAAACTATAAGCCGCGGCTTTTTCCCCCATTTTTCGACCCTGCGGCTTATATAACGGTGCGGCTTATTATGTGACTCGACGTGACCAAACCCGAAAATGTAAAAATCTAAATATTGCTTTTTTGATGCATTGAAATGTTATTTATCTGTTCCCTTATTTGCTAAACTTAATACAACTTGTAAATGAATTAATTCTTGTTATTTGTCCGACAGTATTGTGTCCCAATGCTAATTACATATGGTAATTAAACATTAAAACACCTGCGGCTTATAGTCCAGTGCGGCTTATATATGTACACATCATTCAATTTAGCTGCTGCGGCTTATAGTCAGGTGCGGCTTATAGTGCGAAAAGTACGGTACTTGAAATAATTAGCCTAAACTGAAAAGGGAACTTGGACCTACAGGAGGCTATAATAATAACACTACTCGAAGTAACTGAATAAATTGGCTTGTTTTAACTGTATTAGGATGCAAAATGTATTATAATGTATATTTTGCATCCTGAGTGCAGTTAAAACGAGTCAAATGTTTTCAGTCAGGATCAGCAGATCACCTTGAGGTCTGGAGGTTCACAGTTCAGTCATTAAAAATGTTTTTTTTTTTTTTTTGCAAAACATTGACCCAGATTCACCACAGTTAAATGACTAACCCTTCCTCTCCTTTCTCTGTTATAGTAGGCTTAGGCTATGTCCATTACATCAACTAGAAAGGGTCACACACACACACACACACACACACACACACGCACACGCACACGCACACGCACACGCACACACACAGACACACAGACACATACACACACACTCAGCTCATAAGCCACACAGGGCCTCTTCCAGCCTATTATAGGAGGTGCTTCACTTCATAGGAATGTGAAGCTACTTAAAACAACCTCCAACAACTAAGGGCACCCTGCATTAACTCCCAGAGGTCCCAATATCTTAGGGGACCAATTGGAGCCGATCGTGGTATATTTTAATTTATTGGTATTGATCGGTATCAGCCTATTTCCTATACTTTGTTCAAAAGTACATGAAAACAATTAAAGGAAAGCTGTGATGTAGACTTTCTTTAAGCAGAGCTATTCAATTACCAAGCATATCTTACCAACACTGGATCGTTTTTTACTAACTTAAGTGTGCACTGTGCAGCTGTATTATCTAGGAAGGTATCGGAAGTATCGGATCAGGACTCAGGATCGGCAGAGATACTCAATATCAAATTACTTGGATTGGGATCGGGGGCAAAACTAATTTGATCGGGACATCCCTGGTACAGTATGTGGCTCATTCAATAACTAGATTACCGTACTAAACACTGTCTCAATCTCAATCTGTCTCTGTCCCTAAGATTAACATCCTTCCTCAAATTCAGTGCAATAGAATGTTCTGGTAACTTTCACAAACACAAGTGACTAGCCAGGAGGTTGCTCCAAAAACAAAAACACTAAGCAGGAGTCCACTGGGGCTTAATTAGCACAAACTAGTTTTACAGCCTGGAACAAGCTGCCGTGATCCGGTCCTCAGTTTCACAAGTGGATTTTGAAACTTGAAGTTGAGGGTCAGTGAGAAACGCCCCTCCAGACGTTTGACCGAGTCTCGCCCACTGAGCACAGTGCTGTGGTGTGTAGAGTAGACCATAATGTCCAGCGTTAGCTTAGCGGCTACTCACTCTGCACACCTCCAGCTTTAGCTTAGCGGCTACTCACTCTCTGCACACCTCCAGCTTTAGCTCATAGGCTACTCACTCTGCACACCTCCAGCTTTAGTTTAGCTACTCACTCTCTGCACACCTCCAGCTTTAGCTTAGCGGCTACTCACTCTGCACACCTCCAGCTTTAGTTTAGCTACTCACTCTCTGCACATCTTAGCTTTAGTTTAGCTACTCACTCTCTGCACACCTCCAGCTTTAGCTCATAGGCTACTCACTCTGCACACCTCCAGCTTTAGTTTAGCTACTCACTCTCTGCACACCTCCAGCTTTAGCTTAGCGGCTACTCACTCTGCACACCTCCAGCTTTAGTTTAGCTACTCACTCTCTGCACATCTTAGCTTTAGCTTAGCTACTCACTCTCTGCACATCTTAGCTTTAGCTTAGCTACTCACTCTCTGCACATCTTAGCTTTAGTTTAGCTACTCACTCTCTGCACATCTTTAGTTTAGCTACTCACTCTCTGCACATCTTAGCTTTAGTTTAGCTACTCACTCTCTGCACATCTTTAGTTTAGCTACTCACTCTCTGCACATCTTTAGCTTTAGTTTAGCTACTCACTCTCTGCACATATCCAGCTTTAGTTTAGCTACTCACTCTCTGCACACCTCCAGCTTTAGTTTAGCTACTCACTCTCTGCACACCTCCAGCTTTAGTTTAGCTACTCACTCTCTGCACACCTCCAGCTTTAGTTTAGCTACTCACTCTGGACATATCCAGCTTTAGTTTAGCTACTCACTCTGGACATATCCAGCTTTAGTTGAATGAATGAATGAATGAAAACTTTATTTAACAGATTGCAGAATGGGTACAATACAGTACGGCTCAATACATACAATTGTTAAGGGGATGCAGACCTGAGAAAGACGTTTGTCTTGTTTCCATCAGGGTCCCCCATTTTCAATTCATATTGACATTTATGACATACACAACATACATGACATTTATGGCATAGGGACATATAGGTATTTAGTACTGATACATTTGTGACATAAACGGTATTCAAATATACAGTACTGTTATATATCCAGCTTTAGTTTAGCTACTCTCTCTGCACATCTTTAGCTTTAGTTTAGCTACTCACTCTCTGCACATCTTTAGCTTTAGTTTAGCTACTCACTCTCTGCACATATCCAGCTTTAGTTTAGCTACTCACTCTGCACATCTTTAGTTTAGCTACTCACTCTCTGCACATATCCAGCTTTAGTTTAGCTACTCACTCTGCACATCTTTAGTTTAGCTACTCACTCTCTGCACATATCCAGCTTTAGTTTAGCTACTCACTCTCTGCACATCTTCAGGTTGCACATCTCAGTGGACATTGAGCTTTAAACCTGCAATTTCTCTGACAAATCAAATCAAATGTATTTGTAAAGGCCCGACAACACACGTTAATGTCCCCATGGGCCGGACTGTACACGTCTTCTTTAATTAAACAAGTCAAGAAAAAACATCACAATAAATCAAGAACAAAACAAAAACACCATAAAGTCCAAACAAATTTAAATAAATTAAATAAATGCAACACTCCCAGACATACCCCACGCGAAGGTAAGGAAAAACTCACTAAAACCTAGCAATAGGAAAAAATGCACCACAGGCAGTGTGGAGGAGAGAAATCTTAAGAGGGGCCATTCAAGGGGGGATCTCCCTTCTTAGATGTCGGTGATAGTAGTGTTGCAAAAGCAAAAGACACATAAGGTTACAAGGAAAACAACCCCAGATTAAATATTAATAACAAACTTTAGCTCATAATAATTTACTGAAGAATATGCCCAGATCAGAATTTTCAGTGTTACTACTAATTTATTACAAAGTAGTCAGAGTTAATCATTATTGTTTTACAGGCCCTGTGTCAATGATCATGTGTGTGTGTGTGCAGCTTGTGTCACTTCAAAAGTGTGTGTATATTATTTCAAGATAGCCTATCATGGAAAAGATTGCAGAATGGGTTCCCCAATACAGTACGGCTCAATACACATCAGGGTCCCCCATTTTCAATTCATCATAACATATGCAAGGCGCGACCCATTATCCAGACCATCGGGATAGGATAGGATACACTTCAGTGTTTTTTTTACATGATGAAAGCTGCAACTAAATGGCATGTAAACAATGGCCATAAGCGTCTGAGTTGAATAATCGGCTCACTTACCTTTGAGATCATCTCTGTTCTTCGCGCATTCAACGGAGCGCTGCTCGGCCGAGATATTAATATTATTACTGGAGATGATGACAGTTGGACGCGCGTCCTCTGTAGTTGCAGCAGCGATGGGAACCTTGTTGTCATTCAAGTCTTTTGAGCAAGGCATACGCGTGGAATACTCGCCGATATCTGTAGTAGTCGATGATAGGCTTCCTCTCATAATTCTCAGATCTTTGAAAAAAGCAGAAAATCCAACGCTGCTACACTACACACTCGATTCCAAAACAATTAAAATAGCCGAAATAATAAATGTTTACTTCAATTGTGAAGCACTGTCTTATCGAAACAATAACCAGATTGCGAGACGTGATCAACTCGGTCGTATTGCCTGTCACTGTCAGATAACGTCGCCTACTGTAACTAGCTCTACAGCGGAAGCACCGTTCAAAAAAACCGAAGCCTCGCCTATTTACTATCGAACGGCGCGCCACATGGCTGTGGAGGCGTGGTCTGTGGTGGGCGTGGTCTGTGGTGGGCGTGGCCTGTGGTTGGCACAGTGTCTGATTTGACGTTTGTGATTGATTGATTGATTGATTGAACATTTTATTAACAGATTGCAGAATCGGTACAATACAGTAGTACGGGATGCATTGCAGACCAGAGAAATACTTTCGTCTTGTTTACATCAGGGTCCCAGCTGACTAAATATTATAGATATATAGAGGATGTATGTATAGCAATAAGGGTAGTGTAATCAGGCTTTGTAGCATATAATACATGTTAGTAGTGAACTCTTAAAGACTTTGATGCTGTTACCCTGAGATTCCATTAGGTTTACAATTTATTTGATCTTTGAGGATGAACAAGTTTGTAATAGTGATCCCAAAACAGTGTAATGTGGGGACCTTACACACTGCACATGTATAAAACATCACAGGCTAACTTTTTCCCATCAGATTACTTAATTCGACGGCAATTTGACATCAAAGGGCTGATGGTAGGCCTACGTCTGTATGTTTGGTGTGTAAATAGGCTTTAATATTGAACTATTTTCGTTTGCAGTGTGAATCTTGAGTTCTGGTTCATGTAAGATGACCTTAAGAAGGCCTGTGCATTAGACCTAGCTGGTATTCACTTACTTGTGGCTGACTTCTTGAGGAAGCAGGATGTAGAAGTTATAGGTAAAGCTTTTGTCAATGAAAGCCAAGTGTATTGAACGTTTTTTTGAAAATCCCAATAGTTCAACAATAGTTCAACGTCAACAAAGTAGAAGCTGTGTAAAAGTAATTTGAATTACAGTCACATGTTCCCCATTTTCTATGGGTTTAGTTTGTCATCAGTACTGGTTACAGTTGATTTGGTGTGTAGAATGAATACATCCATGGATACGGATAGTGATGGTGTATTAGGCTCAGTGCCCACAGCTATTTTTAACTTAAAGCAGGATGACTCAGTCTCACATTCGGTGTGTGCGTGTGCATGTGCGTGTGTGTGTGCAATATGTGTGTGTGTAGGGGCGTAGCTGGGGGGGGTAGCTTAGGATGATTCCAAGGGCCCAGCACTGGGGGGGGGCCCAATTTTTTTTTTTTTTCTTTTTTTACTAGACATCACTCAGGTGTATTATTGATGCTCTCATTGATACTATGTTTGTTTCTGAAGTGTGTGTGTGTGAGATATATATAGAGAGAGGGGGGGCTTTGGTAGACTATTGCATTGGTCCATTCATTGAAGATGAACGCAATGCGACATCCTTTACTAGGCTCACCCACCAACAGTGCAGGTGCTGAACTGCTGATCCGAATGTATAGGTAAAAACCATATTATGCGTTTTCATCAATACATTTTTTTTTTCGCTTACGCGTGCTCGCATTCACTATACAAATACATTCTTTCATGGGGCCCAGAATCTGGAGCTACACCCCTGTGTGTGTGTGTGTGTGTAGGTGTGGTGTGTGTGTGTGTGTGTGTGTGCGTGTGCGTGTGTGTGTGTGCGTGCGTGTGTGTGCGTGTGTGTGTGTGTGCGTGTGTGTGTGTGTGTGTGTGTGTGCGTGCGTGCATGTGTGTGTGTGCCGTCTGCTTAATCACCTTCGATTGTAAACAATATACAGCTAAACTAGATGGGCACCTGTCCAAGGTGTTTGTTTGCTTGTTACTGTGTGTCTCGTCGCTCTTTAGGACTGATAGATGGCTTCAGTGGAATGTTTGAGGAGGTGTCAGGAAACATCTAGAACTACAGTCGATTCCCTATTGGCCATTATTCACACGGTGGCCATTTTGCTCTTATTAATAAGTCATGCTCAGTTAATAATATCAACAACTGATAGGAATGTTGGAATGTTCCAAAATGTTGGTTTATATTTGTTTTTAATGTCAAGGTTGAAACCGTCTATATACCGGTACTGTGTGTTCTGACTCCGAATAATGACATGATGATATCCTATTATGATATCCTATTACTGTAACGCCATTAGTAATAAATATAACAGGATTTATGAGAACACAGAGAACACCCTGCTGATGATGTGTGGTCAAGTGAGATCACGCCAGCTGTTAATTATAATGTTGATACATGAGGAGTGAGTGAGGGGAGCAGGACTGGAGGGACTGGAACAGGCTGGTTCTCTGAGCATGCTCAGTGAGAGCGGCAGGAATTTTCCACTATGCTGTGTGTCCTGCAGCCTTGACAGGGCTTTCTCTCTCTCTCTCGCTCTCGCTGAGTGTGAAAGAGAAGCGTCTAGAACGGCTGCAGTACCTTGTGTGCATGTGCTTGTGTACTTGTGCATGCAGACATGTACAGATCAAATAAATGAAAACCATTAAGGGAAAGCTGTGAGACTATTTCTTTCTTTAAGCAGAGCTATTCAATTAGCAAGCATATTATCTTACCAACACTGGATTGGTTTTTATACTAACTTAAGTGTGCACTGTGCAGCTGTACTATAGGAAAATACAAATATCGGATCACAGTACAGTATGTATGTATGTATGTTTCTACAGTATGTGTGTGTATAATTGTGCGTGTGTGTGTATGCACGCGCATGTGTGCATGCATAATGTGTGTGTGAGTCTATGAGGTCCTACAGCTCCTTCTGGACTGGTCTGTGTGTGTGTGTGTGTGTGTGTGTGTGTGTGTGTGTGTGTGTGTGTGTGTGTGTGTGTGTGTGTGTGTGTGTGTGTGTGTGTGTGTGTGAGTGTGCACGCGCACGTTTGTGAGTGAGTGAGTGAGTGAGTGTGCATGCATGTTTGCGTGTGTGTGTGTGTGTGCGTGTGTGTGTGAGTGTATGTGATCCTACAGCTCTTTCTCTAGTCTGTGTGTGTGTGACACACACACAGACTAGAGTGTGTGTGTGTGTGTGTGTGTGTGTGTGTGTGTGTGTGTGTGTGTGTGTGTGTGTGTGTGTGTGTGTGTGTGTGTGTGTGTGTGTGTGTGTGTGTGTGTGTGTGTGTGTGTGAAAAAGAAACATCTAGAATGGCTGTGTCACCTTCACTTGTGCATGCAGACATGTACTGTAACTGTATGCATAAGTTATTGCAATGTGTTGGTGGTTGCAATGTTTTCCTGTGAGTAACTGTATAGTGCCATGCGTATGCGGTATACTTATGCATGATTCATTCATTGATTGATTGACAGATTTATTGATTGATTTGACTGTACGTCTCCAGGCTCAAATGATTCACCCTAAACACATTTCCCCCACTACAGGCCTTCTGCTGTGCTAGTCGAGTCTTGTCTCTCTCTGAGTGGATTGGATTGTGTTTGTGTCACTGTCTTGTGATTCCCGAACAGGCTTGGTCTGCCTTTGAGTCTTGCACAATAATGTTTTGCGCCTCTATAGGCAAGAGGAACTGCTGGCTGCATTTCACAACCCCCCCTCCACCCTTTTGTTGACCTTGACATTGAGGCTCTTTGCTCAGTTCTTCAGTCATTAAGCGTCGACATAGCATGCTGACCAAGGCAATCAATCACATCAAAAGGTCTCCATTATCAAGCAATAAATCAGAGAAAATTTGAATTCTCAAACTGTCATTCGGCACTGTGAAGTGGCTACTGAGAATGACTCTCTCCTTACCTCGAGATAATATAAACATTGTGTACTATTATCTTCTATTATTATCTCTTAAGTGGAACTTCACCTTTCGTCGATAGCTGACTTGTGTGCTGAATGTTGAAACGAGTGGCACCGGTTCTATGATAGTCATCCATAACTCACTGGAAGTTTATCCATCTCCAAAGAGCACGGCTGAATCAAAGTTAGAGCAGAAGGTCAATCATTTAGCCGCCACACGCCTCAAATTATACAAAAATAGATGGGTTGTAGGCCTACTTTCCCTTACTCTGCCTATACTGTGTATGAGATAAGATAAGATATTCCTTTATTGATTCCCTTGGGGAAATGGGGGAGGGGCAGGGCAATAGTAGAAAGACATAAATATAGGCAATAAACATTTTCTGAATATAGAATATGAGAAAAAGATAAACAGTGTAAACGATTTAATTAACTCTGAATATAAAAACATGAGAAAAGTAAATAGTGTTTAAACAAAAGTGCAGATGAGGATTTGTATACCCTATCGGTTATATTATATGTTACAATTAATATAGGCAATAAAGAATTTTTATCTGAATATATATGAGTGAGAGTAAAAGTAAACAGTATACACAAGGTGCAGGATACACAAGGTACCCTAACTCGCATGATATACGTCATATGTTGTTGTCCGGTGGTTAAGAGTCAGACACACTTTGTGGTCAGACATTCCGTTCTCGAGTTCTGCAGCCGTTAGTTCTCCAATAAATCAATGGAGTGGAGTAGGCATGGGCGATATGGCCAAAATATCATATCAGGATATTTACACCACATTTTCACAATTCACAACATGTAATCACAGTATTCTTCACTGTGGCTATTTTGCCTTTTAGGTATCGTGGTTGAAAAGTGGTTGAAATAGTTGAGATTATCAAACACAAGTTAAAGCATAAATAGGAGTGGGTGGATTATGCAAGAATTATGCCTCACATGGGAGATCTTGAGTGGGGAGGGCGGTTGAACTGGGGCAGTGGGGGGGGGGGGGGGGGGGTGGTAGGATGGGGGAGGGCGGGAGTGTTGTGGGTTTATATGTTTCATTTTCTTTTAATTTGTTTAATAAAGTATGTACATTACCCAAAAATGTCAATAAACTGATTTTTCTTTTAATTATACGTTACAATCTCCACGATCCTCCCTGTGAATGCATATCATGAGGACATTTTAACCAGTGACGAGCTAAGATAGTAATTTTTCCCTCCCCTAGAATGGAGAAGATGTGTACTTTGCTGGGTTGGCACGCCACCACCACCACCACCACCACCACCACCACCACAACAACAACAACAACCATAACAAAAAAACAACACCTCTTACCATTAATAATTGTCATTATTGTATAAAATTGGTTTATCGTGGATCCATATGATAATGTAATAATATGCACACTCTCAGTTTAAACACTCACCATTAACATTCACCTTAGACACTTTAAAGTTTAAACACTTTTTAACACCACACCATATTTGATCTATTTATTACTAAAAGATTTGCACTACATCCCTAAATAATCTTTGCATTTTAAAAAGTTTGCATTTTGTACTTCATTGTTTGCATTTGTACTTTATTTTGTACTTTAGTTGTATATTGTATCATTTGTATAGTGTTTGGTCTTTATTCTTTTTACTTTTTTTTACTGTATGAAGCACGATGTCAGGGGGCTCATACAGAACCAAGCATTTCACTGCAATGTACATGTACCTTATTTTTTACATTAGATCACAAAAATGTGATCTAATGTAATGATCACATTTTCTGTCTACATAAGCTTGTATCATTCCAGCTATTACAATACCAGTACTTGTATTATGGCTCAGTTGAGATGCTGACCCACTAGTGTAATTCTCCATGTACACCACATGGTGGCACTAATATCACATCACACATTTAGCAGAGAAACTACCTCTAGTCTAGATCGACAGCAGACATCCTAGAATAGAAATACTTTGTCGTTATTAATCCCGAGGGAAATTTGGCAATTTATCGCCAATTCTCAATCCTCAAATGATCTGGGATAACAGTCACTCGGTCACATTCAGGAGGTAAACCACTGGTCACAACCTTAAATAACTGACACCCACCACACAATGGTATATCAAGAGCTGGACCAGTGTATATTTAATTTCAAACCTTCCTGACTGTAAACACGATGTAAATTTAAACCTCAGTTGCCTTTAAATTTACATCATGTTGATTGATTGATTGATTGAAAACTTTATTAACAGATTGCAGAATGGGTACAATACAGTACAGCTCAATACACACAATTGTTAAGGGGATGCAGACCAGAGAAAGACTTTCGTCTTGTTTACATCAGGGTCCCCCATTTTCAATTCATCAGGACATATATGACACACATGACATACAGATAGACAGTACTGCTACATCTATACATTTATGACCAACCAGATCTGCAAATACAGTACTGTTTGTGATACAAAAAGAGTCCATAAAAGAGAGTATATACATTTGACGTAAAAACTGTACATTGGGGAGGTTGGGTAGGTGGGGTGGGGTTTGGGGGGGGGGGCTGTACATTGGAGGTGGTTGGGTGGGTGGTGTGGGGGTGGGGGGGGGGGGGGGGTTGGGTAGGAGGGGTGGGGGTTAACACTGTACAACTGTACAAGCAAAACTGTACATTGGAATATTGACAAAACCATACTTGGTCATTTACTGTACATTGGAGGGGGTTGGGTTAGGACATTTACAGGGGCCAGTTTCGAATTGCAGTCTCCCGTAGGTGTTCTTTGAGAGTGGTTTTGAAAGTGGGTATAGTGATTCACATTCCTTTACAGCTTTGGGTAGGGCGTTCCACATTGATGTGGCATAATTGCTAAACGTGTTTAGTCCCTGTTAATGTTAACAGTCACGTTGAGTGTACATACAGAAATAAGCAAAAAAAAGGCAAAAGAAATCACACAGCATATGAAATCACAACAATAAGACAACAAGGTGAGACAAAAGCACGGATAACAAATCAATTAAAACACGTACAACTTGATTGACAACAGTTGGAGATCAAGGTGTTAAACTCTACAACAGAGGGGAGAATCTCAAGCTGTAAGGACTGTTGGGAGTTCATTCCACTAGCTAAGGGCATCATAGCAAAATGCAGATTTACCCTGTTCCGAGCAAAACTCAGGTGACATTAAGGACCAGCCAGTCACTAGATTGGTTCTATAGGTTTCAAAATTCCATTCCAATAATGATGTAGTAGAAGGAGGTGTTATAAGGGCCTTAAAAATTAACAAATACCAGTGTTTGTTTCGCCTCTCCATCAGCGCCGAGGACCAACAAACCTTCTCATAAAGGACACAGTGATGACTGTCTATTTATATTCTATATAGTGTCTATGTTACCACAAGAGGTAAAACGTGCAACAGTATTTAAAGGGGAATACCATTAAGAATAAACTCTGCGGGGCACCCTCGTGGCGCATACCATAGTGCCTCGCGCACCTACGCAGCCGACCCGGGTTCGATCCCAGCTCCCGTCGTTATTTGTCGCATGTCCTCTCCACCTCTCCTCCCGTTCGCCCTCTCCTCTGTCGGTCCTGCGTGACCAATAAAGCTGTAAAAATGCTAAAAAAAGAAAGAAAAATGAACTCTGTGTTCTTGTCTGATTTGAGGAATCAAGCAGACCTTGACTAAATCCTCAGGGAATGGTCACCACACAGGAACATAACCAGCGTCCTGATGAAAGAGGGTTGCCAAAGCAGCTTTTCTATCTGTCTTGGATTATGGAGATGTGATTTATAGACGTGCTACTGCTTCCACTCTTAAACCCTTGGATTCTGTAAGTCACTCAGTCCTCAGATGTATCCCCGGTGATGGTTAAAGTACTCACCACTGTATCCTGTACAATAAGGTTGGGTGGTCCTCTCTGGCAGAGAGACGTTATTTGCACCGGCATACATTTCTATATAAAGCCATTATTAGAGATCATCCCCCTTATATCACTTCATTATCGGACTAGTCCTCTGCACCTCATCATACTCGCTCCAATGATTGGCTCACACTTCAAACCCCCAGAGTTCACACTGAACTTGAAATCTGCTTTTAGCTTCTGTGCCTCCCCCATCTGGGACGTCTTGCAATGTACCCTAAAACGCAATACATTAGCGTCCTTTGGACAGTTTAAATCTTTCATTTCACCCCAGTCTGCAGTTGTCTTTAATTGTTTTATTGATTGAATTTCTTGTGGTTTTCTTTGTATTTATTGTATGGTGTATTTCTCGACATCATCATCTGAAATGAGAGTTGCACTCTCTATGATTTTCACGACTATAAAGGTTGAATGAATGAATGAATGAATGAATGAATGAATGAATGAATGAATGAATGCTGTATGTGGCCAGCAGGATGAGGTCAACGTCCAATGCCAATCAGCCACATTAATTCATATTACTCATCATCATTCATTCATAGTATTAATTGCACGCGTCATTCACTTTTGTCATTTGTGGGAAACATAAAGGAACATAAAGGGAGACTGACATGATAATGATACTGTAACCTTATTACTAACGGATGGACAGATGGCCCGGGAGAATAAATGATCAAATGGACCACGAAGAATAAATGGTAAAATAATTGGGATCCCTGTAGACAGCACACATTTATATACAAATTGCTACACTGGCTAAAATATTCTAAGATATTTGATCTCACATATTAATCACGACATCTTTTTAATTTGTAATCATAGAAATCATAATAATCATAACTACCTAGTCCTATACCTCATACTAATCTACCCATATAACTCTCTGTCTGAATATATCTGCATAGAATCCTTCTATATACCTATACTTATACACCTGCAGTGCATATAACACATATAACTCTGTATGATAGCATGTACAATAATGCTGTACATACCTGCATATAATCATTTTTACATATCTGTAGATACTATATCTATATATGTACATATCCCTTACCTACTCTTACTAGTTACACTGCTGGCCAGTACGTCTTATACCTGTATCACTGTACACGATAATACTAAAACTCTGTACATACATCTGATTAACACTATACTCAGTAGTACTATTTTATATACCCAGTTTAATCACCTGTATATTTTACATTACTATTACACTTTACTGTTACATTTGCACTCTGGTTGGATGCCAAGCTTCTTTTCGGCGTACTGTGACGTCTATGGATTAGCTTGAAGATTATAGAGACTTTGCTGTGGAATGTGTTTGTGAAAAGGATATGTGGCCTGATCTTAGGGGTGCTCTCTTCACTAATTATATTCTTCTTCATGGGGGAATAGATTTCCCTTACAGTGAGGTCACTCATTACTGCACAAGTTCTACTTTTTTCCTACCAACCATAATAGACTTTCTTGTGTGCCACTTTACTCTGTGGAATAACCCCGAACTATAACACGTCCCAGGAGAAACGCTATGCATCGGTTTCTACAGCAATACCACTGACAGACAGTCCCAGTCATACTGGATGCTTGCTGTTGCGTTCGGACACAAACAGTTCCCTCTCTCAGTGTGTGTACAGTACATGCAGTATTTTGTCTTTGTTGACGTGTGGAAGAAGTACAGAATACCCTGAGAGAACAGCAGCCCCAGGAGTCATCCATTCAACGTTCTAAATGTATTCAAGTATCTAAAGTAAAATGTGTTTGTTCAATATCATGTCCTGATATTTCTACTCTTTAATCCACACACGAAGTCAAATAGCATGTGTGGTGGAATATGCTTGTAATAAACAGAATATGTATAACAATGTTAATGTTAAGAGAGTAAGTGTATAATATACATTTGGAAATTAAACATTTTCCAGTTGAGGGAGTTTTACAGTGTCTGTCAATGAATTGGACTCCGGGGGAAGACTAGACTACTACTGCTATGAAGCAGAGGGACTGAGCACTTTGACCTTGGGTTCAAGACACAATCTGGCCTGTTTTACACAGGATGGCGCCCTCTGTTGAAACTTTATTGTCTTCACACTGCTGACTGTCAACATAAGAATTCATTAGCCTATCCTATACTGAAGACACATTTTTCCCACTCTGAAATGTATTATCTGAGCCTTTGATACAAGCATTGACAGTGTGTGACCACAAACAAATATTTTAAGCAACATTACTGTAACTGAGGGGTACAATTCCCTGACTGTATTGATAAGTATGGTATTATTAAACCACTACCGCTTGTACTTTAACTTCTGGCCATCCAGTACATGATATAGATATGATGAACACTTTCCCACCTGATGAAACGAAGTCCACACAAATGTATAAATCGAATATTTTATATAGCAAAGGGTATATACAACGTTCACTTAATGACATTTATGATTTGAAATGCACTTGTATGGCAAATGAGTATTCGTAGGTAAATCAACATTGAATGTCCAATCTCTGGTTACGCAGGGAGCAAATATACAACCTGGTTCTTTAGGGAACTATAGCGATGGTACTTAAATGATTATAGCTGGATACACTAAGGGGGGGGGTCCCGCTGGTTGTAAGACAGTAGGGGGGGGGGTTAGAAGAGCCGCTGGCGGTATCCCATCTGGCCGACGATTTCTTGGGAGAATTCAGAGTCCTGAACACGATGCCCACAGAACCTCGGTCCGCAGATGAATACAGCTGGACCCTCTGGTGGACGGTAGCTGCCGGTCCACAGATGAAGAGACGTGAGGCGACCTCACTCGGGGTAGAGCGCCGTCTCACCTGGACTCCTCTCCGGGGGGTAGTTCCAACACTCAGCAGTGTTGGCCGTTATCCATGGAATAATCAAAGCACCCAAAGCATGTAGATAATCCAAGCCGTGGAAGGCTCGCCGTCGTCCGGGTAAAGTAATCCAATGTACAGGTCCACTCGTCCTGGCCCGGAGCTCCTCGGATGCAAGCACCACATGTGGTCTGCCCAGCCTGGTTAAGACTCCAGATAACGTCAGGAACGATGGGGGTACTGCTCACTTTATAACTCTAACCGAACGATGCACCATACATAATAGACTATTATTAGCTTAATAGAAATACGTCCAACTCGACGGTATAGTGCCAAACTATGACAATTCAACTATTAATCCACACGATGTCTCAATGCCTATTCTGAGGCCAAGTAGGCCTTACTGCACCACACGTGCATCGTGGGTGAGGCTTCGCGTCTGTTACTAGGTTGGAGGGTAAATAACTAATGGACTAAAAAGAAAGTTCTACTTTACTTGCGCCATATATATATGCGCTGTGAACAAATAGTACCATTCGTATTTCGCCAGACGTATTCCTACGCGGAACCGGGCTTGCCACGACATGTTGGGCGGCACGATTGAACTTGAACCAAGGGGCATGGCTGCTGGCGCCAGGTTCTCGTCCAATGGTAGAATGAAACTATTATGGGCTGTTAGTAGACTAAAGGGATATTCAGTGCATATTGTACAAGGAATATACAGGGGATATCAAACGATATACAAATACTATTAAATATATATCCATAAATAAATATATATATTCGGTTTAATCTGATCCTTCACAACAGCCGCCCCCTAATTAGTCCCACCTAATTAGCTAAGCAGAGACAGATTAACCGCACTGTCTACCACTCAAGGTCCGCTGTAAGGGTCAGTCAACTCACAAAGTCATGGGGTCATGGTCATCATCGATAGTGTCTGGGAGTCGGGGCAGTTCTATTAGCCTCGCCACGGGTCGTGTGTAAGTTCGCCCTTGGACGAGCACTTCAGCTGCTCGGACCTTGCCATCGGCACCGGTGATCACTTTGCTTACGCGGCCAGCCGGCCACATAGCTCTGGGTAGTGACTGGTCGATAATCATGACGACTGTTCCTTCTGTCAAATTGTCTCTCTCTTTTACCCACTTCTGGCGGGTCTGTAGAGACGGTAGGTAGTGGAGTAGGAAGCTGCTCCAAAACTTGTCAGCTAGTACTTGACTGTACCTCCACATTCTTCGGCCGTTCGCTTCTTCAGGCCTGTACATTGTCTGGGGTAGCGCGGGATCCAGCCGCCCCATTAAGAGTGTGTTGGGGGTGACTGGGTCGACATCTGCTACATCACTGGAGACGTAGCCGAGGGGCTTGGAGTTCAATACTCCCTCGATCTCCGTGAGGACTGTCATTAGGACTTCCTCCGCCACAGTCTGGGCCCCAAGCACGGCGTACAGGGCTGTCTTTATAGAACGTACTTCTCTTTCCCAGGTTCCACCGAAGTGGGGTGCGTTCGGGGGATTAAACTGGAAGTCAATCTGGGATGGAGCGAGGTGGGTCTTAAGTTCTGGGCCCATAGCTTGGAAGCTCTCTCTCAGCTCTCTTTCTCCGCCTTTGAAGTTTGTCCCGTGATCAGACAACAATGTAGACGGTTTTCCTTTCCGTGATGTGAATCTTCGGAAGGCCATAAGGAATGAGTCTGTGCTCATGGTCGGAAGGAGTTCGATATGGATCGCTCTGGTGGTCATGCATTTGAATACAATACCCCACCGCTTCTCGGTTCCTCTTCCTCTCTTTATATACAACGGGCCAAAACAGTCCATGCCGGTGGAGTGGAATGGCTTGTCGCCGAGTCGGAGGCGACAGGGGGGTAGGTCAGCCATCCGTGGTATGCTGGGCTGCGCGCGCCACTTTCGGCAGTCTAGACAGGTTCGCTGGAAGCGTCGCACCGCTTCTCTTCCTTGAAGTATCCAATAGCGACGTCTGATCTCCGCGAAGACTCTCTCTGCTCCTGCGTGGTGTACATCCTCGTCGTATTTCTTTATGGTCAGCTCTGTGACCTTGTGTCGGCTGTTCAAGACTATCGGGTACTTAATGTCATCCGGTAGATCGGGGGCTCTCTGCAGGCGACCACCCACTCTGATGAGATTATGGGCGTCGCTCTCGGGTGCCAGGTGGAGCAGTCTGCTGTCTGATGGGACGGGCTTTCCTCCCTGTAGACAGTCTAGCTCATCAGGGAACGAGTCTCTCTGGGCTCGTTGTAGTAGAAGAAGTTCTGCTTCTTCGTAGTCAGCTGCTGAAATGTCAGTGGTGGACTGAATCTCTGGGTGGTGCCACAGGAATGTCTTTAGCTGCGCACTCTGTAGGGTAATGCAGTCATCTATGTTGGGGTCTGTGGAGGCGACTGTGCTCAGTCCACAGAACATAGGTTTCTTGTTCTCAGCCTCCTCTTTACTTGCTTCCCGTGGGGTGGGCGTAGGCCACTCTTCTTCCGGGAGCTTGAGGAATTCTGGTCCGTCACTGTAGATGTTGCGACGGGTGAGGTCATCCAGGGACATTCCCCGGGTGATGACGTCAGCTGGGTTGTGTTTGGTGTCCACATACCGCCAGCTCGCTGCTTCTGTTAACTCTTGAATCTCGGTGACTCTGACTCCCACGAAGACTTTGTATCTGCATGAATCAGACTTGATCCATGTGAGTACTGTCGTGGAGTCTGACCACAAGATTGTTCTGTGCACCGGAATGGTGAGTTCACGTTGGATTAACGTGGCTAGATGCGCTCCTGCTAGGGCTGCGCAGAGCTCTAGACGCGGGATAGATTGTTGCTTTCGTGGGGCTATTCTTGAGCGAGCCAGGATGAAAGCGGTGTGTATCTCTCCTCCCTTCTCTTGGGCACGCAAGTAGGCCACCGATCCATAGGCTACTTCGGAGGCGTCACTGAAGACGTGTAGATCCATCTTGCATGTCTCTGGCCTCACTGTGGATGGGAAGTAGCTGCGGCGTATATTAACGCCTGGGAGTGAGCGGAGCTCCGTCTCCCACTCTCTCCATGTGGAGGCAAGGTGTGCGGGTATTGGGTCGTCCCAGCCCTGGTCCTTGTCCCATAGTGCTCGTACAATCATCTTTGCCCTGGTGGTGTAAGGTAGAATACATCCCAACGGGTCATATTGTCTGGCGAGTGTTCTGTACACACTCCGTCTGGTGGTCGGTGTCGCCGTCGACCTTCCCTGCTCTGGAGTCAGGGGTTTGTGTCTATAGTGGAGCGAGTCTGTTTTGAAGCGCCAGACTAGTCCTAGTGTCATTTCTTGGGCTTCTCCTGGGATGGTCGCCATCCAGGTCTCGCTGCTGGCAGCCTTGTCCGCGGGGGAGAGGCTGCGCAATACGTGCGGGTCACTGCTGGCCCACTGCCTGAGATCAAAGCCGCCTTTGATCAGGGAGGCGCGTAGCTTGATTAGGAGAGCCTCGGCTTCTTCTTGAGTCGAAACGCTTTGTAAACAGTTGTCCACGTAGAAACTGTTCTTCACACTGTGTCGGACCTCTTCATCTGCTGCTGGGTCCTCTGCGACGTGTTTCTGTAGTGCAAATGTAGCACAGCACGGGCTGCATGTGGTTCCGAAGGGGAGTACTTCCCACTGGTAGATGGCTGGGTTCTCATCTCCGATCCTCTCTCTCCATATGAACCGCAGCAGGGGCTTGTCCTCCTCCACTAGTCTCACCTGCAGGAACATCCCTTTGATATCCCCGCTGATAGCCACCTTGTCCTGGCGGAAGCGCAGTAGCACGCCTAGTAGGGAGGGGCCGAGTGTGGGGCCGGGCAAGAGCTCTTTATTCAGATTTTGGGATCCGATCTGGTAGCTGCAGTTAAACACAATGCGATCCTTGCCGTTGTGGTGGACCTTGTGATGCGGCACGTACCATGATTCGGTCGTCTGGTCGGCCTCTTTAATGTCAATCTTTGTCACGTGTCCCGCTGTGATTAGCTTCTCAATCTCAGCGCGGTACACACTCTCTTGAGCGGGGTCTTTGGCTAGGCGCCGCTCTGTGTTCAATAGATAGCGCTCCGTGGCGTCTTTCTTTGCGTGAAAGGTGGGCATTCCCTCTCGCCTCAGGAGTGGAGTTGCGTATCTCATCACTCCGCCGACTGTGACTCTCTTTGTCCCTTGCTCGAGTAGGTTGATGGCGTAAATGTCTTCTTTAGAACGAATATCTTTCTTTTCGTTCTTAAAGGGTATTGTCTCTAGTGTCCATAGCCTCTCGACATGCTGCAGGAGTGTGGTGTCTTCTTCTGTCGTTCTGGAGTGGAGGCAGCTAGTGGCTGCTGTTCGGTTGAGAGATTTAGCGAGGGGGCCTTGTAGTGTCCACCCTAGGCGGGTCTCGACTGCTGCAGGACAGCCTCTGGGTCCTGTATGGACCCGGTCAATCGGGACTATGAGTTCTGCATGGTCGGAGCCTATCAGCAGGGTCGGGGTAGCGCCGTCTATGAGCGGGATAGGTAGTTGACGCAGGTGCACATATTTATCCATCAGCTTGGCGATGGGGTAGGTGTACTGCGATAGTCCTATTTCTTGGCTGGTGAAAGCATTTGTAATCCTATACCGTTGCTCTGGCTGCCCGCTTGCTGCGATAGTGAAGGAGACATTCTTGCCCTTTATCGTCTTTAAATCTCTTCTTATTGTCCGAATCGTCATTTGGTTCTCGCTCCCCCGCAGTCCCAGCTGGGCCGCAGCGGACGCAAGCAGAAGGGTCTTCTCTGACCCGTCATCAAGGACGGCGTAAGTGTCCATGACTTTATCTTGGTAGCTCAATGTCACACGGACTACCTTTAAGAGCACTTGGGCGCCGCTGCTGCTGGCGGGGTCAATGTACATGACACTTGCCTTGGTGCCGCTCGATGGTGCAGGTGTAGGCCGTCTTCTGTTACTGTCGTGTAGTATATCTAGATGGGCTCCGTCACACCGACTGCACCTTTGCTTTAGGCGGCATTCGGCTGCCATGTGACTGCGCGCACATCGGTAACAGCGCCTGTTGGACTTTATCCATTGACTCACTTCTTCTGCATTCATCTTTGTGAACAGGTCACATTGTGACAGCCAGTGTTCTTTCTCACAGTAGGGGCACACCATCTTCCACTTCTCTTTTCTCGAGGGGGTGCTGTGGCTCTTACTGCTCGGTACTGACTCTGATTGGTGCATGACAGTCACCGATCTTCTTCCATCATTTATTCTCCTGGGTCCCTCTCTGGAGCTTGGCGTGCTCCGCCCGAACGTATCCAGTCGTAAGCTGCTGACTTCTCTCGCCAGGAAGTCGGCTAGATCAAGGAGGGATGGTTCGGGGCCGTTAGGATCCCGGTAGTCTCTCTGCCGCCTAAAACGCTCTTGTCTTGCGGGTGGCAGCTTCTCCAAAATCCTCTCGACGTTAGAGTTGGCGTATAGCTCATGCATGCCCTTTTCCCGTTGCGCTCCCAGCATCCCTACCAGGGACTGCACTTTGATTGACAGGTCGTCTAATGAGCGATTGTCTGTTGCTGGGGGTAGGCGATCAATATGCCTTATCTCTTGGATTACGTAATCCCATATACGTCCATATCTCTGGTCCAGCGCTGCTAGAGCCGCGGTGTATGGGGTCGTAGAGGTGGCATAGGCTAGCGCTATATTGTGCGCTCGCGGTACTTTCAGGTGCTTCAGTAATATTGCATACTTGTGGCGTTCATCAGCGACATCCACCATCATTGTCTCTAAGCACATCCGGAGCTCCGTGTACTGTGCTCGATTCTCATAGGTGAAGTCTGGAAACGACGGCGTGGCAATGTATGACGCCGTGGATGGCTGATACATCGGCGAGCGTTGGGGGAGAGACCTCCTAGGCGAGTCTCCTCTTGCGCCTCTCTGTGGGCTGGTACCGACAGGGTACCATGGCCCGCTGGTCCAGGTGCTATTCCTCGGGGCTGGTCGTGCGTCGTGCTCACCCGTGAATAGAGTCGGGGGTCTGTAGCGCAGCGCCGCGGGGGTATAGCCTGGGCTGTACTGGACCTCCTGGTCCGGTGGAGTACTGTGCTGTCGTCGGGCTTGGTTCTCCTCCTCTCCCTCTTCTTCTTCTATCAGGTCCTCTAGATCCTGTAGTCGTTTATTTAGCTTCTCCGCAGTGTATGCCGCTCCTTCCTTGTAGCTGGGTCTCGCTTGGACCGGTCTGGGAAGGGGGTCTGCGGGGGGTATAGGCTTGGTCTGTTGGTCAAGTTCAGGGTCGCTTGCTCGGTTAGGAGACGCTGCCCTTGACTGTTGTCTCGACGAGTTCCTTGAACCCCTGGCGGAGGGAGAGGGTGTTGCCTTGAGGATCAGCTGCTCCATTAGCTGCGCTTGTAACTTGTCGCGCTCGACTTCGCGCTTGGTGAGATCTGCTTCTCTTTGGGCACCGGCAGCGGCGCGCTGGGCGTCGGCCCGGTCTCTTGCCATATTCTCTTCCGTCTGAAGGCGTCTCATCTCCAGGCGTATGCGCTCTTCTTTGCTCCGTTGCTGTGCTTGGAGTCGATCGCGTTCGCCCTGAAGTCGATCGCGTTCACCCTGAAGTCGATCGCGTTCGGTAGAGGCTGTCAGGCTGACGAGGAACGCCTGTTGTAGCATCCTCTCCGCTTCGCTGGGGGAAGACGGTTGTAGAGGTGAGCCGCTCCTGGGTGAGCCGCTCGTTGGGGAGTCCTGGAGCTCTATTTCCTCGGCGCTCTCCTCCTCTTCTTCCGTGCAGAGTTCTCTCTCTGTAGGGTTGTCTTCCTCCCGGGGCTGGTCGGGGACTACTTCTTCGGTATTGGCGGGGGGTAAAGGCATGTCAGCTCCCTCCTGGTCCCCACCGTGAGCTTGGTCAGTTACATTAGAACCCACTAGGGCCTCTGTGGTCGGGGAAACCTGGTCGTTAAGGTCAGACATAATTTTACTTTCTACTTTTACCGCGTTTACCGTTTGTCGAAGGCTAGGTAGTTGACTGACAGCGTAATCCTCTAAGTACTGAGGTGGCTGTCGTCTGCGCTGCGGGCGTTCTACGTTAGGAGGACCGTTTCGTGGAGTGTTCATCATAGGCCATTTTAATATTAATAACACTATATTAATATTACACTAGTTACCCTCCAGCTCGAAGGACCAATTGTAACTGAGGGGTACAATTCCCTGACTGTATTGATAAGTATGGTATTATTAAACCACTACCGCTTGTACTTTAACTTCTGGCCATCCAGTACATGATATAGATATGATGAACACTTTCCCACCTGATGAAACGAAGTCCACACAAATGTATAAATCGAATATTTTATATAGCAAAGGGTATATACAACGTTCACTTAATGACATTTATGATTTGAAATGCACTTGTATGGCAAATGAGTATTCGTAGGTAAATCAACATTGAATGTCCAATCTCTGGTTACGCAGGGAGCAAATATACAACCTGGTTCTTTAGGGAACTATAGCGATGGTACTTAAATGATTATAGCTGGATACACTAAGGGGGGGGGGTCCCGCTGGTTGTAAGACAGTAGGGGGGGGGTTAGAAGAGCCGCTGGCGGTATCCCATCTGGCCGACGATTTCTTGGGAGAATTCAGAGTCCTGAACACGATGCCCACAGAACCTCGGTCCGCAGATAAATACAGCTGGACCCTCTGGTGGACGGTAGCTGCCGGTCCACAGATGAAGAGACGTGAGGCGACCTCACTCGGGGTAGAGCGCCGTCTCACCTGGACTCCTCTCCGGGGGGTAGTTCCAACACTCAGCAGTGTTGGCCGTTATCCATGGAATAATCAAAGCACCCAAAGCATGTAGATAATCCAAGCCGTGGAAGGCTCGCCGTCGTCCGGGTAAAGTAATCCAATGTACAGGTCCACTCGTCCTGGCCCGGAGCTCCTCGGATGCAAGCACCACACGTGGTCTGCCCAGCCTGGTTAAGACTCCAGATAACGTCAGGAACGATGGGGGTACTGCTCACTTTATAACTCTAACCGAACGATGCACCATACATAATAGACTATTATTAGCTTAATAGAAATACGTCCAACTCGACGGTATAGTGCCAAACTATGACAATTCAACTATTAATCCACACGATGTCTCAATGCCTATTCTGAGGCCAAGTAGGCCTTACTGCACCACACGTGCGTCGTGGGTGAGGCTTCGCGTCTGTTACTAGGTTGGAGGGTAAAGAACTAATGGACTAAAAAGAAAGTTCTACTTTACTTGCGCCATATATATATGCGCTGTGAACAAATAGTACCATTCGTATTTCGCCAGACGTATTCCTACGCGGAACCGGGCTTGCCACGACATGTTGGGCGGCACGATTGAACTTGAACCAAGGGGCATGGCTGCTGGCGCCAGGTTCTCGTCCAATGGTAGAATGAAACTATTATGGGCTGTTAGTAGACTAAAGGGATATTCAGTGCATATTGTACAAGGAATATACAGGGGATATCAAACGATATACAAATACTATTAAATATATATCCATAAATAAATATATATATTCGGTTTAATCTGATCCTTCACAACAATTACAATGTTTGGAATAAAACAAACCCTGGTTATTCTTTTTCAGTTAGATTAGATTAGATTAGATTAGATTCAAATGTACAGTACCACTACAATGAAAAAAGCTTGGCATCCAACCAGAGTGCAAATGTAACAGTAAAGTGCAATAGTGATATACAATGTACAAGTAATTAAACTGGGTATAACATTTAGTATAGTGCTAATCAGACGTATGTACAGAGTTGTAGTATTAATATAGAAAACCTTTAATAATCCAGAGGGAATTATTTATTATGTACAGTGATATACAGGTATAAAGGTATAAAGACACTATGGTAGTAGTCACACTGGTTTTTCAGTTATGACTGAAAAACAGTTTTCCATGTACAAGTCCAATTCCTTTAGGACAATGTGAAAATACCTCAGATTTAGATTTAGACAACAAAGAAGAGATGAGAAAAGAGGAGAGCAGAGAGCGGAGAGCAGGATTTGTTCAACACACTGCTATGTAACCTTGCTGGCCGACAACTTACATAACAACTCAAAAAGGTTTTAGATGTATAACCTACATACTACAGTACTCTCATGGCATCCTCTCTCTCTCTCTCTCTCTCTCTCTCTCTCTCTCTCTCTCTCCCTCTCTCTCTCTCTCTCAATTAAATTCAAAGGGGCTTTATTGACATGGGAAACATACGTTGCCAAAGCCAAACAAAACAAAGCAAAACAATCAAACAGAGAAATCGGAAGAAATCGGTACAGTACAGAAGGGATTTTCTGTTTTTCTCTCAGGAGAATCTCTCTCTCTCTCTCTCTCTCTCTCTCTCTCTCTCTCTCTTCCTCTCTCTCTCTATGTCAATTAATTAATCTCTATGTCTCTCTGTCTCAGTACAGAAGGGATTTTCTGTTTTTCTCTCAGGAGAATTTCTCTCTCTCTCTCTCTCTCTCTCTCTCTCTCTCTCTCTCTCTCTCTCTCTCTCTCTCTCTCTCTCTCTCTCCTCTCTCTCTCTATGTCAATTAATTTCAATATGTTTATTGGCACAAATGCCATTGTCAATGCTGCCGAAGCAAGCGATGAACACAAAAACTATTATGCAAAAAATAACAGCAACAATAAAATGTTATGTGAGTAATTACATAACCAATGAGGAATGCAACAGCCAGTGTTCAGAATCAAATACAACAAACTAAATGAAAATGACTGTGGTATATTACTCCATACTGATAACAATACTCAAATCAGAACCATGACTCACATTATGCATTCAAGCATAAGCAGTCAGGACAGCTGAAACCTGCCCAATTTTCCGCTGTCAACGAAAAACACGTCAAAAAGAAAAAAAAACGTTTTACTGTCTTTTACTATTATGTACCTTATTACTATGCTACAGTACTTATACTACTACCTATCTTGCTACTATGTCTATACTACTATGCACTCAGAGTGTAACACGCAAGCTCAATATTATTTGACGAACAATGACCCCACTGACCAGTGGCGGACTCAGGCTGTTTGAAGGGCAGGGGGGCGAAAATAAAAAAAGGGCACTTAAGCACGCGTTTTTCAATCGTGGGGGCACCAATAGGGCACATCCTCTAATTTCTTTCACTCAAAAGGGCACTTAAGCACGCGTTTTTCAACCTTGGGGGCACCAATAGGGCACATCCTCTTATTTATTTCACTCAAAAGGGCACTTTAGCGTGCGTTTTTCAACCGTGGGGGCACCAGGGGGGGTCCGCCAGTGCCACTGACCCTTAGCTGCCAGAGATGTAAGTTACCCCTCCTGCTGACTGGTTCACAATCTGTCGCTGTCGTTGGGGGGGGGGGGGGGGGGGGGGGCTAGGAGGGGTCTTATGGGTCATACCCCAAATTAAGTTGGTATCATTCTTAAACAGGCATTCTCTCTCTATACTGTTAGGATTACTTTTGATGGATTTCTAGCATATAACCCTCTTATCCTCTTTTACATTCTACCTAATTTCTTAATAACCCCCCCTCTCTCTCTCTCTCTCTCTCACACTCACTCACTCACTCACTCTTTCTCCCCCCCCCCTCTCTATCTCTCTCTCTCACACACTCACTCTTAATACATCTCATCTAATTTCTTAATAACCCCCCCTCTCTCTCACTCACCACTCTCTCTCTCTCTCTCTCTCTCTCTCTCTCTCTCTCTCTCCCCCCTCTCTCTCTCTCTCTCTCTCATCTGACTGGGTGTCCCCCCCCCCTCCCTATTCTCTTTAGCAACAGGAGGGAGGTGCAGGGGGAGCACCTTGCTCCTGGGCTCCATCATCTCTCAGTCACTCTCCTCTCCTTCCTCCCATCACTGTGCTGCTGCCTCCCTGGACCGCTGCCGCTTCACCAGCCAATCAGACCTGCCCTCGCTCTGAGAACGGCACGGAGCTACAGCTCCCAACTCAGCATCTGAAGAGGAAACACCTGCACTGGGTTCAAGTAAGTGGAATAGATTGTTTGTTTTTTTTCCTCAAATTGTTCAATTACACACTACGGGGTGTTAGGTAAATAAGTAGAAATGTGTTTGTGTCAACTATGTGGAATC